>NC_135497.1:543028206-543328206 GCF_052857255.1 Amblyomma americanum | reverse complement strand
GTTATATTTAATAATAAAATATTTAAATATCTTTCAGAGAAAAACAGAAGGTGAAATGTTGATAGATAAATTGAGATGGATCAAAATGATGTCACTACATTAACGTCCTGTTGCGACTCCTGTTTCGATTCTGTTTCGTATTACTAAACTTACGGTGTCCTATATGGGATTAACATTCCGAATGCTGTACATGGGCTGTCATCAACGCAGTAGTGCCGGCCTTTGGATAAATTTGCACCACCTCGGGTTACTTTACGCGCAATAAGATCGCAGAACACACCGCTCTTTATGATCTCGCCTCCATAGAAATGCGTCCGCCGAATCATGGATGTCATGATCGAGCCCCTTCCAAATGAAGCACAGCGGCGGTATTAGCAAACATAGAGTTAAAAAACTCCTTACAAACTCACTGCAGCAAGAGGAAACGTAGTAGAGGGGAGACGTACTATGTCCTCGTCAACCCTGACGAGGGAATTCAGAAACCGGGTTCGAACCCGACCGCGGCGGCTGCGTTTTTATGGAGGAAAAACGCTAAGGCGCCCGTGTGCTGTGCGATGTCAGTGCACGTTAAAGATCCCCAGTTGGTCGAAATTATTCCGGAGCCCTCCACTACGACACCTCTCTCTTCCTTTCTTCTTTCACTCCCACCTTTATTCGTTCCCTTGCGGCGCGGTTCAAGTGTCCGCCGATATATGAGACAGATACTGCGCCATTTCCTTCCCCCAAAACCAATTATTATTATTATTATTAAAAACTCATTCGGGTTGTGAACATTCATTGCCTATGAGAAAAAAGCCTTTGGTCAAGAACCTTCAAGCTAATCCCTGCGGGACTTGTGGCAATGCAACCTGAAAAGCTGCAATGGCCTAACATAACATGCCGCAAGCAGAAGAGGTCACTAGACGTTGCACTTTGACCTAACTAGATTTGCGCGATCGGTTGTAGAATTTGAAGCTTGAAGAGCAATGGCCTGCCGTTGAAGAAGCTCCATTGACAGGCCAGATATCAGCTTAACAGCACTAACAGCTCTATTAAGGCAGGACCGAGAAAAAGGAACAAAAATACACACAGTGTTCGGTTTTGTCTTTCTCTTGCTGTTTCTGTTGAAGTCATGTGGCAAACGGCCCGGCAAATTTCCGTAATGCTTAGCAGTGCGAAAAAGCCGCAAAGGCAAGATCAACTCGACGGGGAAGCTTCAAAGTGAAATTATCAACCGAAATACAGCCAGACGCGTACCGGAGGCCTCATTGTAGTAGACATTGATGCGCTCCAACTGGAGGTCCGAATCGCCATGGTACGCCCCGCTTGGATCGATGCCATGCTCATCGAAATCACCTCCCAAAACTGCAGACGGAAAAGATTTCAGTAATCAGAGCGGCGTCACATCGCGCAGTGGCGGCAGTCAAAGCATATTTAGAGGCTGTAATTCACAGCGAAAGCAACATAACTGCTACAGTTCCCCTTGTCAACTGGTTTTTGTAGTCAACTCGTCAACTGCCATCGATTCTCACCCGCCATGTGTCTTGCTGATGGCGGAAACCCGGCAGGGCCTAAGATCACTTGAGGCCTTTGAATTGCATCATACGCGAAAACTAGGTCCTGCGAAAAAAAATTCCGGCAAAGAATCCTCGCCGATCGCTTTGCGGCAGTCATTTGCCATAAAACTGTTCGCTGTCACCTCTCCGCCAAGACCGATTGTCTCGAATTTTTACAACCGGGAATAAAATCTGAGCTATATGCCATAAAATAACAATAATATCTCAACGCTCTCAAATCGCGAGCAGTAATTAAAAGGTCAGAGCGAAAGGAGTGGTCAAGAACAAGAGATTCGATGAGCATTAGCTAGGGCTCAACATTGTCCAACGCAAAGAGGCCCCAACTTAGAACGAAAGCAGTACGTCTTCTCAAAGCCGCGACTGCTTCACAGGCAATTGCTTTCGCCCGTATCCTGAAACGAGATTCTAGTACGTGGCGTTTAGGACGCAACGTAATCACCAACGTAAAACGCACCGGGACCGGCACTGGCACCGAATGGCAACCACGATCCCTAAGCCGTGAAATAACCCACGAGGTAGTAGTGGTGGCTTACCTTCGCCCCAATCTGGTTGCCACACTGGCCTGTCTGGATGTGGACTATCTCGCGCATGTTCGATGCCACTCCGAGACTCAGCTGTCAAGATGCCGACTGCCTGCCCGGGTCAAGGGTCCACGTATTTGTAGCCTTGCGCCGCATCAACGCTCACTTCTTCTCAACTCTGTTCCTATGTGTACGTGTGTCGACTCAATAGCGCAAAAAGTAGTGCCGCAGCCTGTTCCTGCCATGGTAAATGCGCTTCAGAGCTTATATATAAGGCCTTGATTTCACGTAGAGGATGCCGTGTAAAGGATTTGCGCCGTACAACGCGAACTATTTTTCGTTTCGCAAAGCTTCCGGCACAACGGGGTTCTCTCAACTGGCTGCAGGGGCAAACTCGGCCTCTTCTACTTTCTTTTCTCGGTGCTCGAAATTGGTTTCGCTCGAAAGAACTAACGTGCATTCTGCAGCATAATTGTTTCACTTTTCTAACCTTTCGATTTGTGCTCGTGCGGTCGGTTCTAAAGTTTGAATGTTACCGACCGATTGGAAAACTTTATTTCATCATCATCTGCAGCAACAGCAGCAGCCTGACTGTAGCCCCAAGAGGTTAGAGACCTGAGTCCAGGGCCTCATTATCTGTTCCAATCGGGGTTGCCTGTTCGATCAGTCTGCGTTAGTCATCCTGGTTTGTGCTCTCGAAACAGTGGCTTCCCATTGGGAAGAAGGGGTTGGGTGTGGGTATGGGAGGTTGGATTGGGGGTTTGGGTGGGTCATTATCATCATCGTCGTCATCAGCCCGACTACGCTCACTTCAGGGCAAAGGCTTCTCCCATGGCTCTCCAGTTATTCCTGTCCTTTGCCAGCTGCGCCCACCTTATGCCTGCAAACCTCTTAATCTCACCGCCCGCCTAACCTTCTGCCAAACGTTGTCAGGTTCAGATTGGGTGGCTATGTGCCAATATATTCCTGGTGGACAGCAAGCTATTAACACAGACAATTTGCGCAGAAATTGTTCATCCTTGCAGTGATTTTACTAGGTATAATGATCGATACTTTTGATGGATCATGGAATTCTTTAGTAAATGTGGATTCACAAAACGGGCCTCTTGCCGTTCCTTGGTCCGGGCGGTGTTCTGCTTTCGGTGCGTTAGGTATGCACACTGCCCGCGGACAATTGTCTGATGTTTGCTGAACGTAGCACGGCGACAGGCCGTGCGTATGCCTAATCCACTTACAGCCGCTTGCTCCGACCTCCAGCATCACAGGTGCTGATAACAGGATTAGACATGCGCATCACATTTCACTGTGCGACGTTCACCAACATGGCAGCCAAGGATCCAGGGTCCGCCGTCAGAAAAAAGGATATCGGAATTTCTGCTGGAACCCCTGGTGCGCAGATAACCGGGGCCAATGTACCCTGTCCAATCCCCCACCGTGGGTACGTACCATTCAACCAGAGGCCAAAATCATCATCATCATCATCAACCGGGGCCAAGCCAGATACGGGCCAGGCGCGAACTTAACGAACTGAAAGTAGAACGTCACGCGAAGCCTGTTTCACGACACAAAAACTGATCCTTTTTAATTGGTTTTGGGGGAAAGGAAATGGCGCAGTATCTGTCTCATACATCGTTGGACACCTGAACCGCGCCGTAAGGGAACGGATAGAGAAGGAGTGAAAGAAGAAAGGAAGAAAGAGTTGCCGTAGTGGAGGGCTCCGGAATAATTTTGACCACCTGGGGATCTTTAACGTGCACTGACATCGCACAGCACACGGGCGCCTTAGCGTTTTTCCTCCATAATAACTAGTCTCCAGATTTTCTTTTTGTAATTGTCGAGTTTAACGTCTCGAACCGACACATGGGGTATGAGGGAACACCGTAGTGAAGGGCTGCAGAATAATTTAGCCCAAATGGGGATCTTTAACATGCGCCACTTGTCGCTGCAGAACACGGGTATTTTTGTATTACGCCTCCATCGAAATATGGCCGCCGCGGCAGGAATTGAACTGGGGACCTTGGCATCAGCAGACGACCGCCAAAGGCACTGCGGCGTCACCGATATGGGGTTCATCGTGTAAACAGACCTTAACATAACGTAAGAGGAACAAAATTGGAGCCTTCCTCAATAGCCATGGATATCCGCATACCTAGTGTACAAAATTAAGCGAAAAATGGTTGCATTTGCGCCTTCCCCGTGCTGTGCATCAAAACAGGTGTTTAAAATAACTTCCTGTGAATTAAACATCAGGCCCCAGCAGCAAAATAGACAATTCCTTACCAGCATTTGTAACGGTGGCAAGCTGAGTACGATTTGGTACGGGCCTCCTTACGCTCGAAATTGTTCATTAACTGGATTAAATATGCTGAGGATTTTTTTTGTGAGAACATGACTGTGACCCCTATCTCGCGAAATTCAGTACATACAATTTTAACAGCTATTCAGAGTATGTTGCACAGCTTGCGCGTTGCTTCCCGCGTTAAGGCTTCCAAGATGCCCGCAGCATCGAGCAGGCGTTTCCATTACGCTCGCCCAACCAGGATCAGTTGTAACGGTACTCACGCATTGTAAAAACGAAGTGAGTACACAAAAAGAGACGCGACTACAGTGAGGAGAGCAGTGGATTTGTCCTAATGTCTTCCCTTCTGCCGTAACATGGGCTTACGTTTTGCGCTGGTATATTTACAAATGCGACATCTACCCCAAACCCGATCTGCGCTGAATAATAATATTAATTGGTTTTTTGGGGGAAAGGAAATGGCGCAGTATGTCTCATATATCGTTGAACCCCTGATCCGCGCCGTAAGGGAAGGAATAAAGGAGGCAGTGAAAGAAGAAATGAATAGGTGCCGTTGTGGAGGGCTCCGGAGTAATTTCGACCACCTGGGGTTCTTTAACGTGCACTGACATCGCACAGCACATGGGCGCCTTAGCGTTTTTCCTCCATGAAAACGCAGCCGCCGCAGTCGGGTTCGAACCCGGGAACTCCGGATCAGTAGTCGAGCGCCCTAACCACGGAGCCACCGCGGCGGGCGTCTGCACTGAAGGAGTAGGTGATTTGTGGTCAACCGTCTTTGGTTGTCGTTGGTCTCGCAAGGTTAATGACTCACTCCCATAAAGAGGGATCAGCTCAGAATCCGGCGAAGGCCAAGAAGTGCGTATAAAGTGTACCTTATATCATTTAAAGAAAATTTGAGTTTTTAGAGATGAACACATCGCGGAACGTCGCAAACCTTGTCTTCCTCTTCTTTGGGTGAATCATGAGCCTGCCGTTAAAAAATATAAACACTGATCGAACTGTTCGTTTATGCGGTTGAATGTAAGTAAATAAATGTTATTTGACTCATTCATTCGTTGTGCTTACCCAAATAAAGCTTTAGAGTTTCCATACGCTCGGAGAGCCTTGTGCGTGTCAGCGAATGGAACGAGGAAAACGCTACGAACGAGGATGACGAGCGCAGTAATTTTCTTTAAGCGATTTATTAACCTAAGTATTATTATCCAACTGATAAGAGTAACACATTAAAAAAAATAAAAAAATAAAAATAACGTTCCCCTATGCACCTTGGTTTCGGTGACTGTTGGCTCCCTTCATAAATTTGTCAAACGGGCCCCTCATTTCCTTTAACTTGTCTGCTAATATATATAGATGTATATATATATTAGCAGAGAAGGCAAATGAAGTGATAGGCTCGTTTGACAAACATATTAAAGAATCCAACAAGCTCTCGCACAGTTTCCGCCCTCGTCGTTAGATCACGTTCTACGTCACACTTGCGGTATTACAGCACGTGCTACGTCCACCGCTATGAACGAGGATGGCGCCGGTGAACACTCTCAAGGTTCTCTTACACGCAAAACATAAATACCCACGAAAGCAGCAGATTGGACAGCCGTCGCCGTTGATCAGTTGGTAAGAGCACCGGACGCGATATTCGGAGGCCGTCGGTTCGGATCCCACCGGCGGCGTGGTTGTTTTTTCTGCTGCTTTATAAGTAATTTTCTTTAAAAACTAATCGATTGGCACTACATATAAAAAAACAAAAAAATAGAAAAATTTTTCTATGCACCTTTCTTTCGGTGACTGTTGGCTTCTTTAATATGTTTGTCAAACGTGCCTATCACTTCATTTGCCTTCTCTGCTAATAGCTTAACGGGGGTCGCGGTTCTGGCAGTCTTGATGCCATCGGTAGCATAAGAGGGCTCTCGCACAGTTTCCGCCCTCGTCGTTAGATGGCGTTCTACGTCACACGTGCGGTATTAGAGGACGTGCTACGTCCACCGCTATGAACGAGGATGGCGCTGGTGAACACTCTCAAGGTTCGCTTACACGCAAAACATAAATACCCACGAGAGCAGCAGATTGGACAGCCGTCGCCGTAGCTCAGTTGGTAAGAGCACCGCATGCGATATTCGGAGGTCGTGGGTTCGGATCCCACCTGTGGCATGGTTGTTTTTTCTGCTGCTTTATAAGTAATTTTCTTTAAAAACTAATTGATTGGCACTAGATATAAAAAAAATAAATAAATAATAGAAAAATTCTCCTATGCACCTTCGTTTCGGTGACTGTTGGCTTCTTTAATATGTTTGTCAAACGAGCCTATCACTTCATTTGCCTTCTCTGCTAATAGCTTAACGGGGGTCGCGGTTCTGGCAGTCTTGATGCCATAGGTAGCATAAGAGGGCTCTCGCACAGTTTCCGCCCTCGTCGTTAGATGACGTTCTACGTCACACTTGCGGTATTACAGGACGTGCTACGTCCACCGCTATGAACGAGGATGGCGCTGGTGAACACTCTCAAGGTTCGCTTACACGCAAAACATAAATACCCACGAAAGCAGCAGACTGGACAGCCGTCGCCGTAGCTCAGTTGGTAAGAGCACCGGACGTGATATTCGGAGGTCGTGGGTTCGGATCCCACCGGTGGCATGGTTGTTTTTTCTGCTGCTTTATAAGTAATTTTCTTTAAAAAAGAATTGATTGGCACTAGATATTAAAAATTAAAAAGAATAGAAAAATTCCCTTATGCACCTTCATTTCGGTGACTGTTGGCATCTTTATATATATATATATATATATATATATATATATATATATATATATATATATATATATATATTTATATATATATATATATATATATATATATATATATATATATATATATATATATATATATATATATATATATATATATATATATATATATATATATATATATATATATATATATATATATATATATATATATATATATATAGCAAGCGGCTTTTTTAGGGGGAGTTACAGAAATTGTGTAACATATACTATGGTTTCTTGTATACAGTCTGCGAGTTATACATGCTAAAAAATTTATATTTTGCGCTTTGCGGACCATCTGTATATACGCACTGCACAGCATTTTTTCTTTTTCAGCATCGCTGAATGTGGCACAAAGTTCGCGAAGCTTACTCTATTGCCACGTTTTGTGATACTTGAACTGCGCCAAATATAATTTTATGTGCTGTTCGCACGCCTGATTCTGATAGTGTATGTAACGAGTGCGGAAAGTCTAGTATTTTTTTTCTTATCAGCCGTCTCCAGACTCATACATTCCAGAACCCAGTTATGTGTAGTCATTATTATCCGTCACAATATTCAAATCTGTGCAAGCTCAACGCGGATCTCAACCATATATATTGGAAAGGCCCTTTTTCCCCCCTGGAGGGAAAAAAATTCTCTCGCTTGACCAATGGGAGGCTCTCCTATTCAGCACCGATCTGATGATTCAGACAAAGGTCGTACAACTGGCCGAAGACACCGCCACAAGCCAGGGCATTCTGGCTGTCGTTTAGGCGAAGGGCGTAAAGCCTCTCAAACTGTTGGAAATAAAAGTTTTACAATCCATATGCAGCCAAAATTGTGCGTTGCGGACTACACACTGCGTGCGGACTGTATACCGGATATTACGGTAAGGCGATAAAAATGCAACGAGTTCCAATCCGGTAGTGCACGAGTTGTCGCCGAATTTCGCGTTACACTGCCGCGACCTGGATGCTATTTGACCACGAAAATCCTCGCAGTCGCCGACGGCAACAGATGGCACAGATCCTTGACAGTAACCTCGACTCGCAGACAATCAGTCGTAATTATACCAGCGGTAGCCCCATCGAGAAGGCTTCCCAAATATTCCACCATGGGGTACCAGCTGAGAACCACTTACCATTACATGGGCTCTACACACCGGGAATCAAATCACGAACGCCACAGCTCGCGGTCATAAAACCAAGCGATAGTCGACGAAGTGGGAACTTATCTTGTAATGCAAACGTACTACGGAGACATACTTGAGCCCCTCAGGGACATCAGGAAGCGCTTTCCTATCTGTCATGCAAAACTTGGAAGGATCACTTAAGCTCCGCCCTAAGGGTATAACGCGGTAGCGCAATCGGTTAATTACCATATATGCAAATGGTCGTTATCTACTTTGCATCCAAAAATACCTGGGCATTCAATACCTGGGCAATCAAGAGCTTGCGATTTTTCACTCACAACACCGAAAGCACGAACATCGGCACTGGATTTTCGGGTGAACGGGGCCTTTACCGCTATCGCGTAAAGAGCTGGTGATGCTGACGCTAAACTGCTATTGAGACAAAGAGCTGTTTACCCCAGGCCCTCGCCGGAAATATCGCTCCCGGCTCCAACCATAGGGCTTTCAGATCACGAAAGCTCGCGTGGCTTCCAAAGCACCTACCCTCCGTTTCTGTGGACACCACGGTAAGGGATTCTGAATCAATAGCGCAACACGGGCAATGTTCGTTGAGTATTAAGGGTTGAGGGCTCCTCACAGTGGCGACTCGCCAAAGCCTTTGGCGACGAACCTTTCTGCGCTGCGTCCCGGGTTAGGGCTATGCCGCTCACAGAAGGACGATATATGGGCCTTGTGGTTCGATCGCTACAGGTTCAGCAGCCCCGAGGAGCTCGCCTATCGCTGAACTATGAATTGGTCAAGCAGCCTCAAATGCTACTTGATGTCCTGTCGGCGTCTTCTCAACTTGTTTTCCTTCCCTCAAGTAGAAGACCCTCTCAAGGAAAGTGATTCGATCGTCCTAGTATTGACGAAGATCCCGTCACTGAAATTTTTGTTAAAAATCGTAAAAATGAGACAAAAGATGATGGCTAGATAATACGCCAAAAAAACTCAGTCACGTAACACTGAGAATAATAAGCAAAATGTATTCTCCTTAGCGATGTTCTAAAAACCGGCTCGTCTCGTATCAGTTTCGACAGCACAGAGAATTTGCCACATCATCAGACAGGAAGTATCCGATACCAATAATAGCTCATCAAAACTTATTTTCCTTAAGATCACCTTGCGTTCGCTCTAAAAGTGGTTCGATGAGAAGATTTTAACAGATTTTAGAGTTTCGTCAAAATGCCGAAAACGCCGGTCACACGGCTATTTACAGATGTGCGCACATTGCAATACAGTAAAGTTTAGCTGCTTTGCGTCACCATCCTTGTGACGCAGTCCGGGCCTACGACATACTGAAGAGCACAAGCACCTGGCTCAAAAAGAAGGATCCATGACAAACACTTTATTGTAAAGCGAAAGAAAAAAAGCACTGCACACAAAAAACTAGGCCTCTGCCTGGGTCTCCTAGAATTCCCCTTCATCCTCAGCTGTGGCCTCCTGGTACTGTTGGTATTCTGACACCAGTTCGTTCAAGCTGGACTCTGCCTCGGTGAACTCCAACGCGTCCATGCCCTCTCCGGTGTACCAGTGCAACGTTTCTCACGACGCCATCTCTAAAGAACTCAACGCCCTCGATTGCGGACCCAAGACCTTCAACTACATCAAAACATTTCTCAGCAACCGCACGGCCATGATTGGCATGAGAGATGTCCGCTCCGGCACAGAGCAGACACCCAACAAAGGCACTCCCCAAGGCTCTATCATCTCTCCTCTCCTCTTCAATATAGCTATGATCGGCATGGCAAAAGCACTCGAGGCCATTGAAGGCATCGGCTATACTATCTACGCTGATAATATTACCATCTGGTCCACCTGGGGTCCCCTTGCCGACAAAGAAAACACCCTACAAGAGGCAGCCAATTGCGTAGAAAAACAAGCAGCAAATTGCGGCCTCCACTTCTCACCCGAAAAATCCAAAATTATCCGCATTCAGGGCTATGCCTACAAATCTCCTGGCGACATCGAGGTTTACCTCGAAGGCACGAGAATAAAGGAAGTTCCTCTTATCCGCATCCTGGGCCTTTGGCTTCAGAGCGACAGGAAAGCCAACCACACATTACAGCGTCTCCGGATAACTGCCCTCCAGATCTCCCGCATGATTCGGCGCATCACCCGAAACCGAAAACGCATGAGAGAGGAGGATACAATTCGACTGATACATGCTCTAGTTATGAGCCGCCTGTCATACGGTCTCCCATTCCTACCACTTCTGGGGAATGTGCGAGACAAAGCAGATGCCATCATCCGTACCGCCTACAAACATGCGTTAGGCCTCCCGATGTACACGGCCAACTGCCACCTCGAGGACCTGGGGCTGACCAACACAATAGAAGAAATTCGAGAAGCTGTCCTAGCATCGCAAAAGGAACGCCTCCTCACCACCAAAGCTGGACGCGCAATCTTGGAAAGAGTGGGTTCCCCGGCTGACATACGCGCCGTCCAGGACAGCCGAGACCTACCCTCAACTCTGCGAACTCGCGTGTATGTAGCTCCACTCCCGAAGAACATGCACTCGGACTCACAAAAGGGACGACGAAAGGCGCGAGTCGACTATCTGCGCCGCGCACATCGACAGGCACAAAATGCTGTATACGTCGACGCAGCCATGTACCCCGATTCAACAAACGCGGTGGCGGTCGTCTTGGACACAAATTTCAAGGATATCGCCACCGCCTCCCTACGAAACTGCTCTCTCACAGTAGCAGAAACTGCTGCAATTGCCGTCGCAATCCAACAGGTCGATGCTATGGGAAATGAGTTAAAAATTATTACCGACTTCCAGTCCGCGTGTCGCCTCTTCCTCTCTGGCAGACTTGCACACTCCATCGCTCCCATTCTGACTACCCCACAAGTTCAAAATTCCACATGCAAGGACCAAATCACTTGCACTCCTGGGCACGAGGGGCTCGAGAGAAACGAGGCCGCGGACAGTCTAGCTCGAGGATATACTAACCGAGCGAGTAACCTCCCCGACCTCACCCCTCTCCCCTCTACGTCTGGCGAGCGCCTCCTCTTTCTCCGAACACAAAGACAAGTCTATCCCCCACCACACTGTAAGCTAACGGCCCTGGTGTGGCGGAATTCCAACAACATATCATGTAACATGGAGCTGCTCCGGTCCCAAGCCCCCCGATCTAGACAAACGTCACTCAGAGGAACAGTGGGAGTCTGCCCTGCTCAGCTCTGACTTGGCCCCACAGCGAAAGCTGATATCCCATGCAAGAGCAACTGCGGTGGACATTGGGGTCCTGAAATAAGGACTCCACCCAAAATCTGTATTTTCGCCTCTCTATCCTACCTTTTTGGAATAAATGTTTTCTACTACTACTACTACTGACTAGTGTTGCTGAGAAGAAGGAAAAGGAAAATGCACATGCCTGCCTACAGGCTTTAGCCGAGCCACGCTCGCTGCCGCGTGCTGAAAGTAGGAGGGGTGAAGAGGAGAGCAAAGAGTGAAAAAAATAGACGCGCCGCGCTAATATGCCCTTTTGCCGATCCCGGAGGCAGTGCAATACCGGGCCGACCCGTGCCAGAGTGCTTCAAGCCAACCGCGCAGCCATATTCCAAAAAATAAGTTTAATATCTTAGGTCCAAGGTCTCACTGCAGATATTAATTCAGGTATCAGATATCACCAATACACTAAGGCGAAACGCGTATATATATATATATATATATATATATATATATATATATATATATATATATATATATATATATATATATATCCCGCGAGGCGACACCTCCTCTCTCTCTGCCTCTCTGCCCCACAGGAGCACATCTGATGTACCGAGGCTGTGGCGTTGCTAGGTAACGGCGACTCAAAGTAGTTCTTAAGCCAAGGCACTCGGCATACAGTATACGTTTGCCTACGTACGGCATACGGCGCGACGAGCCGAAATGGCTCCCTGGCTAGCATAGTAAAACTTTCCCTTTAAGACCAACTTTCATTTTTACCCCAAGTGGTCGCTCAATGGTTAGGGAGCTCGGCTACTGCTCCGGAGTACCCGGGTTCGAACCAGACCGCGGCGGCTTTGTTTCGATGGAGGCGAAACGCAAAGGCTGAGCGATGTCAGTGCACGGTACAGATCCCCAGGTGCTTGCAATTATTCCGGAGCCCTCCACTTCGGCAACTTTTTCTTCCTTTCTTCTCTTAGTCGCTCCGTTATCCCCTCGCTTTCGGCGCGGTTCGGGTGTCCACCGACATGTGTGAGGAAATTACTTCGCCCTTTCCGTTTCTCTAAAATCAATTTTACAATTTTCCTTGCATCGCTTTCCAGCGAATGGCTCCGCCGGTTATTGACGTTTTGTGGTCTCTTCAAGGCCCAGTTACAACAGTGCGCTTAACCTACTGTGCAAGCACGGCCGTGATCACGAACTGGAGCAGGTTATTTTGATCACATTTCGCAATAAAACGCGGTTGCAGGGGCCGGTACTGGGCTAGCATTGCTTGCGGGTAGAGTGCAGGACGCGAATAGGAAGCTCTTTGAACGACTTGGGACGCACGCCTGATTCGTAGCGTAGTTCTGCATCATGGGATGTCCGTTCAGTGCTGGCGTGGTTCGCTGCTGATGAGAATCGCACAGCCAGCTACTACGTCGCTGCCCTGTCGCCTTTCAAGCGGCCGCACACTGTGCTAAATGATCTTTTCATTCCTACGCGGAATGTTTGACAGCACTGCAATCGCGTACTTCAATCATGTTCGTCACGTGGTATTTTTTTTAATTTCCCAGGGTCTGCAGTGAGCAAAACGAAAAGCTAATTCGTAAGAGATAGAAGTTAGAAAGTGTTCAATCACAAAATTTGGTGACTGTTCTATACATTTCTCATTAGTTTTTTTTACCTGTTTTCATTTCTGGCAAAGTAGGTTAATTATCTTCGACTAATTAAGCGAATATACACAATAGAAAAAAACAGCGTGACTTCTTACATATAGTAGCCAGCAACATGCATTTAGTCTATTTGTCTAAGAGTGCCGCAGCATATTTATAAGCCCTGGCTTAAATATATCGTGGACGTCCTTTAAATCCGCAGAAACAAAACGCTCCTCACGGCTAAAAAAATGTGAACACGTGGCGAAAGAGAGTTGTCACAGGCAAAAGCGAGAGATCGAGGAGGACAACATACGATACTGCCAAAACTCTAAGCCGATATGGTGAGCAGGCGAGCCATTACCTTTAACGAAAAAAGGAACAAATAAAAGTGTAAAATAATTAGGACTATTTTTCGGTAGTTAACAAGCCGGCAGCAAACATGGTCAGATTATATGACCAAAAATTTTCACCTTCCTCTATTTTTCTTTTAAACAGAACCAACAGGAGCAACAAGTGAAATAACAATATTCAAAAGCAGTTAAAAGATGGAATCTTTAATGAAGAAATTAGCCTGACATGAAGGCATGCAGGCGTGTTGTGGATGATTTAACCCAAGCAACGATGCGCGTGACCATTCCATAAAACACACAAAAGTTACGGCTAACAATTAACAGAGCAAAACGAATAAAAACCGAACGATGAAAGACGGACGACAAAGGATGTGAATTTTAAAAAACTAAAAACGGAAGGAAAAAAGGGTGCGTCTTAAACGTGCGAATAAATACCAGGCTAGAACTAGACAAAACCTTGTTTGAGCTCTGAAATCTTGGCGGCTTCCTCTATTACGCGTGGCAGCTTATTTATTTATTTAACAAATACTGCAGGCACTAAGTTGGCCGTAGCGGGAGAGGAGAAAAACGCGACTATGAGGTAGACGACAACAATTTGTCAATCGAGTCAATGGTCATGATGACATCAGAAGGCAGCTTGTTCCATTTCTTGATAGTTCGCGGATAAAAAAGAATATTTAAAGGCATTACTCTTAGTTTGATACGGTGTTAATGAATGTGCATATTGAGGTCTTGTGGGACAAGTTGCAATGGGTGCGAAGTTAGGCTCGGAACTCATGGCGAGTTTGTTGTTTTTCAGCAGAAATAGAAATTTTAGTCTCTAGATTTTTCTACGTATTTCAGTAGTGGGATACATTTTCTTTCATTTAAATTGGAGGAGAGTCAGATGTGCAATATTTAGAAAAGATGGAGCGCATGGCTTTTCGCTGTACAGCCTCCAATGCGTCAATATTCTTTTGGTATAAGAGTTCCAGACTGTGCAAGCATACTCTACTTTGGGTCTTATGAGGCTGTAGTATGCTAACTGCTCTATCTGGGAAGGAACGTTTTTAACTTTGTGGCGAAGAAGTCAAAATTTTCTGTAGGAGGAGAAGCATGTATTGGAAAATATGACTGTTCCAACTTAGATTACTAGTTATGGTAACACCGAGGTGTTTACATCTCTTAACTTCTAGAAGAGGATGCGATGGGAGGGTGTAAGGAGACGAGTGTACAAGTTTTTTGTTGCTGATTTTCTTAAAACTTTTTTCGCAGAATTAACCTGCATATCCTAATTACTGCACACTGCGTCAATTTTCTGGAGGCTAGACTTAAGGAGGATTTGGTCTTTAGGAATGTTTATTTCGTTGAGCAAAATGTAATCATCAGCAAAGAGCCTAATTTGGATCGGTTCTCATATAACAGTAATGATATCATTTATATATATCATAAAAACCAACCGGCCTAGCTACCTTGTGGAACGCCTGAAGCAACTGGTAAAGAATTTGAATGATAACCGTCAATGCTAACAAACTGTACACAGCTGGTGACATGAAGAAACCCACGTGATTACGAATTGGGAACACCAATTAGTTTAGCATGTGACATAACAGCAAAAGCTTTTTAAAAATCTGAAAAAATGGCACTGATCTGCCCTCAGGGTTAAGGACTGTTTCAAAGCTGTGAATAACCGATGTTGATTAGGTCACAGGGGATAAGCCTTTCTTAAACATGTTGAACAGAAGAAAGTACACCATTGTCATCTAGAAATTTGGTTACGTAGTTAGCTAAAGTATATTCTGCCAATTAAAACAAGTGGAAGTGAGTGAAATGGGACGATAATTAACAAGTGCCATGTCACCCTTTTTAGGCACAGGCACAACACAAGCTGTCCCCGAGTCGGAAGCCAGTCTTCCTGTTGCAAACGACGTGGGAAATATTATTGAAAGAAATTTAGAAATAACTTCAACTTAACGACGCAAAAATATGTTGGGGAATTTATCTGGGACCAGGAGTGGACTTCGTTTTAAGTTTTTACAAAAGTGAAGTTAATCCGGGCAGTGATACAATGTCTGGATCAGGAAAACAGAATGCATCGCTACGTAACCTACATGGATTTGAATTTGAGAATACACTATGGAAGTGCCTATTCAAGTGCTCAGCAATGGTAGTTTTGTCAACAAGGATTGCACCCTCGTGCATAATTCTGTTAATGGGCTTTTTCTTTTCTGCTAAAAAGTTGGAAAGCTTTAGGGGGAGTCATTATTAAAGTTCGGTAGTGTGTGCTCAAAGTAGTACCGTTTAGCTTCCTGAATTTCCTCAGTAAGGTTCGATTGGAGAGTGAATTATGGATCGAGTGAATCCTCTTCGTTGCAATCCTTTAATTTTCCTCGTAAGATGCACTATGTTTTGACTGATCCAAGGATCTGTCTGGCGTGTTTTCTTCACTTTCGTAGGAACAAAATTGTCTATGCAGTGAAAGCAAACTTTTTAAATCTTTCCACAATGCATCAACCTCAGAACCATGAAACAAGTCAAGGCAATACTCAAAGTAATCCAGCACACTTTCGTAGTTTGCGTGTGAAAAATCCTTGAAAGGAACTATTTTAGCGATAGTTTTTTGTTCACACCATGCACAGGAAATGATAGGTAGACCACACTGCGATCAAATAAGCCACAATCTACCGACACTGAAAAATTTTGAATGGAACGACTTACGAATACAATATCAAGCACAGAGGCAGAATCACCTTGCACACGTGATGGTTCTCTAACAACTTGTTGCAGGTCATGACAAAGCATTATATCGCACAGCTTATCAGCATGGTCACCTTAGCTTGAAAAAAGAGGTGGGTAATTGCAGTCGGTTCCTGGCAGATTAATATCTCCCGCCAGTATGGTTCTGTCACCCTTGAATTTGGACATACGATCAGCAAGGTCATTTAGGAATAGTACTGGTGAATATGGAGGTTGATAGGATGCAAAAACTATGTAGAACTGGCCGCAGCGGATTGTTTTTAAAGATACATTCATGGACAGCAATTTTCTTTAGGTTGATAGCGCAACAGCCATGTTTTACAAGAACCGCTACCCCCCCTCCCCCTCCACAAAGGCCTGTCACAACGGAATACTTGATAGCCGGGAGGAAAAACGTCTGCGTCATCAATATCGTCTCGTAGCCAGGTTTCCGTAATTACAGCTATATGTCGATCATATTCAAGTAATATAGCCTCAAGATTTTCTGTTTTGTTTAGGACACTACGTGCATTGATGTTTATTAGTCTGAGTTTTTGGTCACTGGGAGCCGCAAGTCGAGGAGTTTGTGAGCCGCTCTGATGGTCTACTCTGCCAGCCTGCTGCTTGGAAGCCTGGCCTGGCAGCTTCACTCGTGCATTCTTGGCATCATCCCATGCATACAGTATTCCATCTATCAGCAGCTTATCGTTCAACAGAATTGCTTTTTTGCTTTCATTTTTCTCTTGTTTGGCACTTTCCCAGAAGAGCCGGCGTTTTCTTAGTGTGTTGCGGGAGTAATCACTTTGCAGGGATATGTCTTCACCTTTAAGATTGAAAGCATTCTTCAAAACTCTGTTTTTCATTAAAGTCCTGGAAAAAGATAATGACAGATCTTGTTTTCCCTGGCTTACCAATCCTGTAATTTCTTCGTACAGAAAAACACGAGATTCTAAGTTTCTCGGAAGAAATACCCTGAAGTACTTTTTGCTCAAGATCAACGTCGCTTTCACCGGGTTCTCCTTGCAGATTTGACCGTCTATTTCTATCTTCTAAATCATCAATCTTGTTCTCGGCCGCGGCGGTCGAAATTCAATGGAGGCGAAATTCTGGAGGCCCGCGTACAGTGCGATGTCAGTGCACGTTAAAGAACTCCAGGTGGTCGAAATTCTCAGAGCACTTCACTACGGCGTCTGTCATAGCCTGAGTCGCTTTGGGACGTTAAACCCCCATAAACCAACCAATCAACCATCAATATTGTTCTGAAGAGAACGCACAGTTTATTCAAGTGTGTCTATTCTATTTATATGCTGTTCAAATTATAAAAATTTACAGCACAGGTCATTGACTGCTTTTTGAAGATTAGCTTGCTGCTCCCTAAGGGCTGTTATTTCAGATGCTAGTTTGTCCTGACCTTGCACCAACTGCTCAAATTATTCGCGAGTGTTTGGTTTATCAGGGCCATGATTAAACTCGACATCGCCACAGAGCAACAATCCGCACAAAAGATATACACCAGAGGCAATTTCTAAGCACTTTTGTGAGGACGGCAAAACTAAAAAGAACAAGTAATCACTCTTAATGCTAGAGTAATAACCACAAATCTTCACAATGCATAAGAAAGGCCTGTTAGGCGACATGCCCACAGTCGGTGCGCCGCGCCCGCTGAAGAGGAATTTTTGCAGGACGTCTTTAAAGCAGCACTTGTTGATGTCACGTGGCAGTTCGGCGGTAGCGCTCCAGTCGTGAAGTTTGTGGATGTAACGGTGCATCATTAGTGGCAACGGATGTCAAAGACACGTGTCGACAGCTGGTGCATCGAAGTTGCCTGGCGATCCAGTAAGGAAAAAGCACGAGAACCTGCACAAGGCAGAAGGGCCTGTTAGGCGACATGCCCACAGTCGATGCGCCGCGCCCCTGGGGCATCTTTGTCAAAACAATTGTTGGTTAGAATACAGGAGAATTGTTTTTTATTCTTCTTTACTGTCGCATTTCCGACAGTGAGCTGACAAGTTTCTGATAGATGAACCTGATACATCATTGCGATGCTCCATTAGCCTTTCATTGATACATCGGCATATTTGGCCGATATACTAACGGCGTCAAATGAGATGCGCACAACAGAGTGCTTCGCCGAGGCTACAGTTTACGCCGTTTGCCTAACGCCATCAGAGATAGGCGCATTCTTGCCGTTTTCGATAGTTCGGCGTCTGTTTTTTTATGTTCGTTTTGCCGCTTTTTCAGTAGGGCGCCACTTGCTGAATTTCCACCGAATGCAATCTAGGGACCTATTCTGGATATTCACCGATCCGCGTAGAGCGAGGCGTACCCATGACGCGTACATCGGGACGGTGCCAAGATACGTAAGGGCAGAATGCGGTGACGAAATTGGAAAATAAAGGAAAAAGTATGAAAACAATAGATACTGTCGTCTGCAACTTGGCGCAAAGTTCAAAAAGCACCGATGCCGTAAAAAGTGCCTGAAGCCGAGCATCTGAGGCGCGTAGAGGCCTACGCGTCGTGGATTACAGCCGCTGATCGAAACAGTAAAATGCGTTGCGGTGTCAGCGTATTAGTCCATATTGCTGTGATTTTATCAATGGTAACCTGGATGAGAATCAATGTGTTTTTGGATTATTTTTGGATTTATTGAAAGCATTCGATAGGGCAGAGCACTCTGTTTTGTTACGAAAGTTGGAAAGTATTGGATTCCGTGGTCGCACCAACAATGTTTTGCAAGCTACCTTTCGCACCGTTAACAAGTGTTAAAAATTAAAGAATCAGTTAGTACATTCACTGATATTCAGTACGGTGTTCCACAAGGATCTATTTTGGGACCGTTTTTGTTTGATATTTATGTAAATGTAATGGTTAACCTAAAATAAATGCAAAATAGGTTCAGTATGCAGATGACACAGCTTTAGTAATATCCCATGAATCAATCTCATTCGCACTGAAACTAATTCAGTATGATATCAATAAAATAGTAGACTGGTCATCTGGAAATCAAATATACATAAACAAAAAGAAAATTGTGTTAATATGTTTTAGAAATCCGCACAAAAGTGTTGATCTTGACCAGTCTGTTCGTATGCATGGTAGCAAGTGTGCCAATTGTGAATGTTCGCCACTACCCTACTCGAACAGTGTTAAATATCTTGGCCTGTATCTAGATTCTAACATGTGTTGGTCTTCCCAAGTTGACTATTTATGAAAGCGACTCCGTTCTCTTTCTGTCCAGCTTTATAGTATAAAATACACTACTTCTGCAAACTTGCGTCAGACTGTGTATAAATCATAAGGAGAATCTATACTTAGATACGTTGTTTCAGTGTATGGTTTTTGTGCGCCTTGTAAGATCAAGAAGGTAGTTAGTTTTCTGTGCAGAATCTCCACTAATTTATTGTATGGCACTTTCACGAGAAATCTGACCACCGAACTAGAATGGTTAAAGCAGGAGTTATTCCTCTGCATGACTTGTACGTGCAAGTGGTAGTTCACAGACATTACTTTTCAGTGCTGTTTAAACAGCCTGACAAAAACCCAGTCACTTAGGCACATAGCGCGTTACAAAGTTCCTTGTGTTTATACCATCTATGGTAAAAGGACATGACAGTTTTATATAACCTACTATCAATAAACTACCTGCAGACGTGTTGGGTTGCGATTCTATGAGGGCTGTGAAATCTGGACTGCGAGCGTAGATGGAAGGTTGCAATGAAGAAAATTACTGACTTCCTTTGTAATTTGCACCTTGTTATTGAAATTTTTGTTCTTTTTATTGACTGCTGATTTCCTCTGTTTTACATGATTATCAATCGGTAATTCGTTTACTTAACTAATGCAATGTATCGGCTTGTTTTATTGTTAATTTTTCTTCCTTTTTTGCTAAGAATGGCAGTTATTTACTTTCAGCGTTTTGTACTGACCGCTCATTGTTGTGACTGCCGTGGACCACCCCAAGCGCTTGCGCTTCTGCGGGCGCACGCTATGTACTGCATATATATATATATATATATATATATATATATATATATATATATATATATATATATATATATATATATATATATATATATATATATATATATATATATCTTTCACTAAAATTCCTGTATGCATGTATGTATGTATGTAGATATGCTTTGGACAGCAAAAGAATATGCGGCTCTGCCGCTGGTTCTCAACAAGGCGCCAATAGTCGCAAGAATAGTGAAGATAGTTTAGCGGTAACAGCTTGAAGCGATGGTCTTTGGGACGCTGGAGCTGGTATACCTGCAAGAAGCGACGAAATCTGGCGGCAGAGCGTGGCAAACGCTTTGAATGAGAAATATTTGCCGGTGCGTGACTGTCGCTTCGT
Source organism: Amblyomma americanum (assembly GCF_052857255.1). Classification (NCBI taxonomy): domain Eukaryota; kingdom Metazoa; phylum Arthropoda; class Arachnida; order Ixodida; family Ixodidae; genus Amblyomma; species Amblyomma americanum. The sequence goes on along the minus strand of NC_135497.1, from coordinate 543,307,657 downwards.
TGGCACATGCGGCATTAAGGGGGAAAGACTCCACGCGCCCAAGAAGTGAAGGAGGGAAAGAAGAAGGAAGGAAGAGAGGGAGGAAGGAAGGCAGGATGGATGGAAGGGAGGAAGGAAGGAAGGGAGGAAAGAAGGCAGGAAGGAAGGCAGGAAGGAAGAGAAAAAGGAAGGAAGGGAGGGAGGAAGGAAGGAAGAAGGAAGGGAGGGATAGAGCAAGACAGGAAGGAAGGCACGAAGGAAGGAACAGAGGAAGGAAGGATGGAAAAATGGAAGGAAGGGAAGGAGGAAGGCAGGAAGGAAGGAAGGCAGGTATGAAGAAAGGAAGGAAGGTTTGGTTTGGTTTATATGAGTTTAATGTCCCAAAGCGACTTAGGCTATGAGAGACGCCGTAGTGAAGGGCTCCGGAAAGTTCGACCACCTGGGGTTCTTAACGTGCACTGACATCGCACACTACATGGGCCTCTAGAATTTCGCCTCCATCGAAATTCGACCGCTGCGGCCGGGATCGAACCCGCGTCTTTCGGACCAGCAGTCGAGCGCCATAACCACTAAGCCACCGCGGCGGCTGGAAGGGAGGAAGCAATGCAGGAAGGAAGAAAGGAAGGAAAAAAGGAAGGAAGGAAGAGAGGGAGGGAGAGAGGAAGGAAGGAAGGCAGGGAGGGAGGATGGAAGGAAGGCAGGAAGGAAGGAAGAAAGGAAAAAGGAATGAAGGGAGGGAGGGAGGAGAGAAGGAAGGAAGATAGGAAGGAAGGGAGGGAGAGAGGAAGGGAAGAAGGAAAAAAGGAAGGAAGGGAGGAAGAGAGGGAGGGAGGAAGGCAGGAAGGAAGGCAGGAAGGAAGGAAGGGAGGGAGGAAGGAAGGAAAAAAGGATGGAAGGGAGTGAGGGAGGGAGGGAGGAATGAAGGGAGGAAGGAAGGAAGGTAGTAAGGAAGGAAGGAAAAAAGGAAGGAAGGGAGGGAGGGAGGCAGGAAGGAAGGCATGAAGGAAGGAAGCTAGTAAGGAAGGAAGGAAGGAAGGGAGAGAGGAAGGCAGGATGGAAGAGAGGAAGGAATGGAGAGAGGGAGGAAAGAAGGCAGGAATGAAGGTAGGAAGAAAGGAAGGAAGGGAGGAAGGAAGGAAGAAAGCAAAAAAGTAAGGAAGGGAGGAAGGAAGGAAGGTAGTAAGGAATGAAAGTAGGAAAAAAGGAAGGAAGAGAGGGAGGGAGGAAGGAAGGAAGGAAGGAAGAGAGGAAGGAAGGAAGAGAGGAAGGAAGGGAGGAAGAAAGGTAGGAAGGAAGGAAGGAAGGAAGGAAGGAAGGAAGGAAGGAAGGAAGGAAGGAAGGAAGGAAGGAAGGAAGGAAGGAAGGAAGGAAGGAAGGAAGGAAGGAAGGAAGGAAAACTGGCAGGCAGGTATTCTCGTTTTTCCCCTTCATTTTTATTTAACGGTGTTATCAGTTGCTCTAAAAGTTGGCATTTTCATTAAATGTATTTTCAGCCCAACACTTCTAACCTGATGTCACCTCACTGTTTTTAGCCACCAATCTTCCATTCGCATTTTGTTAACTTCTAGCTCAGATTCATTCACATTTATTTAATTTTATTTCTCTAATACTTCATGCCCTTCCGGTTCCTTGCAGAAGGGGCAATACAATGCCTGACGAATACAAAAAACACTGAAAGAAATTTCAAACACAAAGCCGGTAGTTTGCCGCCGTCAATCTTCTATTTTTTCAATCCAGCTTATGCCAAGTATTGCTGTCAAAGGAAAAGCATTCCATTAAATTACGGGGCGATGGAAGGAGTAAATAGGTTAGTTCTGGCGTTGAATGGAGTTCAAATGAATCAGAGTGGCAGTGTCTTGTTTGCCGTGGAGCTGAAATTGCTTAACATAGTGATCTGGGCACAGTGACAAATTTTTGTTTGAGAAGAAAAAGAAATTTTAATTTGACAATTTGTCTTCTTACTTGCAATGTTTTTCTCCGGTGTTCTCGCATTACAGGAGTTGGTGAGCCAGTTTAACGGTATTTTGAAAATTTGAACGAGTGGCCTTGCGCATAGTGATTTCGAGTGCTTGAATTTTATTTTTAGTAAGTGGGTCCCCAGACGACACAAGCATATTCTAACTTGGGCCTGATTAATGATGAATAGGCTAAAAACTTCAAGTCTACAGGAGCATTCTTCAGTTTGGGCTCGAGGACACAAAGTTCACGGAATCATGATGCACATACGTTACTTATATGTTTATTACAGCTTAGATTCTTAGTTATCGTAACGCCAATATATTTATGTTCAAATACCTCCAGAAGCGGAAATGTTGGAAGAGCGCAGGGGTACAGTAGACTGTTTTTTTCATTGGTCAGTCACATAAATACAGTTTCCTCAGCGTTAGGATTCATGCCCCACAGCTTACACGAATCCAAAATATTCCTTAGGTTTTGTTGCAAATGGGTCGCAAGCCCCAAGGGTAGCGTTGGCCTGGCGGCCTGGGGCACAGCTGGAAACATCCGAAGGTCCTGGCAAAGGATGAGTCGACTGCCAACAGAACAACTTGTTTATTCTAGCATCGCAAAAGAGCAGCCGGTCAGGGCGACCACGTTACTCGACGGAAGAAATCGAAGTCTGTTTTTGGCGTCCGGGGCAGCTGCCTTTATACCCTCGGAGTCGAGGGCAAGAAGGAACGGCTCGGGATGAGGCGCACGAGACGGCGACGCACGGACATGTTGAGACGTGACGTGACGCGTCCGCTGGGCCGGCGCCGGTCAGACCTCCTCGCCTCCCAGTTGAGGAGCTCCTCTCCCCGGCTGCCGCGCTTTGACAAGCGTGGGCACCAACATGCACACACACACACGCACACACGAAGACACGTGGCATTGAAACCTGCCTGGACGCGCTTGGCGGGAGGCGTTGCGGCAGCACTGAACGGGCCAAAATGACCGCCACTTTGAACGAAGCTCCGGCGTCCGTTGCATCCGCGCCGGCTATACCGCGCGTCGTAGGCGAAACGTAACAGTTTATTTTAAGTAAGACTGGGTCTTCGCGAATAGTAACTGCGCAGAACAAAACACAGTCATCGGCAAATGCCGGACATAAAAGGGATGAGTAACTACCTTAACAGTGTCATTCACATATATTAAAAATAACAGGGGAGCCAGAACCCTTAGTTGGGGGACCCCAGAAGACACAGGCAAGCTATTCGAATATTGGTCATGAACACTAACAAAGTGCTCTCGGTAGGATAAGTAGTCTCAAACCAAGTTAAGTAGAAAGTTAGGAAGACCGACCTGTTTAAACTTGTCAATTTAGAATAGAAAACGAGGTTGAATGCTTTATTAAATTCATAAAATTATTATCAACCAAGCCGCATTTATCAAGCACGGATGCGAAACTGTGAACAACCGATGGTAGTTGTGTTACCGTAGATTAGCCTTTCATAAACCCGTGTTGGACGTTCGAAATGATTCTGATAAGAAAACGGAGGATGTGCTTGGCGATGATGAGTTGTAGTAATTTGTAACAGGCAACAGTGGGAAATATCGGACGATAATTCGATACCTCTGAGGCATCCCCTTTCTCCAGAGCAGCAACAACGCGTGTAATTTTCCCCTGTGAAGGAATGACAGCTGAAGAAAGAGATGCGCGAAAAAGACAATTAGAAACTCGGAAAGCTTTTCGGCATACCGGCGCTAGAAAGCGCTCGGAATTTAATCAGGGCCTGGGGACGCTTTAGTTTTCAGGATTAAGAGGAATTCGACACTGCAAGGTCCTGACATCATAACAAAAGGCGTAATACGTGGCATTTCAAAATGACAAGTTTTCACCATTTGCATTATCGAGACTGCAGATGGAGCGGTTAAATTGCGTAGCCCTATCGTTTTAATCTGGAAGAGGCGTGCCGTTGTGCATTTTCAGTCAATAAGTTTTTTTTTCTTTTGATATCAGGGGTTACAAAATTTTTGAGGTGAAGGTCGACTGAAATTAATAATAATAATTGGTTTTTTGGGGAAAGGAAATGGCGCAGTATCTGTCTCATATATCGTTGGACACCTGAACCGCGCCGTAAGGGAAGGGTAAAGGAGGGAGTGAAAGAAGAAAGGAAGAGAGAGGTGCCGTAGTGGAGGGCTCCGGAATAATTTCGACCACCTTGGGATCTTTAACGTGCACTGACATCGCACAGCACACGGGCGCCTTAGCGTTTTTCCTCCATAAAAACGCATCCGCCGCGATCGGATTTGAACCCGGGAACTCCGGATCAGTAGTCGAGCGCCCTAACCACTGAGCCACCGCGGCGGGGCCGACTGAAATTAGGCAGTTTGTTTTAAAGGTAATGGCGTTAAGCGGACCTCACAACTGCATTAAGGGATCGTTGAAAAGAACAAATAATGGAACGAATTGCGCCTGCTCGTATTAGCTTTGCGAAAATTTTATTTTATTAGGGACAAAGTTTTCAATGCAGTGAGTTTAAGTGTAGCAAATTTATTCCATAACTCATCAACATTACTGCCTCGGAAACTGCTTAAGCAGAAAACTAAATAATACTACACAAACATATTTTGCACGCGAGAAGTCCTTTACTTGGCAGATTTTGGCCGCAGGCTTTTCGCAGACGGTATGAATACGTAAGCAACAGTAGACCTTATCATGGTCGGAAATTTCCTGCTTAATGAAAACATGGTAGTCACTGATAGACCGGCTTAAAGAGACAACGTCAAATATAGAAGTACAACCATGTACACGAGTTTGCTGCCTCACTGCAAGCTTCAAGTCATCCCTCAACGTAATAATAAATATGCGCTATTCGTGGGCAGCATTATCGGGATTGAGAAAATGTCTCAGTTATATGACAGAGTGTTGAACTGATTAATTAATCAGAATAATAAATCAGGCAGTTCATGCACAAACTGCGGTGGGGAATCCAGGGCTCTGTAAACTGCAAATACTAAAAACGACCGTCCCCTGAAGGAAACTTTTCACGTGAGGCTTTCATGCTTTTCAGACGGAGTTAGAAAGGAAGTGTCGTGCCTTGTTTTATCAGTACGTCAACACCGCCTCCTTTACCGGGTATTCCGCCTTCCGACGGAATACCCGGTAAAGGATAGGATAAACACCTTCGTCATACATTTCTTCGGGGCACCAAGTCTCTGGTATTACAACAATATCTGGCTGATACACAAAAATTATGCATTCAAGACGATCGCTCTTAGTTACCATGCTGCGCGTATTTATATCAAGAAGCATGAGTTCCTTGATAAGCGGTCATCCGAGTCGCGCCTTAGTTTGTTTATTGTTCTATTTTCTTTAAAGTCTAGAAGGGACGTTAAACACTGATAGATATATCTATCTGTGTTTAACGTCCCGAAGCGACTGAGGCTCTGAGGGACGCCGTAGTGAAGGGCTACGAAAAATTTGACTGCCAGGGGTTCTTTAACATTCGCTGATATCGCACAGTACACGGGCCTCTACAATTTCGCCCGTATCGAAATTCGCCCGCCAGGGCCGGGATCGAACCCGCGTGTTTCGGATCAGCAGCAGAGTGACTATTTACTGTGCTCATTGCGTATCATAATGCTGCAACAGTTGGCCTCATCATACGTAAAAATCTGCGCGTAAATTTTTAGCTTATCGTGCTGCAGAATGGCCTTCTTGCCTAATTCCCTATCAATTTTCGTACTATCCCGTAAAAGCGTTCTCATTACGCGGCCTCCGAGGTCGGCTTCCAACCTAGGTGCTAATCTGGAATACTAGGACTCGAACCCCACTGCGGCGCCCGCGCTTAGAAGCAGGTGAAACGCAATGGCGCCCGTGTGCTGTGCGATGTCTGTGCGCGTTAAAGATCCCCAGATGGTCGAAATTATTCCGGAGCCTTCCATTAAGCCACATCTATCTTCCTTTCTTTCTCTCAGTCTCTTCTTTATCTCTTCTCTTACAGCGGGGATCAGGTGTCCGCCGATACGTGAGACAGATACTGCGCCATTTTCCTTCCCCTATAGCAATTTTGAGCTTGATGTGGGTGTCTCAAGAAAAGTAATTTTGGACAAAAAATTCGGTTCCTTTAAGCTTGCGCACATTCTGCATTACTTGTTCCTTTCCATTAGAGTTATGGAAGAGCAACACGACTGGTCGCTTTTTTTCAGCTCTGCCGATACGGTGGATTCTGGGGACTAAGTTCCACGTGAAACCAAGCTTGTCTTGAAAAAGCTCAAAATTAACATTCTTTCTAAGGACAGACTCCGTTTCATCACTCTCTTCTTGTAGCTACCTCTCTCCGACTTCTCTCCTCCAAAGTGATAACCTTGTCGCACAGGGATTCCACTGTTCTTTCCACGTATTTTAATGCGGGTTCATCTGTTGGGTGCATTCCAACAACATTTTTTCCACTTTCGATTTTTGCGTCTTTATTGCTGGTATTTCATCTGTCAATTTTTACAGTCCCAAAATCAGTTGCTTCAATTCTTCCGTGCTCACCCTGTACGAGTCTGTTTTGGGGCCAGGATTAAGTTCGACGTCTCCACACAACATCAACTCCACATTAGGTATAAATCACATGCAATAAGAATGCACTTTTGGAAGCAAGGCAGAACCAGGACACCATGACAATCACTTTTAAATAGGCACTTGAAGACACCAACCTGTGTTAGAAAAAAGAATGCTGCGTAAGGCCCCATGCCTCTGCCTGGTCTGCTGAAGCCACTGAAGTGAAATGCTTGCGGTCGGCTATTTAAAGGAATTTTAAGACGCCAAGGACTTGAGAAATTACATACCGATCATCTTACTGTCCGTTGCGTACAATGTATTTACTAAGGTAATCGCTAATATAGTCAGGGCAACCTTACACTTCAAACATATGATGAGGCGGGCTTTCGTGAGGGATATTCCACAATAGGGATATTCCACATATTCACATTCTCATTCAGGTAATAGAGAATTGCGTAGAATATAACCAACCCTATATATAGCCTTCATTGATTGCGAGAACGCATTGGAGTCAGTGGAAAATCTCAAAAGTAATGCAGGCAGTGCGGAATCAGGGTGTAAACGAGCCTTCTGTGAAAATAACGAAACATATCAATAGGAATTGCACAGCCACCATAGCTTTCTATAAAGTCAGCAAAAAAACTCTAATAAGGAAGTGGGTCCTCAGGAAGACACGATTCGCCAATCCTATCACTGTATTTTTACAGGAGGTACTCCATCGCATGAATTGGGAACAGTTACGGTTAAGAGTTAATCGAGAATGCCGAAATAATCTGCGATTCTCTGATAACATTCACTTGCTGAGTCACTCAGGAGGTGAACTGCAATGCATGATCAATGAGTTAGGCAGACAGAAACGATGGGTCTAAAATTTAACAGCCAAAAGGCAAATTAATCTTCAATTTCTAACGAGGAAACAGCAGTACACTATTTTTAGCGAGGTACTGGAAGTGGTAAAGGAATACTTAGGGCATGTAGTGACCGCTGATACCGATCAGGAGAGAGAAATAACTAGAAGGGTGAGAATGGAGTGGAGCGCATAATGCAGATTCTCTCAGATCATGGCTGGCAGTTTAGCAATTTTCCCCAAGAGAAAAGCATACAACAGCTGCATCTTACCTACTGGGCAGAAACGTGGATGCTAACGAAAAGGACAGCGCAGCGAGCTATCGAAAGAAAAATTATGGGTGTAACGTTAGAGACCGGAAGCAGGCAGAGTGGGTGATAGAACAAACGCTGGTTAATGACATCCTAGTCGAAATCAACAGGAAGAAATGGGCTTGTGCAGGGCATGCAATGCAAAGGCAAGATAACCCTGGTTCTTAAGGGTAACGGAGTGGATTAGAAGAGAAGGCAAGCGTAGCAGGGGGCAGCAGTAAGTTAGGTGGACGGATGAGATTAAGGAGTTTGCGGGCATACGGTGGGTGCAGCGGGCAAAGAACAGGGCTAAATGGAGAGACATTGCAGAGGCTTTTGTCCTCGGGTGGGTGCAGTAAGGCTGATGATGATGATTAAAAGGAATCCTGATGCGGGGGCGCGGCAGGTGTGGCGCACATAGCTGGGGGTCGTGGCGTTATCAAGCTATTTATGAAGGTTGTGCTGATAGCCCACTCCGGCATGACCAAACAAACCTGGCTTAAACAGAAGAAGGGTGCGTAAGGGCACATTCCTCTGCCTAGTATGCGGAGCCCACTAAACCATGTCTATTGTTATCACTAAAGCCTACGGCCTCAGGGAGAGAGACTATGCCTGCATTGACTTCCGGATGGATAGACACATTCAATTATGAGGTGTTCAATTTTTTCTAGAGATCTGCCTCACACAGCATATGTGTCATCTTGGTTAAATTTATTTTTGTAGCTGCGCGCTCTAAGGCACTCTGCTCTAGCTTCGAAGAGCAGGGCTGAGCCTCTTGAGTTATATTAAAACGATTTCTTCCTGATCTGCAGTTTCCAATTTAGATATAGTTCTACACTCTGCGTTTTTTTCAATTGAACTGATCCAGTTTTTACCTTCGGCGTGTGTCACCTGTCGTTTAAAGCTCTCTATTTCTTCGTCCTTGTGTCCTGTCTATTTACTGTTTAGCTTCCTAATCATTTTCCGCTATTTTTAGTCGACATGCGTTCTGTATAAGTATAAAAAAATGTTAGCTGCAGACCTGTTATGGTCCAATTTCATCAAGCATTCTCAAAAAAATATTTTACTCTGATTATCCCGCGCTTCGAACGATGCCCAGCCCATCTCCCCCTTTACTGTCTAGTTTGTATTTTGCCATGGGCATCTAGTGCTAATCTTCCAACACCTCTCTGATTTATTTCTAATTTCGACAGAACATCTGCCCTTAAGCACAAAACCGCGTTCTCGAAAGTAAAAGTAAGACCCGGCACCATTATTTTTTTACATATACCTATTATTACTTCATATTTGTTGTCCCCTATAATGCCCTATATGTGTTTCAATTTCCCGGCATCTCTTCGCCCTTTTCCCCTAACTTTACCCAGTATATCTGCGCCTCCTTTACCCATACCTCGATATATTTGTATCGGGCCACTCGAGGTATTTCAAGGCCTTGTACTCTAAGCACACGATCAGCTATATTGTTGCAAACCATCACAACTGACCTAATCTGATGAAATCCAAACCTAGAGCGTCTCCTTCATCTCCGCAACAAACTAGAGTTTGCGTATGTTCCTCACCATCAGCGGAGAGTACAATATCACCGGCATATATTAAACCGGGCAGCCGTTGCTCAAAGACCATTCCGCCAAATATCTACGTCAGATTACACCCTAGAAAACTTTCTTGTGGCATTATTTCCAAATTTATCATATAAAGCACGAACTACAGAGGTGATACAGGACAACCTTGTCTTAATCCGTTGTGTGCCTCAATAGTTGTACTTTTTATTCCCTCCTGTTCAATTTCATCTTTATTATCATTGTATATTTCATTTAGGAAGTCATTTAGTTGACTGCCACGGTGCCTCTGTGTTTTTGGGGACCTGCCCCGCAGCTTCCCCTTGTGGTTAGCTTTCCGGCGCTGCACCCTCACACAGCATCGCCTCAAGTCGGGGCGCGCCATGCGACTCTCCCTGGTTAAAGTAACTAACGAGAGAGGGCGTTAATGCTGCACGCGTAGGAGAGCGCACTCAGGCTGAGATCATCGGCGCAAGCGGACGTGCCACCCGCGGCTGCGCTCCTCGCCAGCAGGGCCAGGAATTGGCGGGAATACTTGCTCAAACATCTCGTCTCTACCGGCCTCGGAGTATCCCTTCCCTTGAGTGGGCAAACAGTGTGCGGACAGTCTCGATTCTTTAGCGTGTGTTGCTTCTAGCTAGCGTTATATTTGCTGTAGCAATAAATGCCTGTGTGTGTCAGCCAGTGTGATATTCCTTTGTTCCCTCAGAGCAAGGCCGGCTGTGGGGTGCAGGCGGTTTTGAACTGTGTCAGCCGCTATGAAGCGGGAGAAAACGTATTTGTGCACACACAATTAAAACCCCACAGGTTATGGCGCTCGTCGGCTGACCAAAAAAAGGAGGGTTCAGTCCCGGCCGCGGCGGTCCAATTTCGATGGAGGCAAAATTCTAGAGATCCGTGTGCTGTGTGATTTCAGTGCGCGTAAAAGAACCCCAGGTGGTCGAAATTTGCTGAGCCTTTCATTGTGGCCTTCCTCATAGCCTGAGTCACTTTGGGACCTTAAACCCCCATTAACCATAAATCATTTCATGACCCATACCTTCATATTTTAGCATGTTCCACGGGAGTTCGGTGTGCACGGTGCCGTATGCACCAATTATGTCCACGAAGGCTACATACATATGTCTCTTATCAGCCCTAGCTATTTCTATGCTTTTGGTAAGCTCGAACAGTATATCATCTAATGCTTATTCCTTCTGAACCCATTCTGAATTTCTCTAAGTATCTTATTATTTTGTATCCAACACTGCATTTTTTATTCCACTGCCTGCAATGCCAGCAGCCTGTACATAGCAGGTGCTATCGTAATCGGTCTGAAGGATTTTATGTGCATCCTACCTCCTTTTCCTTTAACAGTGAAATTAATTTTACTCTGTCGCAAGCTGTACGCAATTTTGTTGATTTGTCATAACCGTTTGCAATGCTTTTAGCAACATGGTAGTTAAAAACAACAACCCTTGGCACCTATCGCTGCCATCAATATGTTGACAACAGTGTCTTACAATATTGAGCAGTTGCCTCACAATTAAATGTGATGTGCAAGAAAGTTTACCTGCGAGAGCATTGGAAAATATAAGTGGAAAAAGCATCGCAGAGAAATGGGATTCGAATTACATCATTATATTTCATTTCATATCTTCGACGCGCTGAAGTACATGAGGGGGCGAGAAAAAAATCTGCCGCATCCCTATTCATGGATCAAAAAAGAGCTTATCACCATACACGCATGCTACACAAACACCTCGTCGCTTGAATTCTACCGGTTAGCCATATGTGATCTGTTCTTAAGAGACGCCGCCTCGTATTTACAAAAGCCCTTCTTGTCTAGCCCGATCATCTTCTTCAGAAATATGTGCTGATAAAAACTACCTGCTGATAATATGTACCCCAAAAGAACTGCGTGGCCATGGTCGTGCAATCCTTCCAGAAGAGCGTGGAAACGTCCTGCTGCCGCGAACCTTCTTTACTGCTGACCTCAGAAAACCCAGACAATGACGCTTAGCAGCTCCTATAAAATCTCATAAGACCCATATGGCACTTTCTAAGTCAATGATTGGCAGTTTACCAACATCCCTCAAGAGAAATGAGTACCACACCTGGTTCTCACCGGTAATCACCTAGGTGAGGAAACGTGGAAGCTAACAAAAAGGGTTCAACTCAAGTTAAGGACAATGTCGCGACATATGGAAAGAAAAAAAAATGATAGGGATACCGTTAAGAGACAGAGTGAGTGAGGGAGCAAACGCCGGTTAATGACATCCTAGTCGAAATCAGGAGGAAGAAATCAGCCGGTACAGGGCATGTAATAAGAAGACAAGCTAACCACTGCTCCTTAAAGGTTAACTAAACAGGAATCTGAACTCGTGTTTTCACCGCGGGAACTCTATCTACACTTTGCAGGCATTAGACACATCCAGGCATTAGACACTTGGAATTATTGTCCTGTACGGCCGGTTGCCCTAATTAAATCGGATTAAACTTCCAGGCTCTCGCCTTTTTTTTCCAACTCAACGCGGTAGGTATGGAGTGTCAACAAATGCGTCAGCCAGTCCCACGGCGGCTTGCCGCTCTGCCATCAGCGGAGTGATATATAAATCAGAGTCCATATGTGGGACGTGGGACGTGGACGTGGGAATGTGGACGTGGGAATGGAGGCAGATTCCGGGTCACCATTTTGCGTCATCCCTCGGGAACTCTATGACAAGTGACAAGTACCGCAAGCAGTGGCCAATTCTGAAGACATCCAACCTCAAGTTGTCCTGCTACGTAGGCCGCCTCCCTTTCCTGGGAGAACTTGTTAACCGTCCGCTGCCAAGGCGTGTCCGTGGTCTGTCTCTTGATTGTGCTAGATTGTGCGGGACCAAGCCGGTGTGGGCGTGACTTGCTTAGTTTACTGAACATCGCAGCCGCTCTAACCTTTCAACACAGGACGCAACGACCGAAGAACGCAAAAACAGCTTCCGCGTCAACAGCATTTTCGAGGAGTACCAGGATGTCTTTTCTGCCGGCCTGGGCCTCATCGAGGGGACACCCGCCAATCTGCACCTAAAGGAGGGTGCCATCCCAAAATTCTGTAAGCCGCGGCCCCTCCCCTCCGCTCTACGCGATAAAGTGACTCAGGAGTTGGACAGGCTAGTCTCTACAGGCGTATTGTCGCCAGTGCAGCATTCCGACGGAGAACACCAGTTGTAGTTGTGCTAAAGAAGGACGGCACAGTTCGAATCTGAGGTGATTTTAAAACCACATCGAACCCAGCCTGTGCCACTGAGCAATATCCATTGCCCAGGATTGAGGACATGCTTGCCCGCTTAAGCGACGGGGACTGTTTTATTACGCTGGACCTGCGAGATGCCTACAATCAGATACCACTAGACGAAGCTGCCAAGAAAGTCTGCTTGATTACCACGCATAAAGACATTTTTTTTTTGTTTTAATAGGCTACCCCTGGAAATAGCATCTGCACCGCAATTTTTTGAAGAAAGATGGATGAGGTGCTCGCAGGGCTGCAGGGCGTACAAGCTTATTTAGACGACGTGCTGGTTTCCGAAAGAAAGAATGATAACGGCCAGCGACTAAGAACGGTCCTACAACGCTTCCGAGAGCGAAGAGTGAAACTTAGATCTGACAAGTGCGAATGGCGCAAACCGGCTGCATCTTATCTGGGGCACCGAATTGACCGAGATGGTCTTCACCCGACAGAAAACATTGTCGAGGTCATTGTGAAAGCCCCAAGCCACGTAATGTTACTAAACTGCGCGCATTTCTCGGAATGCTGACTTTCTACGCTATTTTTCTGCCTAACATGTCGACCATTATTTTCCCGTTATATCAGCTGTTAGAGAAGAATGCACGCTGGCACTGGAAACTGCCACATGAAGCCGCGTTTAATGCGACTAAACCAAGATTTAAAGATGGCGAAGTTCTTGTGCCCTTCGATTCAAAAAAATGAATTGAAATTGGAATGTGACGCATCCCCTCTCGGCGTAGGAGCTGTTCTGTTCCACACAATCGGCAACGTTCATAAGGCAATTGGATTCTGTTCTAGAACATTAACGCCAGCTGAACGGAACTATTCCCAACTAGAAAGAGAGGCACTGGCGCTCATATTTTGCTAACAAAATTTCTAGACTACCTTCTAGGGCGAGAGTTTGCACTGGTAACGGACCCCCGATCGAAAAAGACAACAAGAATTTTTGTGGTTATTACATAAATTTTTGTAGTAATAACAAACATATTTGTTGTCACAACAAAACGTCTTGTCGTTACTACAAAGATTTTTGTTGTCACAACAAAATGTCTTGCCGTTACTACAATCTTTTTTCTTGTCGCAACAAAATCTCTTCGTTACTAGAAACTTTTTGTTGTTAACAATTTTTTTTTCTCGTAATAAAAAGTGTGCTGTTACGACCAAAATTTTCTTGTAGTCTTCTGTTGTTCACGTGTCTCTTGTTGAAGTTCGTGTTGTGGCAACAAATAATTTTGTCGTCGCAACAAACGGTCTTTTCCGTGACAAAAAAAGACTATGTCGTCGCAGCAGATGCTTAGTTTTCAACAGAGTGTATCGATGAGGGAACCGCAACAAGATCACCACTGCATATTCTCTAGCACGGGAGCGAGCTGAAGCAAACTGAGAGAAAAGGCACTGTCACCACTATCAACAGAAGTGCATTCTGCACACGATTTTTGTTTGCATGCGGCTATCGCTATACTCTCGGTCTGGAAACACGACTGGCACGTCCGTGCATATGTCTACCAATTCATCGGGCGCGGGTGTTGTCAACCGCGCAGCAAACGTACTGTTATTATTTCAAGCCTCGATTGTTTTGCGCGAAGTCAACACCGCAGCTACATCCATGAAGTGTATCCAAAGATTTCGAATATTTGCTGTCAGCGTTTTGGTGCAGCGTGATATCGGTGCTTGTTGCACAGCAAGACATCGGTATGCTCTCTTCATATGCTCGTAGTTTAATTGTAGCCGCACATCTCACGAACTGCGCGCAGCGTAATTCGGTTGTAGTAGATATTTTACGCAGCAGTGGGACGATCAAAGGCCGAGCGCGCTATTCGCCAGTGCATATAGCTTGAAGTGTACTATCGTGCGGGTATGTGCCATATGCATCAAAACCATTGCCGCGGAGTGCATTACGATGCGACTGAAAGCGTTCTGACAGCGATATACCATTTTGTGTACTGTTACCCTAATTTAGTTTGCCGGTTCGAAGGCATTAAAGGTGTTCTAATGGTTCGTAGCTGCAATTAAGTCAAGCCACGCACAACTTTATCTTTACCTTTTGCCGGCAGATTTGAACTTATCACGCAACAAATAATTTTTGCACTCTATGTCAATACCAGTCAACCAACAGTTTTATCTTAAACGTAGAACAAGTATATGCCCTTTTTCCATGCACTGGGGAAGCTTTTATGATTGCGCTAGAGCTTAGAGTGGTCTTGTAGACAACTTGCAGCTTGCCATATATGCAAAGAAAAACACAAGGTGGTATTGAAAAAATTACTGGAAAAGTAATTATATGTTAGGAATTTCAGTTACAGGCAGCTAGCTAACCTGAAATGCTTTCTAAACAGCACCGCTGCCAGAGTTGGGGCACCGCTTTCACAGTTACTGTAATGTTTTCATCAGCAACTGGGCAAATAATAAAGAAAATCTTTCACAGAAAAAATCATTCACCACTCACGTGAATTTATTCTATGCCATAAAACATACGACACACCACACAATAATGGCATGGCACGTACAACTAACATTAGTATATGCATGCTTTTTATTGATTACGTAATAATTATAACTAGACAAAAATTTCAAACTGAATACAGACTTAACATGCATAAATATTGCGGCAGCTAATGCATGAATGTATGCTACAATAAAATGATAAACCTTAAAAAAACGATAATAAAGAGCACAAAATCGAACAGCCTAATTTGTACATAGGACAAAAACTACGGCGGTCAAGTTACCTGATCATTTTCCGGCCAAGGATTTAAACCCTTTGCGAACAACCTATTTTGTACATAGGACAAAATTGTAAAGCAGGTAACGTCCCCTCAAAAGAAGACAGCATCAATTACTTCGTGTCACAGGTATATGGACTAGGACAGGACAGTACACTGAGCTAAAAATGTTGTGTAAAGAATACAGTTATCCCATGCTTGATATTAGCATCATTTCAAGCAACGGAATGTTATTATTGTGCAAGCGAGGAGAAATACAAAATAGTGCATACAATATGCAGCTGACTGAGCACTCATGTTCGTTTCAGTTGAGTCAGAAACGAAGAGATATTTCTAAGTGGCATAAATTTAAACATGCAGAGAACGCTATTGTAATGAAGCCAGCTTCTTACCACACAGTACAGTACTAACAGCTACGCAATGTTCAACATGCTCAACAATTTTTAACATTCCATTAAGGAAATACATGTATTTACGAGAGGTATAAACACACACAGAGGGTGGCAGCAAAAAGCTGAAGAGCAATGGTAAGTGGTACGCATTAAGTTCGCGAACCTTTTTGCCCATGCAGAAACCAAACATCATAACCTCTGGGTTTCAAAAGCACTAGACCACAGAAGTACTTCCAAGACTTTTATAATGAAGCTGAGCCATACTTAACATACATGGTACACACATCAATGTCGATTACAATACTGTGTGAGTTCCAACTACATGCACAAAACATGCCACAACTGACAAGAGTTTCTTTCGCCCTTTGCATCATGTATGATATCAAGAGCTGCAGGGCTAAAGACAAAATTTAAAAGTACAAAATAGCATTGCAGCTAATAAAACATGTAATTCAAAAGCACTGAACACACTTAGCCAGGAAGCATATGGAGCAGCTTTCAAGTATTTCAAACATGAACAACAATTTTCAGTATCAAAATCCTCTTAAAGTTGCCCCAACAGAAAGCAAAAACAGCAAATGCAACTTAACCAGGGACTAATCTAAAGTATAAAAGTACACAGTAAAAACTTCCTCTCAGCTACTACCACAGCGGTGGCCAAGTGATTTGAGCATCCGCCACACAACTGATAGGCGCGGGAGTTTGATATCCAGTGCTGCTGGATACCCACCGATGATACAATAGAAGCTTTCCTTATGGCCTAGTCCTCAGCATTTCTAAGGTGGAATGCTTGGAAAATGCTAACTTCTCAAAGCATCTGACACCACATCCGAATTGACAGCTTTCCTTTGAGCTCAGTTCTGGAGTAAACACTATGGTGCAATAATTCTTTTCTGTAGTTGTTTGACTCTTCAGATACGAAGCTAACATAAACACCATCAATAGAACACACTGGGCGGAAACATCATCACTTTAGTAAAGGCGCCGATTTCTCCCTTGGGGATGGTTGGAGCACTTATGCATGTAAGTCACTCCTCTTAAATTGCTGTCAGATGTCATTAGCTCTTGACAAACTAACACTATCTTCCTTGTATTCAGTAATACTGAGCATATATCAGTCGCAAGACAGTAGATATCATCGCTCATTCTCACACAGGAAGAATAAGTCTTCCTGGCCCGAGTATATGAAGTGGTGTTAATGGTTAAATTATTAAGCCGAAAGCGTGAATAATGGGTCATGCCTGGTACCTGCCCGTACTTTCGAATAAAAAGCTCTTTCACTGTACTGTCTAGAGACGCATACAGCAGTGGAGCTCCAAGAATACAGACTCTCGACTTCACAGAGCGGTGTGCGTTCATTAACTTGTTAAGCTTACTCTCTAGAAAAGTGGGCAGGCTGACATATTTGTGCCCTGTCCATAAGCAACTCTTCATGACATAGCGTTCTGCAAACTGCAGTGTAACTCCCTGTGCTGCTTTTACATGCTTAACAAATTGGCCGTTACCATTCTCAATTGAGAACGTAGATGTACACCAAAGTGGGCTCTGCACACAACGCTTTTTTGATAGATGAACCAGTTGGTTCTTTTATGACTTGTGTGATGAAGCTGAGCCATACTTATTTAGAAGACATGTTATATACATAAATGTGCATTCCAAGAACGTATGAGCACTAACTACAACCTATGTCCATAAAGCTCCGGGACTGAGTCCATTAAAAAAAATCTTTTAACATTTAATTCATTTGTGCAGCACCCCTTCGAAATATTCTCTATTGGAGTCTCTACACAGCTTCCAATACTTCTTGAGGTCTCAGATACAGTTGGAAAACGCTTATGGCAGGGCTGTCAGCTCCTTTGTTGTGGAGTCTTGAATGGCATGCACGCTCTCCATCCAGCGACCTTTTAGTGCTCTCTTCACACGAGGAAACAGGAAAAAATCGAAAGGGGAGAGATCAGGCGAGTATAGCGGATGGGGAAGTACAGTAATGCTTTGCTTGGCGAGAAGTTTTGTCAAGCTAAGAGCAGTGTGCGGCGTTGCGTTATCGTGAAAAATGCTCCATTGTCCAGATGCCCATAAGCCAGGGCGACGGCGTCGCAGTGTATCACGCATGTGTTGGAGCATGTGGTTATAAAACTCCCTATTCACCGTCTGCCCTTGTGGGACGAACTCATGGTGTATGACACCTCTAGCTGGCATCGAAAAAAACTCAGCATCTTCTTTGTTTTTGTCTTTTTTCGCCGCACTTTTCTCGACGCCGGAGAGCTTGTGGACTGCCATTCGGCGCTCTGCCTTTTTGTTTGAATATTGTTTTGAAAACATCATGTTTCTTCTTCAGCAGTGGAGCTGTCGGCGAATGTAGCATCCTTCTCTGCCTCGGAAAGCACATCAGCGCTCACTGACACCCGCGTGTTCATCTGGTCCTGCGTGAGGGATTATGGCACAAGAATGGCATTCAGCTTTCGTTTCCCTATGTCCTCAGGAAAAATTTGGTGGCATGTTGTCTTACTAATGTCGAGATCATCTGATAGCATGAAGATTGTAATGGTTTGGTCTTGCGGTACGATTTCCCTCTTCCGAGCTACGTTGTTTTCATTCCGGAAGGTTTAAGGGCGCCCCTGCCTTGTGTCGTCTTCCGTCGACGTTCTCCCCGAAACAAACCTCTTGTGCTACATGAGAACTCGCGCCCTCGATAATGTCTCGTTGCCGTAAGCGTCACGAAGCTGCTCATACATCTGTGTAGCTGTCTTGCCAAGCTTCACACAGAATTTTATGTTTACACGGTTTTCTAGGTGGACGTCCATCTCTGCACATTCACTCACAATAGAATGCGCAGGCGACTAGTGACAACGTATTTTCTACATGTAGTGCAATCTAGCGGCTGCCACAGCAATTAACATAAAATCCAGGTTAGCCCCAAAAGATTGCACTACACAAATGCACCAACAGTTGTTTTGGAGAACCATTTCTAGAGAAGAAAATAAATCAATCTCGAAACTTTACAAATGTTTTATATGCACACAACATGCCACAACAACTGACTAGTTTCTTTCAACCTTTGCATCACATATGATATCCAGAGCGGCAGGGTAAAGACAAAAGTGAAAAGTACAAAATGGCTGTGCAGCAAGAAAACTTGCAATTCAAGAACACTGAACACACTTAGCCAATAAGCATATGAAACAATTATCAAGTGTTTCAAACAAGAACAGCAATTTTCAGTAAAAAAAAATTCTTAAAGTTGCCAGAACAGAAAGCAAAAACAGCAAAATCAACTGAACAAGGGATTAATCTAAAGTACAAAAGTACACATCAAACGCTTGCTCTAAGCCACTACCACAGGAGTGGCCAAGTGATTTGAGCATCCGCCACATAAGTGATAGGGGCGGGAGTTTGATCCCCAGTGCTGCTGGATACCCACCTATGATACAATAGAAGCTTTCCCTATGGCCTAGGTCTCGGCATTTCCAAGTTGGAATGCTTGAAAAAAGCTAACTTCTCAAAGCATCTGAGACCACATCAGAATTGACAGCTTTCTTTTGAGCTCAAGTCTGGAGTAAACACTGTGATGCAAACTAACTTGGAGGCTTCATTTTTCGAATACGGCTGTCAAGGTCCCTAATGTTCAGCACAATAGCCAAACGGGCGAGTTGGTGGTACATATTGGTGGAAAACAGCGCAACGACGCGGACAGAGTGGAAGAAAATACAGGACAAGCGCTGTCCTGTGCTGTTCAATACAGTAGGCTTCTCCAGTTTCAGTGATCCACAGGCCCAGCAGCTGTTTTGTGACGCCTTCGAGAACACAGTGCATGACATCCGGCGGCATGCGCCACACAAAATTGAAGGCAACCGAATGAGAGGCGACGGCCCCTTCATTCCGTGAACTGGCTCCTTGCGCAGGTGAGCTTGACGCATGTCCTCAAGCACGCCTGTGTGTGTGCATTCTGGCCCTGTGGCTCGGTTCGGAACATAGCGATGGACTCCTGATAAAATAGTATTGTGATTAGGTTTCTGCCAAAAACTATGACTACTCTTGTGTTGAATCAGCAGGAAAAACTATGCAGCATCATAGATCCGAATTTTGTCATAAAAAGTGCATCAAGGCCTTATTAAAAGCTAAGGCCTTCATTTCCAGGTATTTATAGGTTCTGATCACATCACAATGAGTAGCCAGTACACATGCACAAAAGACATGATGATCCATGAAACCAAAACGAAGAATACAACACATACGTTCTCCCTTGGAAAGTAAAAACTGCGCAGATATCTACACACATGTTTAGAGCGGGCAGGCGTCACGCTTTCATTCAGTGCATATACGACAATGACGACTGGCTGGCCCACCTGATACAGCTTCCAAAGCAACATAATTTAAACATGATTCATGATATGGCCTGGTGCGAGCCCCAGGTCATTTGGAATGACTAAATTATATTCCATGGCGCGCCATTTCAGCGCTCTGGACAGGTGTGTGC
The DNA here is from genome assembly GCF_052857255.1 of Amblyomma americanum. NCBI lineage: Eukaryota > Metazoa > Arthropoda > Arachnida > Ixodida > Ixodidae > Amblyomma > Amblyomma americanum. Next base: position 543,287,674 of record NC_135497.1, on the reverse strand, counting down.
ATGACTGTATGTGGAAATGAAAAAAAATCACATGAACAAGTAGCGCGATAATATATACAGTCAAACATCGTTAGAAAGAACACAGATATAGCGAATTATCGAAAAACAAGGAAAAAAAATTAAGTTTGTTTGACCCACGCATTTTTTTTATGGGAGTTCTATCTCTATAACGGAAAGAAAAATTGAAAATTTGATGCTCAATCGTTTATACCGAAGTAGTCTTTTGCATTCACATGAATCAAAACAAGCGAGAAAACTTCAAAGAATAGAAAATTGAGAGCGTCTCAAATGCCCAAAGCAAGAATCGTGTTTGAATCGCAAGTGCATTCACACGCCGCGCTGCACTGTGTTGACTTCATCGAGAAGTTTGTCCTGTCAAATACCGTGATGTGCAGCCAAACAACTATCACGTCATTTTTTAAATCTATATGTTCGTGCGCATGACGAGAATCCCTAGTTGCCTGCTCATTTCTGCTCTCCAGCAAGAAATGAAATGTTAGGTTTTACATGTCTATATCACAATTTAAATGCAAAAATTGTGCATTTTTTTAATTTTGTGCTTTGCATCTTGGGCGCCCCTTGCTTGGGTTTACTGGCAGACTTTTTGTGCTGGAATTTGTGTGTACTTTCAAGAAGAATATCAGATATAATGAATTTTCGCTCAAAATCCGACTTCGTTGTAACGAGGTTCGACATGGATTACATCCTTATTTGAACAACTTTCATACCCAAAGACAATTCACATTTGAAACGTATGTACTGTGCGACTGGACAGAATAATAATAATAATAATAATTGGTTTTTGGTGGAAAGGAAATGGCGCAGTATCTGTCTCATATATCGTTGGACACCTGAACCGCGCCGTAAGGGAAGGGATAAAGGAGGGAGTGAAAGAAGAGAGGAACAAATAGGTCCGTAGTGGAGGGCTCCGGAATAATTTCGACCACCTGGGGATCTTTAACGTGCACTGACATCGCACAGCACACGGGCGCCTTAGCGTTTTTCCTCCATAAAAACGCAGCCGCCGCGGTCGGGTTCGAACCCGGGTACTCCGGATCAGTAGTCGAGTGCCCTAACCACTGAGCCACCGCGGCGGGTACTGGACAGAAGCAAACATTACACCTAGCTCCATTCACACACTTCTACCTTTACTACTTATCTCCTTTCCATGATGTCTTAAGTTTCATCAACCTCTTAATAATAACTAGGAGAAGAGGTACTCTGGTGTTTTAGTTACACAGAGCTCCGATGATCCTTTTTGTCAGGTTGATACTGTGATCCATATTTTCACTCAAAAGGTACTCATTGAATAACACAGTTTTTACTAACCGCTGCTTCTAGATTAGCAGTGCTGCACCTTAATGAAGAAAAATTATGTGCCATATACTTACCATCTAAAATGGTCTCTTCTTCAAGGCACCAAGGGCATCCAAAAAAGCCATTAAATTGCTTCATGTTGAGCAAGGCTGCTCTTGCGGGCGAGTCCGCAGAGGAGCATGTCGCATACACTTTTGATGTCATTGTTTCCCCGGCGTGCATCCAGGTGATAGTTACAACTTTGTTGAAGGCGTCAACAAATGCTTTCATAAATAGCAGGGCTGGTGGGTGCCGTTTTGCGAACCATAAGGCTCCAATGAGGACGTCTTGAAATCTTAAGATGAAAGGCACCTCATTGATTAGAAGCTGAATGGGCCATACACTGGACTTATTAGACTTGAAAACCGGTGACCCATCAGTGTTCAGACAAACTGTGATATCGCACCACTTCATCTTCAGCTGGCGCCTGATGCTCTTGTACATACGACCATGCAAGATGTTACCATAAATTCCATAGGCTGCCGAAGAAAGTGCCTTCAAATTGCTGTACAGTTGTTCAGAATGAAGCATTATTCTGCCGTACAGCTCTCTCTTCAGGTCGAAGATCAGGAAGAAGCTCCCTCTTCTTACAAGTTCTTGAACGCTGAAAGAACGTTCGCATGGTGCGCAAGTAAAACCTTGAAGGCTTCAGTTGGCATTTTTTACGTCAAAGTAAGCCAGTCATGTGCTGCAGTAGAAATGCATATTCACAGATTTCATTCTGTTTTTCCACAGTTTGCGAAACATGTACTTGCTCTGCGGCAAAATGTCAGTGCCACACAGAGTGTGCTAACCAGAATTAGCAGGCCCTCCACTTGCGCCCACGACCGCCCGGAATGCGCGACATAAGTTAAAATAAGCAGCAATGCCTGTGCCTTCTTTAACGTTTGGTTCGGCAATGTTTTGGCGGAGCATTTCTCAAAATAGCCTTTCACCTCGTCGTTTTCAGGACCAGCGCTTTCTTCCGCCTCTGCCTCACTTTATTCAGAGCTCTCGTCACAGTCAAAGTACTCATGGTCATTCTGCAACGATGATGAGGTGACATTTGCTTATGAGGTCAGGTGAGCTGGGTCATGAGGAGCACTGGAGGTACCGTTTGATGCACTTTCTCTTTCATTTTGTGACGAATCAGTGCTTCCGTAGTCTTCATGACGCTGCTGCTCCTGCCTCATGCGTTGATTGTGTACATCCTGTCCGGAATCCGGCAAGGCTGTCCCGGCTCCAGATAGCGGCGGTACCTTTTTTTGGCGGCGTGCTGGAATCGTTGCAAGCCAGGAAAGCGGCGCGCACAAACTTGCAAAACGCAAACGCAGATAATAGGCGTAGGTCCGCAAGTCTTCGAAGAGCTATCAAACCAACGTCGTGCGCGAAAACATCCAAAGAAAATAAAGGCCAGAATTCAGACACGCACGCGCTAGGTACCTTGGGAACGCTGCGACGCTGTCTGGTATAGCGCAGTGATTACCAGACAGATATATATATATATATATATATATATATATATATATATATATATATATATATATATATATATATATATATATATATATATATATATATATATATATATATATATATATATATATATATATATATATATATATAAACATAAACCAAACGTATGTATAACCTACAGTAATCAATAATTTATTATATTAAGTTAGGAGCGCTCTAGAGTGCCAGAAAATGCCCGGCCGAAGATACCATGCATTAAAGAATATGTGTACAAGTTCCCCGGCTTTTACTGCTCGGCGACATACGCTGGCCAAACCATAAACTTCGCCAAAAGAATGAAGCTTAAGAAAGCGGATGTCAAACATATTAACAGGGAAGAGTGGGGCGGCACAATACTGCGAGGCGTCTGAACACAAGATTGACCCGGTGGGTACCGCTGGTACCATATGGTACCACATGCTGGACACCGCGTGGCACCCGCGCAGAAGGCTTCGAGTCATGGTCCATTCAGTTGACGCGGGTAGTTGTTAACCGCCTCTTGGTACAATTCCCCCTCTATACATCCGGTCTGCTTTCTGTGACCCGGCGGATGAATAAACAGAGACTTAAAATTAAGGCAAGCTGGCTGCAACTCGCCTGCAGTCACACCTGATTAAAGAACTGAGCAGGTTCCGAAACTACGTATTTTTCAGTTTTTGTCGGCGCTCTTTCTAACTTCAAATAAATTGCTAACCATGCAGGCAGACCTCTGTCGAATGTTCTCTTTTCAATAACCCGAACCACGCGATATGATGCTTACACCGACAGTTCGTCACCTCTTCATTCGGTTAAAAATACGTTCCATGTATTTGCTGCATTGACTATTCCTAAAATAAAAAGCGTTCAAATATCGACACATGTTTTAATAATTGTATAAAATAAGAGTGCAACCGATTTGCCTAAAAGGCATACATTTGGTCCCTACCTTTTCTTTATTTTTGCCAATTGAAGGTGAATTTTGTCATTAGAAAAATAAAGCGCGGCCACGTACGCGTTAGGCACCGCACGATAGCCGAGAAGCTGTCATTCAGCGCGAAAAAGTTAGGCAGTATTTTCTCTATGCGCGGTTTGGAGGGGTGTATATGACGTCATATGGACGTTCGAATAGGTGGGTCGTTTTGCTAAGCACGAAAGGGGAACTGCATGAATCTTTTGATTGAATGGCTCCAATGTGACCAGTATATACTGCCAATTGTGCAAGTAAAAAAGAAAAAAGGAGTTGAGGGGAAGGAAAGAGATGGAATAATCAAGATGTTGGTTGCAGCCATCGATGGCAGAGAAGATAATCGCGTAATCGATGCCACGTGTATCTCCGAAGTTCGAGCAACTAATTGGCTCATGCTTAAACGCCCCCTATTGCTGGACACGCGAAAAGCCAAATGTCCGTGAACGTTTGTTCAGTTTGTTTCACTAACCACGTACATTGCATACAGACTAATTTTGCAGTTTACCTGCAAATCTGCTGTACTTGTTTTCTGTCAAATTGCCTTTTAGTGAATTTGTGAAGAAGCAAATGGACCATTATATCTGTATTTCTTTTTTCTTCTTGTGGGTACTGTACGCATGCATATTTTATACCAAACGCACGTACGAAGCGCAGCCAGCCAGGCCACTCAAAGTTTGGATGATGAAGTTATACCGGTCTTTGGGCAGAACACGTCCCGACCACACATACACTTCCATTTGAAGCTTTGTGCTCAAAATCAGAGGGCACTGAACGGTGGCGAAGTCGTTAAATGCTTGTGCAACGAAGGAAACCTCTGGTCTGTCCGCTGCCGGAGGCGGTGATGGCCTGCCAAAATCAAACATGTAGTGAGCAAGTCGCTCAACACGTTGTTGTTCTTTCATGAATATTAGTTCACTTTCAGCTGCATATTTTGAGCGTCGTCTGATCACTTCACAAAGCTTGACCACCTTATTTTTCCAGCACGTCTAAAACATTAGATGGATGATGGATGGATAAGGCTGAACCCTTAAATCAGGCGGTGACTCAAGCCGCATATCCATGACTTGTAAAATTTTTACTCTCGTCTTGATTTTTTCCACCTATCAGATAAGCTTCGTTTGGTTGCTTCTGCCATTTTTTAAATTAAAGTGCCCTCTGCATTGTTTACAGCCGGCGGGGCACCTATTAGTGCTATCAGCCATGCCTAGTAAGTGCAGGAGCAAGTACCGAGTACAGTGCATAGAATATACTGCCTAGTGCGCCGACCGAGAGCGCCGAGGTTATATCGGGAGCAGTGACTGCCAGCGGCTGCCGCTTAGGCACGATGCCAACGGTGAATGTGCCAAAGCCCGTTCGCGCTGCGCCTTTCTCGTAAAAATACGCGGTCGCGGATTTGTTTTACTTCTTTATTTTTAGTGCAGGTCATAATTATCTACACACTAACTTATATTATGTACCTCACATCAAGCAAAGTGCAATATTCCATGCGACGCGCAGTGTAATGGCACATGGCCGTCCATTACAAGACCACTTTCCCTTGAATATTATTGCTATGCGACAGTCCGATGGCGCCCGCACAAAACAAATGACTAGATCCAAAGAAATTACTGCTGCACACGACAACGGCGGGTACGCTAGGCGATATGGTCTGCTAAGCCCGATGGGAAGGGATGGGATGGATACGGCTGAACCCTTTACATCGGGCGGTGGCTCAAGCCACCTAGCCACTTCCTGTGAGCAGCGCCCTCAATCGGCCACTGTTGGCGTTCACTAGAAACGAGCTACTGGTGCTCCGCACTGCACGACGCACGACTACCTCAGATTGTTGTGATCACCTGCGACGCCTGAGCACACGTCTGGGCAAGCGACTGTTCATTGACCGCACGGGTTTGGCTTTGCTTGTCTTCGCAATGTTTGCCTTAATAAGGTACGAAAATGACACTGAGAAGCATATTGTGCGGTATGATTGTATAACGAACTTCAAGCCTAAAGATATATCAGACTTCGATAGAACGAAAGTGTATGAGGCCTTTTGGGAAGGGGATGATTCTACCCGCCCCAGTTATTACAATGTCTGCATACTTCACGTGACAGGTAAGGAGTTTGGATCTTGGCACTGGCCTTTTGCATGGTAACAATGTTGTGATTGTCCTGATGTGCAAAAATTTTAGAAACGGAAGAAGAGAGGCACGAGTGGCGAAGGAGCCGCTGCAAGCGGGCCCGCATACGGGACAACGAAGCGCCGTCGAAAAAGTTTAGCTGCTGGTTGTCGCAGTCAGTAGGCAGTGGTTGAATCTGCGAAATCGCATGTTTAATTGTTTCTGACTCATTTGCACCAGCTGTGTATGAATGGCTGGATACTCATCACATGTGCACATTTTGCTAAGAAGTGCTTGGGATTGGGCTCGTCGGAATGTCGTCATTTGCGGTTGAAGTCTCTGTCTCTGTTAGCCGTCCCTGTTAGCCCAAGCGCCGCAGGCTTTCAAATTAAGTAAATTTTCAGACCGTGCGTTCGCGTAGTTATGATGTTGTAGACAAGAACGCTGGGTGGTGTGCTGTGGAACTGAGACAATGAAATTTAACACAAGTGCTGACCCGCCGCGGTGGCTCAGTGGTTAGGGCGCTCGATTACTAATCCGGAGTCAGTTTTGTCAGCATTGTGACGTATGTACCGTGATCTTGCTCTCGCTTTTTTAAAATTGATAAGGTTTTCCTGTGTTGTGTACTGTTGAGAATATCTTCAGGCTTTATTTTGTTTCTTCTTTGCTTCTTTACATTCTTGTGTATACCAAACCTTGTGGTTTAGTCTTACACCACCGAAGACTGAGGAATTGCTAGGCACGCAGTAGCTATGATACACGTTGTGAATATTTCATTGAGTTCGTCGATGCCAAGGTTATCGGAAAATATTTTTTCACGCTGGCCTTTTCTTGAAAGAGTGACCAGTCGGCTAAATACATAGCTGGTAACAGTGAGGTTTGGTTTGGATGATTAAAGGTGAGGATGAAATGCTGATAATTACCGGCAATCATTACTTCCACAAACGTTGTCCAGGACATCCCATTTAAAATCTGTAAAACCTGGTGGTGAACTAAAAGATAAATTAAGGGGCTAGTTTTCAGTACGTGGGCTTTTTTGTATTCAGTAGACAGACATTATTGCGTATATAACATCTTTTAAAATGTGACCTCTGCTATCAGTTTGTTCAATTCTCCAAAAGGAGGAAGGGGCATTCAAATCTCCAACCAAAAGATATGGCTCTGGTAGTTGTTTTAAAAGTGCATCAACATCCTCAAGTGTTAGTGTTATATGTGGTTCAAGATAGATGGAACATACCACTATGGTTTTAAAATGAAGAAGAGTGACTGCAACAACTTCATGTTCAGTCTGCAGTTTTACTTCTCGAGCTGCAATACAACTCTGAAAACATTCAATAGCACCACCTCCAGAGTGCCTACTAGCTTGCTTTGCATCTGCATGTAGCAGATGTCCGCCCAAATGATGTGTCAAGAACAAAAGCTTGAACCACTTTACCAATGGCAGAAGAAACTTAATTTGCATCTTTGGCTGCTTCATTGTATGCAGTGGTAACCCAGCAATAATTCTGCTCTTCTGTTAGCAGAATTGGTACCTGTCGCTGAAGAGGCCACTTTTGATGTGCTGCAAGATTCGCAGGGAAACGATGCATTACTCAGTAAGACGACTGTTATTAGTAATGTATGCAGGCCTTTAAACCATCTGCTTGAACACGCAATGAGACAAGTCTGATGTAAACTTGGTCTACTGAACTTAGCCTTCTGAAACTTACCTTACTCAATATAACGTGCATTGCTCTTCTCAGTTGTTCTGTGTTAGAATAAGGCAGTGTTCTAGCATTGCTTATTTTGTTGTCACCGCTGCTGCTGCATGGTGTGCAATTCTTCTTTAGTATTTCTTAGATCCTAGGAGCCTAGAGTGTTCCAACCTATATTTACTCAAAATTTTTTGCTTCCTGTGAACACCGTTGTCATTATGGCGCAAAGCTGCACTTTAATTTGTGTGAAAATTTCAAGACTGACATGGATGCATTTATGCAGAAGATGCCTTCATATCAAAACCAAATTCATGTTTTCAAGTTATTAAGCATAAATGGCACAAACAACTAAATATGCATATGATGTAGTGTAATCTTGCTGTGCTCTCCGTCCTGTTCGTTTTGTGTTTTTTACTTTATGTTTCATGTATTACAAGTGCGAATTAGAACATGATATGACGTACAAACACCAGCTTAGGCGTAGCTGAAGCCCTTGCTCTTTTGGCTGTTGAGGCCATTCATTCACAAATTTCCAAGGTGTAACGAAAAGTGTACTGTTGGCATTTTTGCTTAAGTGATCATTGTTTTGGTTTTATAGCCTATAGACTTGCAGAAAAAATTGAGGTCATTCTCACCTCCTGATGTCTGAGTGAGGTTGGTAACATTGGGCACTATAATCATGGCTTGTAAAAGAGGAAATATTAAGATTGTCATACCACGTGACTCGCAAGGTGGTGAGCACTTTTGGTGGCTCCAGGCCCCGGCAAGAGCTATTCTCACCCCTCCACATAAATGTTTCTGGTCAATCAATGGGCACTGTCCCGCCATTGCAAGCTTCCACCTAACAAGCTAAACAAGCATGTTGCCTGAACAAGCAGCGGCCCTGGGCACGCCTGCGCACGGTGAGCCTGCTCGACTGCCGTGTGTTGCCACATTTGTGTGTGGCATATGGGCGGAATAATCTTTTAAAAGACATGCTAGCCTGATTGATTACGTTTTGAGAACATTACCAATGTTTTCTTGCACATCATGGTTGCTGCTTTGCCGAGAGAATTGCTAATGAAATATTACCCCATTTGAGTGGCCCCTCAATGGCATAGCATGTCAATCAGAAATGCACTTATTACGTCGTCTCGATTACAGGAATTCATGAGAACTCTCTGGCTAGTCGGAGATGCCGCTACCGAAGGCTCGAAGTTCTGTTGCAGAGGTAAGAAAAAAGAAAAGAATGCCATCTGTGAGCAGATGCTCCGTGACTCCACCACCAACTGAGGTGCTTTTAGCCAAAGTTTCCTTGCTGAAATGCATGTTGCGACTCTGCTGGCCCGAAAGACGCTGGTTCTATCCCGGCTGCGACGGTCGAATTTTGATGGAGGGGAAATTCTAGAGGCCCGTGTACTCTGGGATGTAAGTGCACGGTAAAGAACCCAAGGTGGTCGAATTTTCCGGAACCCTTCCCTATGGCGTCCTTCATAGCCGAGTCGCTTTGGGACGTTAAACACCCATACACCAAACCATACTGTTTTGAGCCCTACTGAGCGCGATATAGATAGATAAATAGATATGCATTTATTAAAATGACAAGGTCTAGGACACATGGGCAAAAGGCAGATATATGCTCTCCCTGACGGGGCCCATGCACCCAGTTGCTGGCATGAAGCAAAGATATCAGACATCGTACATATTGATATATACAGAACGGACTGTTCTACAAAAGAAAGAACCAAGGCACTCTTTTGCAAAGACATATTAATACAGCGAAGAAATATTGTTAAATAAAAAATTCACAGATAACGACAACAGGGACCTGAAAATTTTCTGTATGCGCAGTGTTTTAATCATTCAGGCAACTAAGAAGATAAGATTTAGCATTTTGTTTGAAAGATTTTTGGGACACACATTTGTTAATAATTTCTATTGTCGGTGTATGTTTGTTGAGAACACTGCGGATTAAATATGAAAGCATCTGGGTTCCATAGCTGGTCCGTGCAAATAGAATTTTGTAGTTGTGCTTTAATTTGTAAGGCACGACATGCTTCATGCAGGCATGGATGGTTCTGAGAGCTCATGCCACTGGTGTTGCAGTGTATGACAGTGGCCTTCAGGTGACAGCCAGTGCGGTGTCGAGTTTGGCGCAGCCTGAAGCTGCCCTCAGTTGCTGGCATGATTACATGTGTGCATTCTGTCAATGGAGAAATAGCATACTCAGACTGTAGACAAGGCGTGTTAGGAGTTGGTGCTGTGCTACTTCGCAAATTTGTTACCGCGTCTGCCTTGACCACAAAGTCGATGCATTCAGAATGTCTCCAAACAGTCTGCAAGTCTCTTATTTCTAATGTGATGCCTGATGAGTGCATGCCTTGCTGCAGAGTTCAATTTCCGTACCTTGATGAAATAATGAATGTGCGTCATTGCCTGCTGGATTGGGTCGTGTATTGCTTGAGGTCAATACTTGCGCATAAGTGTTTCACATAAATCCGCTGTGCACCTTATAACAAATGAGGGTATGCAACATGAGAGGAAATAAAACTTTTATGTGTATGATTTCAAAAAGCACTGCAGATGACAGCGGCGTCACGCGGGAACAGTGTCACGATCGCAAGTTGCCATCCAGTGCCGAAACGGCTCTTGTTCTGCAGAAGGTCGAGAAAGTACGTGGCTGCAGCATGAAAACAAAACCTCATTTGACTTGGCTTCATCAGCTATATCTAGCAGGAACCTGAGTGCATGATCATATAATGCCAGGTGTTACATGGATGACTAAGTAATTCAATATTAGGCTTCTTGGATTAAAAATATAGATTTTGCAGCTTAGTATTGCCATTCTTGGAGGGCACCAGAAAACCGGTTAATTGTTTGAAGTAGTAAGCTGGTTAACTAAATTTTAATAATGAACTTTTTATCTATTAGAGTTAGGCGCCTAGTAATAATTAGAGATTTGTAGCCGGTGGTTACTAATAGCCAAAGCAGTTTTTAGAATTTCGAAAACGTGATTACTCTCAAAGCAGTGGCTCGACAAAATTTGGCTACATTGTTCCAAAATACATGAGCTTTTGAAACCATGCAGGCAAAGCAACCTTTCCAGTGCACGTAACTAGTCAAAAAAACAAAATTTGTTGAGCCAGAGCACCGAGCGCAACCATGTTTCTGAAATTCTAAAAGCTGATGTGGCTATTACTAATGACCGGCTGTGAAACTCTAATTGCAACTAAGTGCCTAACTGTAATAGTTGAAAGTTAATTATTAAAAATTAGTTAACCAGCCTACTACTTGAAATGATTCGTTAATTCTCTGGTATCCTCCAACACAGCGAATACCATGCCACAAAAGCCATATTTTTAACCCAAAGAGCCTATTTTTGAAAGTTACTTAGTCTTGACTGTAGCATCTGGTGTCTACTCAAGTTATGTACGTGAGGCATGATGTACAAATTTGCCCAAGAACAGATGTATGCAAGACACAAATTGATTAGCCTAGACTTAGTATTTCCCTTTAGAGTGACTTTAAATAATCTTTCATTAAGCCTGTGGCGGCAGTGACACCATTTGCTGATTGTCACACGAAGGATATGTCTGCTCAGCCTGATAGCCAGATGTGTTCTGCTCAAGCTCTGGAGGTTTTCTTTTCGCGCCTGCTGAAGCAGCGGCTCTGCAGCCCTGAAGTTGCAGAAAAAGAGATCATTCTCACTTCTGCAGATTTGTGATTTTTGGCAACGTCTGACAGTGCAATCATGGCCTGTCAAAGAACATATATTAAAACGTCATAGCACATGCCTTGCAATGTCATGACCAGCTTTCGTGGCTACAGGCCATGGCAAGAGCTACCCTCACCCCATGCAAATATGTTTCTGTTTAAATAGTTGACGCTGCCACTAATAGAGCGAGCTGCCACCTGCCAGTTGAGACGAGCCTGGTGAGCAATGAAGCCATGGCTTGGGACACACCTGCACACGGTGAGCCTACTTAACTGCCGTATGCTGCCACACTTGTGTTTAGCCCTTGTGTTTAATATGTGCACTGTATGATGCTTTTGCAGCACTGGAAGCCTAGTTGGAAATTTATAAGCAGAGTGGTTGGAACCGGATTTAACATACTGTAATTGCTCATTAGCATCCACCCATACAGTGCCGTATGGCTGCAAATCAGAGCTATGCGACTTCCACAGACTCTTAGTAGTTAAAGAAAAATTTTTCCTGGTCCAGGTTTGAACCTGAGGCCAGAAATTAATTTTTATTCAGCTACAAGGTTTCAAAAGAAGCTCTATATCTTCCTTTCTAGCCATATGGCTGTGCTTCGGTTGATGCTAATTGCTACCTTATTACAAATCTACACCACCTTGGGCGATTCCCTTAAACATTGGACCATTAGCACAGTGTTGTTATATTAGATTTGCTTGCAGCTAGTGGTGTGTAAGAGAAGAAAGGTAGGAATCAGCTGCATGTGTAAGGAAGTTGGGGGCATTTAATTGAGGTGACTATTAAGTGCCAAGCTCCGCGTGTCTTTTTGTTAATGAAAATGCCCTTCTGCTGCCTGTTCCTTACCCAACAGCCACAGCCACACTGACGATGAGCTGCCAGCAGACAGGAGCATCAAACTTGGCGGCTGTTTCTGGTACAGCTTTCAGTAGTCTTGCAAACGGTGAGCCTTTTTGACTGTTGTGTGCCATGACATATAAGTAGCATGTGCACTGAATGAAGGTGTGTTAGACCAAGTGACAGTGGAAGCTCAGTTGAGCACTGTGCGATAAGGATAAAAGTGCGATAAACATTATCAGACGGCGCTTAAATCTGCTCGTCGCCAATTCTTCACCCACGATTTACCATCAATGTTAAAGAATAACCCTCGTAAGTTCGGGCAGACGATCAACCCTTCGAATCATCCTGATATAACTATTACCAATGCCGAAGGAGGGAGCGTTCTTTTGGCTGAATGCGCACCAGTTCTTAACGACGCATTCACTTCAGTCTTTACTCGAGAAGAGGTTTAATCAGTCCCTGCTACTACGAATTATTCTAATACCTCAATGTCCGAAATAGTAATTAGTGAGACTAGTATCGTGTCTATGCTAAGGAAACTTAAAACGACATCAGCGTCTGATCACCCTGGTTTTATTAACAAATACTGAAGAACTCATCTGAAGGCATCAGTTGCGTTACTTTTACCCCTTTCTCTTCTTTGATGTCAGCCCAAAAGGGAAAGGTAGAAGTGTTGGATGCCGACGTCTTGAGGTTCTAAACGTGCTCCGTCGTATTACTCGAGGAACTTCAGGAAGTAAACTGTCACATATAAAATAGTTAAGACAGAACGGAAAATACAAGGAGAACAACTATGTACATACTGATTGATCTGCCGAGTGACCAGATGAAATCCACCCCCGGTCCCACCAATACGTCTTCTTTTAATCCCTAATTCCCCGCCCTCAGTGGGGACACCAACCAATTACGTCAAAACACAAGTACTCATTCAATCAAGGACCGGGGAAAGGAAAACACAACCAATAAAACACATGGGAAAGGAAAACACATTGAAAACGAGACAGAGGAGAGTAAAACACGCCTAATCAAGGATTGGGGAGAGGGGACCGGTCATTGTCACGAATACTTACTGTAATTCCCCTCTCGGATCACTGCATCTTCGCCCGCGGGGCGGGAAGTTCACTCGCTCAACGAGCATGCGAGGACAACACAGGTTGTCGAAAGCCGTCTCCGAGTGGTCACATAAGGCGCCACCGCTCCCCAATTCTTCTTGACGCCCCCATATGCACAGGAAGTACCTGACAGTCATCTGGCCATGAAGCTGATAAGCGCTCACAGTGAGCATGAGGAACGCGTCTCCAAAATTGCCTCCTGGCCACACACTGAACGACCGCTACCCGGGTCATGGCCTTCGGCAGCGTCGCCGCGGTAGTCATGAAATGCGTCGCGCGTCTTCGTTGCTGCTTCTCGGAGCGGGGCTGCGAACAATGGGGCCTGGCCAAGCTGGGTCGCCTGCGCACCCTGCACTCGCCTCCGGCGCCGTCCGCTTGACCCAGCTCCATATGGAGTCAAAAGAAAGAAAATGAAATCACAGCGTACGCACTCTTGTCAACACATAGAGGGCGTTCCGTACGTGTTTACTTGGGGCTCCGAATGTGGCCAAGCCAGCCGCGCACGACAGTATTAATCGCATCCTGTCCGCTATTTTTTTCGCAATCCCTTTCATCTGGTTTGGTTCCACGTGACTGGTGCCTAGCTAAGGTAGTGTCTATTTTTAAGTTCGGTGATCGTTCTTTACCACCCTATTATCGACCAACTTCATTAACTAGCACGATTTGTAAACTCACTGAACACGTGATTCATTCGCAGGTTTTTAACAGTTAAGAACAACACAACATCATCTTTAAATACCAACATGGTGTGACGTTCCTTGTGTGTGCTACGAGGGTCCGCGTTCGACGGCGCGGCATAGACGGAGCCCCCAGTGGCGGCGAAAGCACAACCAAACCCCCTTTCCATAGTGTCGGCACGAGTCAAACACCGCCGCGGCCGCCGCGGGGAGACGGGCGTTATCTTCCCCAATTGCCGTGGCCGTTCCAGGGGGGCCTCGTTTCGGCGGGCCTGGCCCCGTGGCAAGACGGCGGGCATCATCAATCAACCCTCCCGAGCACATCCCAGGACGAGGGACCACTTTCCCGGCCTTTTAGTGACCTCGCGTTCCGGCCTGGAGGGGCGAGTGTCATTTGATAGAGAACGGAGGCCGGTGACCCGCGGGAACCGACAGCGGGCCAGAGCGCGCCTTACCACAGCTGACGCTATGCGCTACCTCGACGACAACCTTCTTTCCCTCGGACTCAACACGTGAGGGGGGCGAGACCATAAGTGCGGTGGTGTGTTTGTGCGCCCAAGTGAAAGCCCTAGGCCCCCCCAATCCGGCGTGGGCGTCCTCACCCTAGGGAGTGTGGGGATAAAAGGATATAAAAGTCGACAAGGAGTACCGAAGAAGCGACGCTCAGGACGACATCGTCCGCCAAGGGGGCCTTCAGCGCCGAAGCCCGACGGCGTGCAGCTTCTGCCAGCAACCGTTCGAGCTCAACTCCGGAGCCCCTCCATCGTCCCCATGAAGTCGTCGGCACGTAAGCTCGGACGCCCCAGCCTCTGATGTATAATCTTAATCATGTGTAATTATTGAATATATCTGTTTGTTTAAACTGAGCCATACAGTGTCTCTTTACCTCTCCGTCCCGTGTGGACCTGCGCATTATGGGCGGTCACAACACTGGTGTCAGAAGTGGGGTCTCAAAAGCAAATGTCCTCGGAATGCTGCGTCATTCATGACTTCAAAATTGTAATCAAAAGAGAATCACGGGACTGATTGTGGGACTTTTACCCCCATTTGAGAGGCTTGAGGCACCGGAGGTCTTGAGTGAAAAAAAAATGTCTGTATCTGAGGGAGCTCCCACTCCACAGCCGTCGCTCGGAGCAAGCATGCTGGCATTAGGAAGCCTCATTCCGACGTTTACAGGAGATAAGACAGGGGTTCCATTCTGCGATTTCTTTTCCATGCTAGAAGAGATTGGGAAAATGGGGGGATGGTCCGATGCTCAAATGCTGGGAATGGCGAGGTGTAAGATGGCAGGAGCTGCTCATGATTTTGCATGGCGAGACGAAAAAGTAAAAACCACAAAATCATTTGCGGAATTTAAGAAGCTCGCGTTTGAGCATTTCGACACTGAACCACGTCACGTGCGGGTACAGAGGTTCCGTGACGCCGGACAGATGGTAGGGGAGGACGTGCGAACGTTTGCGTCGCGGCTTCAGCGCCTAGCACGCGATACGTTAAGCAGGGAGGAGGAAGGAGACCAGCTAAGGAAGAAATACGCGGAGAATCTACTTAAAGAGGAAATGACCGCTTTGTTCGTGGCTGGTCTGCAAGACCCCGTGCGCCGGTTCGTGCTCTCGCGCAAACCGAGCAATTTCGACCAAGCCGTGGCGGCCGCATTGGATGAGGAACGAAATGAGGCGTTAAAGACAGCCGCAGCGAGAGTACGCGTCATAGAGAGAGCGGTGCTCAACCCGGAGGTTGCTCTCTTCACAGAGCGGTTAGATCGCTTAGAACAGCTGCTATCTCAGCAGGTGGAACGCCAGGTTGAAGCGCGCGCTCAACAGCGCCCATTCGCTGGACACCGGAGACCGCCACAAAGCTACAGGCGCGGTATGCGAGATTTTGAAGAAATCGTATGCTTCGCTTGCCAGGGTCGCGGACACATCGCCAGGTTCTGCCAAAACGTGCGCCGTGGGGAGCCACAAAGAGAAGCAGGCGAGACACGCCCTAAGCAAGCCTGCAGCGGGGCTCCAGATACCGAGACAAAAAAATAGATAGTCCTCCCCAGCCTGAGGAGCGTGGGGAGGGAGCAGTGGATGATGAGGTGGTGGTAGTTTGTGTGGCCGACGAGGCATGCCCTGTTGTGCGTTGCAAGTTAAATGGTTGTTGCATGGAATTGTTGATAGATACGGGGTCAAAGGTGACATTGCTTAAGGAGAGCAGTTTTAACACGCTTCGAAGGAAGGGGGACCGCGAGGTGTTGGAAGCGTCTGGTGGTATGGCAACCAAATTTGTAGGCATAACGGGGGATCCTCTTGGCATAAGTGGACTCTACCGGTTACACTTCTCTCTCGGCGGAATTGCATTGGAGCACCCCTGCTACGTATGCCCGGACACGGTGTCTCTGCCAAACGGAGTGTCAGGTATATAAGGGCAGGATTTTTTGAGAAAAGGGAAGGTAGTAGTCTCATTCTCTGAGGAAGAGGTTAATGCGGGCGGCTCAAAAGTTCCGTTTTTGAACAGGAGAGGGGCTGAGATTCGCATTACCGATATTGACTCCCGTCAAACAGTGGGATCATTGGAGAAGGTATATTCGCGGGTTGCCGTCAGGCTGGTCGATGAGGCGGTCGTCCTTCCTTGGTCGGAGCACATTTTGTACGCGTTTGTGCCTTCAGATGTAGAGAGCGGCGCCGTGGGAGTGCTTGAGCCGGTCGACTCTCTCAGCAATGGCCTGAAGGCAGCCGCGTGCCTCGTGACAGTTAATGACGCCCACAGAGTGCCCCTACGGGTGGTTAACTGTAGCCAGCAGCCACTGAGCCTTCCCAAGAACACAACATTGGCTTTCTTCACCTCTGCGATAGAGAAACGTGAGCCCACCGATACGGTACTCGCAACTGTAGAGCATGCTAGTCCTTCGGCTGCTCCAAAGGTGTCGTTCGATCTTTCTCACGTAAAATCCAGGGAGATGGAGGCTCTGGCTGGTTTGCTGAACGACTACTCGGAGGTATTCGCCGCGTCCAACCTGGATTTGGGCTGCTGTGGCGTTATAAAGCACAGGATAGAAACCGGCACTTCATCGCCCGTTTACCAGCGTGCGTACAGGATTCCTTACTCCCAACGTGAGGAGATGGAGCGGCAGGTGCAGGACCTGATTGATCGCGGCATTGTCGAACACTCAAAGTCACCCTGGGGAGCACCAGCACTATTGGTGGAAAAGCCAGATGGCTCGTATCGATTGGTAGTGGACTGCCGCAAACTAAATGCCGTAACTCGCATCGATCCATACCCCATCCCCAATATACAGGAGACGCTTTCTCAGCTGGGCTCTGCCAGGTACTTCACGGTAGTGGACATGGCGGCGGGATTCTGGCAGATAGCAATCGATCCGGCAGATGCCGAGAAAACGGCATTCAACACGCCCTCAGGGCACTATGAATGGAAAAGAATGCCGATGGGTCTGGCCAACAGCCCTGCTGTCTGGCAGAGAACCGCTGATGTTATCCTGGCAGGTCTTCTGGGGAGGCTGTGCTTCGTGTATATGGATGACATAATCATATACAGTGACAGTTTTGAGAACCATTTGCGCGATATTGAGCAGGTTTTGGTGCGACTAAGAGGAGCGGGTCTCAAGCTGAAGCCCTCTAAGTGCCAATTCCTCAAAAACGAGGTGAAATACCTCGGGCACGTTGTTTCAGCTGACGGCGTGCGACCGGACCCTGAGAAACTAAGGTGTGTCTCGGATTTTCCATCCCCGACTAACGTCCGCCAGGTCCGGCAGTTTCTCGGCCTGATCGGTTACTACCGAAGGCACATAGAGGAGTTCGCCAAGCTCGCTAAACCGCTCACCGCCTTAACAGCCAAAAATGTCGCCTTTCGCTGGGACGAAAACGCGGAGGATGCTTTTGGGGCCCTGAAAAGGAAGCTAATGAGTGCGCCGCTGTTGCGCCACCCGGATTTTAATTTGCCCTTCGTTATGGCCACAGATGCGTCAAAGTTCGCACTTGGTGCCGTGCTATCTCAGGTTATCGAGGGCAAAGAACATCCCGTTGCTTTTGCTAGCCGACAGCCGAGCCCCACAGAGCAAAAGTACGGAGCTACGGAAAGGGAGTGCCTCGCCGTTGTCTGGGCAGTAAAGCACTTCAGATGCTACCTTTACGGCCGCAAATTCAAGCTAGTCACCGACTGCCATCCTCTGAAATGGGTGATGAGTGTCAGGGACCCTAGCTCGCGACTCGTTAGATGGAATCTACACCTGCAGGAATACTGCTTTGAAGTTGAGCACAAGTCAGGAAAGACACATCTGAATGCTGATGCACTCAGCCGCACAGCTGCCGTGGCAGCTATAGATGAGTTTGTCCCCGTAGTCGACCCCGCCGAATTACGCACAGAGCAGTGCAAAGATCCTGACCTGAAGCGAATAATCGAAAGCTTAGAGGGCGCACCGTCTCACCCCGAACAGCTAGGTTATTTCATTGGCAAAGACGGCACCCTGTGTCGGCGCACGAGGCCAACCAGGAAAGGGAGACCAGAGAAAACCGCTTGGGAGAGAGTCGTCATACCTCGGTCGTGGACAGAAAGGGTTCTTCGCGCGTTTCACGATGCGCTATGCGCCGGTCATTTTGGCGTAGCGAAGACACGCAGGCGTGTGGAGCGTTTGTACTTTTGGAGTGGCATGCGACAGGATGTTAGAGACTACTGTGCGAAGTGACATTCCTGTCTCGACAGAAAAACACCCAAGGGACGAAGACCAGCTCCAATTCAGCCGTTCCCTGAGGTTTCGGCTCCCTTCGAGCGGACAGGTATGGACATAATGGGCCCATTGCCCACGACCACTTCCGGATACAAGTACATTTTAGTATTTGTCGATCACCTTTCAAAATACGCGGAAGCGGTAGCACTCCCAGATCAGAAGGCAGACACGGTTGCAAGAGCATTTGTCGAACAGATCGTGCTCCGACATGGACCCCCGAGGCAACTCTTGACAGATCGGGGAACGAACTTCGTGTCGCAGCTAATGAGGTGAGTTTGCGAGCTGCTTAAGATCGCTAAGAAGCAGACAACACCGTACCATCCGGCTTGCAACGGCGCGGTGGAGCGACTGAACCAAACCGTGGCCGGGTTCCTGTCGCATTTTGTTTCGCGCGACCAGCGGGACTGGGACTTGTGGCTCCCGTATGCAATGTTTGCCTACAATTCCGCAGCACACGAGAGCACGGGCGAATCGACATTCTTTCTTCTCTACGGCCGAGACCCGGACCAGCCTAGTGAAGTGCCAGAGGGCCCCCGTCGTGTCCCATACGCTTCACTGGACGACTATAAGCTTGAGCTAGAATCGCGCTTGCAAGTGGGGAGGGACATCGCAAAGGAGGCCTTAAAGAAAGCGGCGAAGCGCAGGAAGGAGGTGCACGATCGCAGTGCTAGAGACGCGCCGTTTGATGTGGGGGACAGCGTGTACATTGAAAACGGCCAAAGGCAGATTGGGCTAGCTCGTAAGTTCCAGACGAAGTGGAGAGGACCGTGCGAGGTTGTCGAGAAGCTTTCTCCGGTAAACTTCAGAGTCCGAGACGTGAACCGGCGCTTGATAAGGATACACGCAAATCGCGTCAAGTCGGCACCGGTTCAGTATTCACGAAATGAGGAAGAGGAAAGCGCGGATTTTGATGGGGACAGAAGTGAAGCGGAGCGCGCAGATAGTTCGCAAGAAACGCCCTCTCCTGCATTTGTTCGGCAGGTGCCAGAGGTGACGGCCGGAATGCCACCGGATTTACTTCATGCATTGCTAGAAGAAGAAGCGCGCGAGGTTGCCGCGCAGATAACGCCAGGAGAGGCTCCTGCCACGAGCCCTCGCGAGTCCCAAAGCAGACAAAGGGTCACAGACTTACTTAGTATGACTCATGGAGGCTGATATCCGCTGCGAAATCGGAAAGCTAATTCGGACTAATGGCGTAAACAGAGCGGAGTTGTGAACTGGTTAGAATTGTGTTAAGTTATCGGAGTTGGTGGTTAAACCTTTCTGTCATTAAGTAACACCTTCACAGGAGAGCATGCGGAGCGCATGCAGAACCTGCCCTACTTCCTTTCGTTATCTATATTTTTGTCTGTGCCGTGATCGTGCTAGAAGTGGGAGCTCCTTTGTAACTGTGGTAAATTTATTTCGTCCACTTTGGACTAGAAAGGAGAGGCTTGGGTGCTGAGTTTCATGTTTATCTGTAAAAGAAGATCAGTGCTGCCCCTGGAGACGCCAGTTATGACAGCGGAGGCATATGGTGTTGTGCAGTGGTGTTGAGTGCAGCGAAAAGTGTTTTGTCGGACTCACTGTGCGAGGCGATTCAGAAAGACAAGGGGAGCTGCATGGACTCAAATGTTCGGAGAACATTCTTCTGGAGGGTGAGCGAGTGTGACGTTCCTTGTGTGTGCTACGAGGGTCCGCGTTCGACGGCGCGGCGTAGACGGAGCCCCCAGTGGCGGCGAAAGCACAACCGGACCCCCTTTCCATAGTGTCGGCACGAGTCGAACACCGCCGCCGCCGCCGCGGGGAGACGGGCGTTATCTTCCCCAATTGCCGTGGCCGTTCCAGGGGAGCCTCGTTTCGGCGGGCCTGGCCCCGTGGCAAGACGGCGGGCATCATCAATCAACCCACCCGAGCACATCCCAGGACGAGGGACCACTTTCCCGGCCTTTTAGTGACCTCGCGTTCCGGCCTGAAGGGGCGAGTGTCATTTGATGGAGAACGGAGGCCGGTGACCCGCGGGAACCGACAGCGGGCCAGAGCGCGCCTTACCACAGCTGACGCTATGCGCCACCTCGACGACAACCTTCTTTTCCTCGGACTCAACACGTGAGGGGGGCGAGACCATAAGTGCGGTGGTGTGTTTGTGCGCCCAAGTGAAAGCCCTAGCCCCCCCCCCCCCACTCCGGCGTGGGCGTCCTCACCCTAGGGAGTGTGGGGATAAGAGGATATAAAAGTCGACAAGGAGTACCGAAGAAGCGACGCTCAGGATGACATCGTCCGCCAAGGGGGCCTTCAGCGCCGAAGCCCGACGGCGTGCAGCTTCTGCCAGCAACCGTTCGAGCTCAACTCCGGAGCCCCTCCATCGTCCCCATGAAGTCGTCGGCGCGTAAGCTCGGACGCCCCAGCCTCTGATGTATAATCTTAATCATGCGTAATTATTGAATATATCTGTTTGTTTAAACTGAGCCATACATTGTCTCTTTGCCTCTCCGTCCCGTGTGGACCTGCGCATTATGGGCGGTCATCACAATGGCTTCCGTAAAGGGTACTCGTGCGAGACGCAACTTGCTGATTTCATCCACGAACTTCATTCATCTGCTTTCATTCATGATGCTGGAATTCAAGTCGACTCCATATTTCTTGATTTTTCCATAGCTTTCGACGAAGTGCCTCATAACAGGTTATTAACCGAATTAACACTTCTTAATATTCACCCTCTTGTTATTTCGTGGGTTAAAGATTTTTCTCTGTGCCAGGTTTCAGTTTACCAGTGCCAATAAGCAAAATTCGTCTCTACGCCAAGTAAATTCTGGCGTCCCAGAAGGAAGCCTGCTTGGCCCCTTGCTTTTTTTGATAGCTTTTAACAATTTACCTAACTTCATTTCTTCCCAGATCAGACTTTTTGTCGACGATTGTGTAATTTATCGCAAAATTTATACTAACGAAGACCACCTAGCCTTACAATCCGACCTCGAGACAGTAAAAGCATGGTGCTCTACTTGGCTTATGCAACTTAACCTTTCCAAAACAAAACCTATGTCTTTTACTAACCGAATATCTCAATTTCAAACAGCGTATTCTTTAAATAACACTCCAGTCGATTTGGTAATCACGTATAAATACCTCGGTCTTCACGTTCATTCAGACACCACATTAACCTTAATCTTGCATCTGCTAATCGGTCATTAGGCCTCTTAAAACATATCTTAAGGCATGCTCTCTCTCACCTCCGATTGCGTGCTTACAACACTCTAATTCGACCTAAAATTGAATATGCTTCGGCTATTTAGGGCCCTCATCAAGAATATTTAATAAATATATTCGAATCATTGCAGAATCTGGCAGCTCGTTTCACCTACTCTGATAATTCACGTCAGCCGCCGAGGTGGCTGAGTGGTTATGGCGCTCGGCTGCCGGCCCGAAAGACGCGGGTTCGATCCCTGCCGCGGCGGTCGAATTTCGATGGAGGCGAAGTTCTAGAGGCCCGTGTGATGTGCGATGTCAGTGCACGTAAAAGAACCCCAGGTGGTCGAAATTTCCGGAGCCCTTCACTACGGCGTCCCTCATAGCGTCAGTCGCTTTGGGACGTTAAATCACCCATAAACCATTATTCACGTCATTCCAGCACCACAGCCTTGAAGAAACGCGCTGATCTCCAAGGTCTATATCTCCGTCGTAAAGTTGCACACTTATCTCTTTTTCATAAGCTGTATCATCACTCAACGCTTCATAATGACTTTTTTTCTTTGCCTTCCTCCGTTTTGACCTCCGCGACCATCCGTTTAAAGTTAAGCGCTTGTCATGCCGTACATCTAACCATGCACATTCATTCATTCCACGCACTATAACCAACTGGAGCGCACTCCCTTCAGATGTTGCTACCACCACTGATCCAGAGAATTTTTATAAAATAATATCTGCCACTACTTCTGCGTAACATCTTTTATTACATTGTTAACTTACCAGTGCATTAGGTTTTTGTCTTTCGTTTCTGGTATTGATGATTGTCGTTGTTTTATTTGCATGCTGTTGTGGATAGACATCGTAAACCTTTATTAACTTTACTCTGTTAATGTTTCTGTTTCTTGCCATTTATGCTTCAATGTTTAATTATGCCGGTTTTTGTTTTATTCCAAGGATCCATATGTTTTATGAGTTTTTTTGTTTGTAGTTTCTTGAATTTTTGGCTTATTTATTTCTTTATTTTGATTACTTGCCTGTACCACCCCCCTCTTCTATGTAATACCCTCAAATTGAGGGCCTTTAGGGGTATATTGTATAAATAAATAAATAAATGTGTATATTGAGCGGACTGAGTGGCACCAGGCTTAACGCACGTTTTCTATGTCAAGGAAAAGTTAGTGAAATATTCTTTTTTTCTTGCTGGCAGTTTTCGTATTTACACGATTGTAAGTCGACTGGAATGTATGTCGACCCCCTTCGATAGCATGTCAGCAAGAAAACTGAGGTCGCTTAAGATTCGCTTTTACTATATATCCGGCTGCTGTCAGCTGCGGCGCGTGGGCACATTCCAAAACAAAAATGTATTGGTCACTGTACTACTCGTCCACACTTCTGCCGTCGTGATTGCTGCTGCGGTCCCACAGCACGTTGTTCTAACGTTGTTTAGAAAAATCACGCATTTCGCTAACAACCACATTATGATGTTCTGTAGAAGAGCTGAAAATTTTCCCTCGATGCTCCCTCCACACCTGTATCACCCTGTGGACACGACGAAGCATGGTGCATGAATGACGCTTTATTGAAGAAGGCGAGCGGTTATATAGGCAAGCGGTTCGATAA
The DNA here is from genome assembly GCF_052857255.1 of Amblyomma americanum. NCBI lineage: Eukaryota > Metazoa > Arthropoda > Arachnida > Ixodida > Ixodidae > Amblyomma > Amblyomma americanum. The sequence goes on along the minus strand of NC_135497.1, from coordinate 543,264,251 downwards.
CAGAAATGGGGGCTGCTTCTGTCCGGCTAGGCGCGTGTGCATGACTCCCCTCTCTTTTTTTTTTTAATCGTCGAATCAAGTAGAGTTTCAGAACTCAGGCGCCGGGTATCTTCGTGGTGGTTGGCGCTTCCGTTCACTCCTGCGGAGTTGTGTAGATTCGGATGTCCCTGTAGTGTCTGGGACTCCCACAGCTGGCAGCGGCGCGGGAGTCTTGTGGTCTGGAGACGAGGGAGGAGGAGCCGGATTGAGGTGTTCTCTTGTGCGCTGAAACTGTTGACCCTCTTCCGTTTTGACAATGTAGGCACGAGGAGTCTCAGCCCGCTGTACGACCGTGACAGGGGACCATGATCTTGAGGGCACATTGTACATAGTTGCGGTCGAGCCAGTGCGAAGCTCTGGAAGAGGCCGTGTACCTCTGTTGTAGAAGCAGCGTTGCTTGCTCCTGATGTCTTCTAGCCTTCGTCGCACGGTCTTGGGTGGCACTGTTTGTGGCTGTAGGTGGCTGGTTGGTACAGGAAGCAGCGTTCTTGTCTGTCGGCCCATGAGCCTCTGCACAGGGAACTTCAGAGAAGAGTCCCGAGGTGAATTTCGACACTCAAGCAATGCGGCACAAAACTCAGTGCTGCCGAAACGGAACCGCCTTAACAGCTTCTTAGCTTCCTGTACTGCTCTTTCTGCCATTCCGTTCGAGCGGGGATAGTACGGACTAGACCGGACGTGTTGCAGGCCAATCTTATCGGCGTAATCCTTGAACTGTTGGCTACTGAAGGGTGGTCCGTTGTCTGTGCAAAGTCGCCTTGGGAAGCCATGTGTTGCGAAGATGTCATTGCATGCTGCAATAACCTTGTTGGCTGACGGCGCTTGCACAAGCCTGATTTCAAAAAAGAAAGAGTAGAAGTCAACAACGACTAAGTACTCGGCACCGTTGTGATGACAAATATCAGCTCCTATTGACTCCCAGGGCAGAGTTGGTATCTCGTGACTTAACAGCGGTAGTCGCGCATTTCTTGATTTGTACTTTTGGCATGTTTGACAGCGTTGAGCGACTTCCTCAATATCGCTGTTTATACTTGGCCAGAAGACAACGGTTCGGGCGCGTGCCTTCATTTTTTCTGCTCCTGTGTGCGCAGCATGAAGAGAAGCCAGTACCTCATTGCGCAGTCTGGCAGGAATGATAAGGCGATTGCTCCGGAACACAAGGCCGGATTCAGTATGCAGCTCGTCGCGGAAGCTCCAGTAGCTGCGTAGCTCGGTAGTGACGTCAGCCTTGTCAATGGGCCACGCTGTGCTTGCATACTGGCGAAGTTTCACCATGCTTGGGTCACGGTCCGTCTCCCGCAGAACTTGCTCCAGGCGCCTGTCTGAAGCTTGAAGACAAGCGATAGTGTTAACGTGGAAATGCGCGCAATGTTCTACGAGCTGTGCTTTATTAGGAAAACGTGATAACGCGTCAGCGATGAACAGTTGTTTTCCCGGAGTATACTTGACATTTATATGGTATATTTGTAGGTTTAGACGCATACGCTGCGGGCGGAGAGGGCACTGGCATAATGGCTTCTTGAAAATCATTTCGAGCGGCTTGTGATCAGATTCCACAATGACTTCTGGCTGCCCGAAAATGTAGTCCTTGAATTTTTCACAGCCGTGGACGATTGCTAGCATCTCTTTCTCTATCTGCGCGTACCTTTGCTCTGCTTCTGTCAGCGAGCGAGATGAGTAAGCTAAGAGGTGTCCATCCTGCATTATCACAGCGCCAATTCCGTTTTGGCTGGCGTCTACAGATAGGGTGATTGGTTTGCGCTTCTGGTAATATGCCAATATGGGTGCCGTTGCTAGTGCTTCGCGCAGTGCTTCAAAGCTTTTTTGACGTCTGTCTTCCCAAACCCATGCAGCATTCTTTTTTAAAAGTTCTCGGAGCGATGCTGTGAGCGTTGACATATTAGGAATGAAGCGGGAAACGAAGTTCACCATACCCAAGAATGTCTGTAGCTCTTTCCGGTTGCAAGGGGCCTGCACGTGGAAAATATCTTCCAGTCTCCCTGGATCCAGGCTCAACCCGTCGCGCGTCAACACGTGGCCTAGGTACTTGACGGATTCCTGCAAGAAGTTACACTTTGTTTTGTTCAATTTCAAGTTGTGCTCCTGACATCTTGTCAGCACATTGACAAGATTTGCGTCATGCTCTTCTTTAGTGCGACCCCAGACTAGAATGTCGTCCATTACGACTGCTGTGCCAGTGAGACCTTCTAGTACTTTGTGCATGGCGCGCTGAAATATTTCGAAAGCCGAAGAAATGCCGAAAGGCATACGTAGGAACCTGTAACGACCGTACGGAGTGCTCATTGTGCAAATTCTGGAGCTTTCCTCATCCAGTTTTATCTGCCAAAATCCCGTAGCGGCATCCAAAGCCGAAAAGTATTGTGCTCCACACAGAGACGGTGCAATGTCTTCTAGCGTTGGCATAGGATAATGTTCCCTCAGCAGCGCTTTGTTCAAATCAGATGGATCGAGACATATGCGTACCTTGTCGTTCTTTATGACGGTAACCATGTGGCTGGACCACTCGGTTGGCTCGGTCACATTGGAAACTACTCCGGCTGCTTCCATGCGGTCCAGTTCCGCTTTTACACTGTCCTCGAGTGCGAACGGAATCCGGCGTGCTGCTTTGACCACTCCTTGGGAACCTGGCTTGAGCTTCAAGTGGTAGACGACACCCTTGAGCTCGCCTAATCCGGAGAAGACGTCTTCATACGGCTTGACTACGTCGTACAGCTCTTGGTGCTCCAGTGAAGCAATTCGGCGAATCAAGCCTAGCTTCTCGGCAACTGAGCCGCTAAGAGTCACGGGTATGTCGTCTTCCATTACGAAGAATGTCGTTTCAAATGTTCCCTCGGGTCCGGTCACATGAAGGTGACTACGTTTCGTTGCTTTTTTCTGAAAGCCAAAAAATGTGTTCAGCACGACAGCGCAGTTTTCGGGTTGCTTTTGAGTTATCTTCTGCAGCTGGCTGCGTGATATGACCGAGCAATTGGCTCCTGTATCAAGCTTGCAGGCAACGGGCGTTTCTTCTATTTTCACGATTGCAGTCCAGCGGTCGTCTTTCTTGCTGCTTGGCGATAAAGTTTGCAACCAGAAATTATCTGCCTGTCCGTCTGAATTCGCTTCCAGTGACGCCACTTTTTGCTCTTTCGCGCAGAGGTTAGCGCTCTTCGTTTTGCACGCAGCTGCAAAATGATGTCTTTTGCCACATTTTAAGCACGTGCGTCCCTTTGCAGGGCATGTTTCACTGTTGTGAACACGAGCACATTTGTTACAGCGACTTTTCATTTGGAGGACCGCATTGACCTCCACTTGACAGTTCTTGCTGGAGTATTTCTTCACTTTGCTCTTTGCCGTGTTCCCGAGCTCGACACATTTCAACAGTTTTGGCCAAGGAAGCATTTTCAGAAAGAAGCGTTTCTTGAAGCTTCTTGTCTCTCATTCCCAGAATGATTCTGCTTCTTAGCATGCGTTCTTCCAGCTCACCGAATTCACAGCTTTTTGCTAGTACACGCAGCTCCGTTAACCAATCGTTAAAATGTTCGTCTTCCTTCTGGTCACGCTTTCCAAATCGAAACTCGTGATAAGCTAGGTTTAGTGCTGGTTTGTAGAACGCTTCAAACTTTCGCTTCAGTACAGCAATGTCGCTTTTATCCTCTCCAGCATCCAATACGAAAGTGCTGTACGTTTTGCGTGCGTCTTCTCCAATACTGATGAGAAAAGTGGCTGCCTGTACCCCTTTGGGTTGTTGGTCCAGGTAGGTTGCAGTTGAGAAGAGCTCGAACTCTTGCTTCCATGCTTCCCAGCTATGCCAGACATCTCCCGTTGTATCCAGGGCCTTCGGTGGTGGCAGCAGCGAAGTGACGGGGGCGGCAGGCTGGGCGCGGTGCTGCTCGGCGTCTGTCATGGCTCTGGTCCGATGAAATTACCCGGGCCTCCCGGAGTGCCGTGCTTCTGCCGTCGGTTACGTTGCCCGGTTGCGTTGCGCGATCGCTAACCGGCCACTTCTGACACCATGTGGACACGACGAAGCATGGTGCATGAATGACGCTTTATTGAAGAAGGCGAGCGGTTATATAGGCAAGCGGTTAGATAACAGAAATGGGGGCTGCTTCTGTCCGGCTAGGCGCGTGTGCATGACTTGCACTACGTCACAACCCGCTCCGAGATGTCGAACAGGCGGCCCCGCGCGCATTTGTTCGTTTCTTAGGCGTAAAGAATGACAGTCATCTTGAATGCAGCCGTGAACGAGCACTGGACGCTTATCGGACTCAGAGCAAAAATAGTGATCGACGAAATACTGCATTATAAACTTGTGAAACGTGGGCGGCAGTCATTAGATGCATGAGAACCAAAGCGAAACTACACGTGAGCGGCGTCGGCTCTTCCGGCAGCTACAGACGCTCCACGGCACAGCTGTCGTTCCGAGTGGCAGTGCCGCCACGATTGGAACAGCGGCCCTTCCAGCTGTCAACACTCCCTTGAGCATTGAGTGCACAGATAAAACAAGAAAAACTTGGAGGATGTTTGAGCTTTTCCTTTAAGAGTAGAACGCGATAGCAAACCGTGCTGCCTCCGCTATCTGCAGCCACATGTGGAAAGGGGTGTCCTGGTTTGCTGCATATCAACAGCCGCCACCTGCTGCTCTGCACGAAGACAGGGTGCCAGCTCTACGCATTGACATAGCTGCTGCTCAAGGCCAACATCAAGAGGAATGCCACGGAGCAGCGCAGCAAAAATTAAACCATGCTGTAGAATCCCTGCTATCTCGTTTGTCGCCTTTATGGTGCCATGCTTTGGTTTTGATTGTAAGCCGACTCCCCCACTTTAGATTTTCAAATAAAAAAAAATTGGCTGTGGTTTAGCTCTGGTTAAATCTTGAGTGACGCGATAGCTACAGCTGGCCGAGCGGAACTTGCTCAGTTGAATTGCAAAGTCAGTCTTTCGCCGCTCCGTTTTGCCAAGCGTTCCTTCTTCATCTTCGGCCCCCTTGACACGGCGCATTCGCACAACTGTTGCAGCTCGATGTCGCCGGTGCGTCGCGCCGCTGGCAGAAGCAGCTTCTCCACATCACGTGACCAACCACGTGAGCAGCCACGGCGCCGCCAGCAGCTGCTCGCATCACGTGACCAGCCAGGATATCGTGGAGGCGCTGCCATGGTCACGTGCCGCCTCCTCGCTGAAGGCTCTAAATGCTATCGTTATGTATTTATCGCTAAAAAATAGGTTGACTTACAATAGTGTAAATACGGTAGTTGGGTGTGTAGTTGGGGGATCATTTATTTGCACATGTGGGGGAGCAGGTGTTTATGTTAGGTGACTTTTGGATCAGTGGTAATCTTTCCTTGGCTTCTTGCTACAATAAGTGCTACTCAATCATTCGTTTTCTCGCAGTGGCCACAGCCACATCCATGGCGAGCTGTGGAATTTCACCGGCCTCAGATCTGCTGGTCAACCCAGCGATGGTTGTGGGCACTCCTGCAGATGGTAAGCCCATTGACCACTGTTTTGGCAACGCACATGTGTGTGTGTGCATGTTGTATGAACTGATTCTGAACAAAGGATCCACAGAAGCTGTATTGTGTACGGCCGCAAATGCATTGCAAGCCAAGTTATTGGCCCCATGTTTGACGCATTTCACCAAGGTTTGAGAATCATGAGCACATTTTAAAAGCCCCATCACAAGAAAGTCCAGCAGCTTTAGTGAGTGTGTGTACTTACAGGGCGTACAGGAAATCACTTCGACGTTTGTGGATTTAGTTTTTGTCTAATCAGTTGGAAGAAACACCTCTCTTTCATTTCTCAGTGCGCAACATGTGTTGAGGTTGAACGGCTCACGATGACACACTAATGTTTTCGCCTTCAACATATGAGCAGTCTTAAGGGCCCTCTGAATTTTTTTACAAGTTCTTCTAAGGTAGCCAATCAGCTAGACTTCAGACTGTCGCTGCTTCTAAAGTTCTCTTGGGTGTATTTTCGTTTTTTTTTCAACCCAACGGCTAGGAAGGGCTGCACCAAAAAAGCCTGCTGCTCGTGTATCTAAAAGTACGTTTTCATTTCATTTGTATTGGATGATGCGCCAGGTACAGACCACCTTGAGTGCCTGAATGACTTCTCTGTTTCAGTAGCTCAATCCTGCATGTAGCATTTAGCGGCAGTAGTCTTGCTGTTAATGCTGTCTCTCTGCGGGCAGCAGGCTTTCTCCTTCCACTTGAGATGTTTTTGCCGAGCTTGCACTAATTCTCCTTGTAGGCCTGTGACCTTCTTTGGCACTCATGTGAAGTTTCATTGCTGGCTTTTTGAGAATAGGGAAATCGGCTGCACAGTACAGTAATTTGAAGTGTTTTTAAAATGCTCGGAGCATGTAGTTACAGAAGGTAAAGATATGAGCTCAGAATAGCCTTGAGTGCACCTTCCAGTAAATGGGCTTTCCATAAAACTATGGCCATTTTAAGCGCGTCTGACTGCATACGTTGTGAAAACCTTGGAACTGACAACTATTAACCATGACGATGTGGTGAGAAAAGTCTGAAAAGATGCTAAATCAGGAACTGCATTTACATCATAAATGATGTATTGTGTACTGTCGAGTATTTTGAATGCAAAAATTGCAAGGAACTTGGCAGATGGGAAGAAGCTGTGGCATATGCATACTAGGAACAGCAGGGGAAAACTTATATTTACAGGCGGAAATATTTAAAAAGTTATGAAATCTTTTCATACAGGCGCAAAAATAACATGATAACAAGATCCGTAACGAGACTTTACATAGTGCACTTAGTGCGCTCTATAATTTTGAGCTGTGAGGCTTGTGTGAGCTAGTGACAATATAATGGTGAGATGTTGCCTAGATTTGGAAAGGAGGCAGGAAAAAAAGCAGCACTCCAATATACCTTATTTGAAAGCTAATGTACCAGTTTAATAAAGAAAGGTGAATAGCAGCTTTAGCCGTGTAGTCCCATGGAAAGGTACCAAGGCAGGGTACATAGTAAGAACGGATCTTGTTAAGGAACAAGAAATCTTGTCTTAAACCATTCAGAATTGGCACTCAGAGTGATAAATTGCTGGAATCGTAAAAGCAACACAAGTAAACATAATACGGAGGAGCGGCCATGAGAGGACTGTTGACGACTGTCGTGTATGGGGCTTGTCCTGTTTGCTTGTTTGGTTGCTGTAATATACCTTGTATAAAGCATGAATTGAATCAACCACTTTTCCTCAGCTCTTGGAGTACCTCTAGTGGGAAGCGGCTTCGGTACCCCGGATTAAAATGGTCAGGTTAGTGTTCACATTTGGTGTTTGCAACATACTCCTATGTATAAGTTGATAATAAACATAGGTCAGCCCCAGAACTTTTGTTGCGTATAGCAGGAGAGTGGGTTGATCAGCTAAGCAGGAATTTTAGTGCATGTAGTACAGTTGACCGAAAGTTCAGACTCGTAATTTTTTGGACATGCTTGATTATTTGCACTGTTTCGCAGCACCAAGACACGGACCATAAAACCAATATATAAGTGCGCCTGAAATTTCGAATACACCGCAACTGACTGCTCAATTTGCGGACCTTTCGTACTCGCTGCCAATGCTCAAGCTGCCATAAAATTTGTACAGCACAACCTCAGTATTTCAAACTGCAAGAGAGACCGAGAACTTGATCAAATAAAATGAAATTAAAGCTCAAAAGGAGTCTCATAAATAGTGAGACTGAAATTCTGCGAGTCAGAACATTGTCCATCTTGAGAAAACGAAGCAGCACGAAAAAACGGGGACGAAAAAGACAAACATACGACAGGACGAATGCTGCACTTCCAACTGATTTTTATTGAGAATACCAAGCTTAAGTACAGCACCACTATCGCCTCGTGGCAATCAACCGCAATGATTCAAAAACGCCATTTCGTTATCAAGAAGAGACAAGGAAGCGGTGCTGACACACTGACCACCTGCTTTTCTAATGTGATATGCTTCAATAATCTCTTTTCCATCCGATCTCTTCCACGCCCAAAAATTTTAGCTTTCCGAAACATGGGTTTACACTTACAATCCCGGCAGTGGATAGCAATATGGCCACTTTTCCCTTCTTTCACCAGATTATAATGCTCCCTAGCTCTCTCATTAAAACAGCGTCCCGTTTGACCAATGTACACTCTATTGCAAGTGAGCGGAATGCTGTACACTACCTTAGTAGTGCAACGGGTGAATACAAGTTGGTGGTTTATAGTGCAAATCGGCCTTTGAAGGCCGATTTGCACTATCGGATTGAAGACCCCTTCCTTGTTAGAAGCTCTCACAAGTTAGCCGAAGAACTGAAGCAAGGGCTCAGCATGACTTCACCAGCCACCTTCGGGTTCTCCATTGACATAGAAGATCTGTATTACTCCATACCCCACAAAGAACAGTTTAAGGCGGTTAGATCCGTAATTGAGGATTCGGGAGAAGTGCCTTTTCAAAACAGGGCGGGTGTGAACATCGACCGTTTCTTAGGCCTTTTAGAGTTTTATCTACAGTCAACTGCCATTAATTTTAACAACCGGTTTTACACACAAAAAGCAGGAATATGCATCGGGTCGTGTGTAGCTCCCGTTCTTTCTGACATTTTTCTTTCCTGCATTGACAAAAGCTTGCATAGCTTACTTCCTAATCTACGCATTTTTAGATATGTTGACGATTATTTGGTGATAATGGACAAGCCGCATGTTTTATCTATTGACGAAGCTGTTGCTGATGTTCTCGCATCGTTCAAAACGGTTGCAAAAGGCTTAAATTTTACCTTTGAACTCCCTAGTGGAAACTGTATACAGTTCCTTGACTTGAGAATTCATTTCTTGGAAGGGCATATATGCTGGATGTACAATCCTAGGCCACAAAAGGCACTCCTCCCTTACAGTAGTGCTTATTCAAAAATAATCAAAAGAGCAATAGCCATGAATTGCCTCAATTCCGCTTTGAAAAAGTCATGTCATCATCAAATGTTTGAAAGTGTCCAAATGCAAACTGAGCGATTGCGCATGTCAGGCTTTCCTCCAGATTTATTGACAGCTGTTGCAGAGACGCTGCTACAAATAAAAAAGTGCATCAAAAAGACAGATAAGCAGGACCAGTGGCTGCCAACTCAAGTAATTCCATATCTTCACAGAGTTTCTCATAATCTTAAGAAAGTTGGAAACAGATACGGTGTTAACGTGCTCTTCTCCGCCCCAAGCAAGCTATCAAGAGTTTGCCCAATGATGATTAGTAAGAAAAGGACGATTTGCACTATAAACCACCAACTTGTATTCACCCGTTGCACTACTAAGGTAGTGTACAGCATTCCGCTTACTTGCAATAGAGTGTACATTGGTCAAACGGGACGCTGTTTTAATGAGAGAGCTAGGGAGCATTATAATCTGGTGAAAGAAGGGAAAAGTGGCCATCTTGCTATCCACTGCCGGGATTGTAAGTGTAAACCCATGTTTCGAAAAGCTAAAATTCTTGGGCGTGGAAGAGATCGGATGGAAAGAGAGATTATTGAAGCATATCACATTAGAAAAGCAGGTGGTCAGTGTGTCAGCACCGCTTCCTTGTCTCTTCTTAATAACGAAATGGCGTTTTTGAATCATTGCGGTTGATTGCCACGAGGCGATAGTAGCGCTGTACTTAAGCTTGGTATTCTCAATAAAAATCAGTTGGAAGTGCAGCATTCGTCCTGTCGTATGTGTGTCTTTTTCGTCCCCGTTTTTTCGTGCTGCTTCGTTTTCTCAAGATGGATCATTACCAACTGGCCCAAACTTCGGTGCTTTTGCAGAACATTGTGCCAGCATGTTTGTGAATTCATAGTGGTTTTGAACGTCGCCCGCCGCACCAACTTGAACAGTAGTCAGAGTTTGTGGAACTCATCTATGCCTAGTTTTTCGTTCCGAATACAGAAAGAGGTAGCAGGGAAGCTAATGGGAGGCGTATAGCTTAACGTTGACTGCGAGTTCGGAAGAAAACGGTGGTAAATTTCAAAGCGAGGTCAGTGCACCAACGGAAAAACACCGTAACCTTGACTTTTCTATCCTAAAACTGTAAACAACTTAGTTTCAATGACAGGCAAGACTCTTGTCATTATATGCAATCCACTGCAGAATGCATATCGCCGGATATGGTACTAATTTTGGCTCTAATCACTAGGGCTAATTATGATGGCCAACTCCGATTGTGGCTTGCTTCGGCTGTTGGTTGGTTCTTATTATTTCACCATCTTTTCGTACTTGTTCTGGTGCTTTTGTGATGTGGGTGCCACGCAGTTTGCGCAGTGGCATGTTTGCTTTCTTGTCTAGACTTTGTTTCTACCTGTGAGTTTGTCAGCGACATGCCCACGACAGGCAGCCAGCCAGGCCAAAGGTTCGATCAATTCGCCTGCACTATGTGAACTAGTTCTCACGGTGCTCCACTTCGTCTTTCATTTAAGCGGTGCAAGATGCCATTTGTTTCAAAAAAGTGCAGACGTGCCGGTCTAGCTCAGGAAAGTTCAGGAAAACTGTGCACCTCTTCAGATGTCGGTGCCAAAATGGGGAAGCTGCAGCCGCCATGGAAGCAGACGACTGCTTGCGCAATGATGGCTTGCGCTTTCAAATTTTCAAATTCAAAACTTTATTTCCAACGACTCGTTGGGGGTCATCAGGCAAAAAAGCTGCCATTGGCAGCTTGAGGGTGCCTGATGCCCGTACAAGGCAGCAGCATATAGCCAACACAAAATTCTGAACACGGCGGAGATACCTAAATTATTCCACTCGTCGATGTGAACGGTGCCCCACATGGGCCGGCCGATTCTTATAGAAGGTGATTGGCCAGACGAGAAGGTGGCGACGGAGGTGGGGACGGCGGCCCATGCCGGCACCTTGCTTCTCTTGACGGACCCGATACCGGCGTCTTTCCTTTGTAATAATAAAGTTAAATTAGTACTCGAGGCCGGTTATGCTAACTAAAATGAAAACACGTGCATGCGGCATGATATACGTTGTTGCAACAATCGCTTAACATGAAATTCGGCGCGCGCACACCTCAGTCGTGTTCAGTAAAACAACACACGTGCGTTTTGCTGCTGCGAGGCTGCATCGAGGCTGATTCAGGGCAATACTTCACTGCAATGTGCTGTTAGAAAATTCTTCACGCGGTTCGCGATGTTGGCGGCCATTGATATGGGCGCCACGCTGCTGGCTGCCATTTGGTGGCGTCACCAAGGCTAGAGAACGACCAGGCCTGCACTCGACCATTGATTTCGGAAGCAGCCAGTGCCAAGATTCACTTGAACTGCTGGAACTGGCGTGGCACGCTCGCGGCACCGCCCCGGAACTTTACAAAAAATGGTGCAGGGAGTGCAGGCTAATCGAACAGACCTCAAGCTTGTGAAAGCGGTCACCACCTGTCATCTGTGCACATGAAACGAGGCGAAATTTGGTCGTGAGGACCTTGAGATTGTGCAGAAAACAAGTGACGGCTTTCTACAGCATATTGGCAATCAGCGATTTTTTCAGTTAAATTTGATTTTTCGGACATTTTTGAAGTTCTTACAGTGTAAGAAACATCAGTCTACCATATTACTGCACGGTATTGTAGAATGGTGGAGGGCAAGTTAGGCTAGTTGGTACGAATCCATATGAAGATCTGACAGGGCACTATACAGGGTGAAGGAAGTGACATACACAAAACTGAACTGATGACTGAACTTTATTCAGAGTAATGCAGAGGAACAAATCATGCGAATTGTGCATGTCACAAGGCGCCTGAAAAGCAAAGAACAGTGCATGCGCAGGCTAGGAAAACAGCAAAACAGGCTATCAACAGCGTTGCAGGATAGCGAAACAATGAAGATTGCAAAAAGGCCTCATGATTTCAATAGGCACCTGCAAAAAAGCTAAATTATATGCCTGAAGAGCCGGTAAAGGCTAGTTGAATCAAGATTAACTTGCCTTTTATATATGATAAGCTTTGAAGTGCTCAACTTGCACGCGATGCTTTGGCAGCACAGTATTCTTAAAACAAGGAACATTGTGTTAATTGTTCACCTTGCACGCACAGTATGTTATGGTATTGAAGTGGTCGTTTGAAGGCCCAGGTACTCTGCGATGTCAGTCAAATTTCCGGAGCCTTTTACAATGGCGTCCCTCATAGCCTGAGTCACTTTGGGACACTAAACCCCCATAAACCATAAACCAGACACTTGAAGAGCACAAATCGTGTATTTCGAACACCCAGTCCTTGCATCTAGCAGTGCACTGTGAAACTTTTAAAGATCTTCCTTCTTTTAAATATACTTCTCTGTTCTTTAAAAATCGATCTCAATATGAGTAAGAGATTCTTTAAGTGTATACCGTATTTCGTAAGCCAGTCAATCTTGTCAGAAAACCTTCACTTGCTGTTGACATAAACGAACTTATCTTTTGCTTTTTTTAGAGGTTTTTCTTGCAATCATGAGGCCTTTTTGTTTCAATCTTGTTATCCGTTTTGCTTGCTTGTAAATTTTGTGTACACAGCATCTTTCCTTGCTCATGAGATGCTTTGTTGCATGCCCAATTGAGCCGTTGTGGTGGCTTAGTGCTTATCATGCTCGGCTGCTGACCCGAAAGAACTCGATTTGATCCTAGTTGCGGCTGTCGCATGTTGGTGCAGGTGAAATGCTAGAGGCTTGTGTACTGTCCAATGTCAGTGTGCATTGAAAAACCCCAGGTGGTCAAAATTTCCTGGAGCTCTCCGCTACAGCGTTCCTCATAGCCTAAATCGCTTTGGGACGTTAAAACTCCATAAACCACGAACCAGCACAATTGGTGTGCGATGTTTCTTCCTTTGTCTTACTTTGATAAAAGTTTGTGAGTTAAGGGTTGTGTATGTCACTCTTGTTTGTACTGCCTTGTGGGCTGTAAGTTCTTCAATGAATCCGCTCAGTATGCTTACAAGCCCTTAACACATCTATTGCTGGAGCCAGCTTGTCGGTGGGAACCCAGCACTCGGTGCAGATTAGTACAGGGAAGCCAGTGGCGCGAATGTGGCATCTGCAACCAATCTATTGGTAGCATTAGGTGTACAGAGGGAATTTCAGTGTGGGTTTGTGTTTAGGGCGGGTATGCGTTGGCCTCTGTGATTTTGGGGACCTCTAGAGTGTGGATGGTAGGGGGAGGGTAGTATGTAGGGGCATGCATTGTGAGTGGTGGCCTTAGACTAAGTTAAGAAAAATTGTTGTTTTGATTGGGTATGCATTTAATAGAGATAGGTGCATTTGAGGCATGGGAGTGTGACCACTTTCTAGCTGGTGAGTTAAGCATGGGGATGATTTGTCCCTTCTGGTGTAGGCTGAGGGCTTGGCAGCAAGGGAAGGTATGTTCTGTATAGGATGCTGCGTATGTATGGAAGCGTGAAGGGTAGCTGTAGTGATGCTTTTTTATAAATTTAAGAGCCTTGCTTAGCTGTCTTGATTTTGCCTGCGGGGGAAGGGCAGCAGTAATTGAGCAAGGTGCGTAGCGAACACTTCCGGAAGAATTACGTTTGAAAATATGGTGGTACTGATGTGGGGGCATGAAGGTTTTAATTGTTTTGTAGTCCAGTATGATATGCGTGTAGCTAGTGCTCAAACTTGTGCTTCCTGACGAAATGTGGAATAATATTTTGATAGTGTGATGGCAGATTTAGGTAAGGTAGATAAGACTATGATTGTTAAAAAAATTTAACATGCGAGTAACTCAAGCATTTTAATCCTCTGACCTCATTTGAACTCCCTCAAGAGCATTAGAAAGGTGAATGTTATGTGGATTGTTGAGTATTTTAAATGAAGCTCTACGAGCAATGTGAGCCTGTAATTTTGGATATTGTATGGCATTCAACAGTACTTGTGGCTTGTGTAAAATTACATCGAACATCTAAGTACCACTAGTGTTTGACCAAATGTTTATTTTGCCCTTTTCATTTTTTGGTGTCATTTGAACCATTTGCAGGTGCAGCTCGGGAATGGTGTGCACGTGAGTGCAGACGTGTGGGCGGCACTGATGATGCAGACCACAGACGCTGCATTTTGCAAGCGCCTCGCTGTTGACTTCTGGGGTGTAGGGGTCCTTTCAAAACTCAGCGTCTTTGGGAAGCAAAATAATAAAGACATTGAACAGGGCAAGACGATGGTGCATCCGCCTATTTCACCAATGAAGTTGGTGGGAATGTCCTGTGAGTATATGCAGCAGTCTGTTATGATTATCTTTGATTTCGTTCCACAGCTGTAGGTTGACGAACACTTTAGACATAAAACATGCAGCACAAAAGTACAATCAGTGTCAATGACAAATAGGAGTGCTGAGACCTGAGCAGCGAAACGATAAGATTTCAATCAAAATTGAGATAATAGTGCACTTTATTCCTACTTCTGTTGTGTAAAGTGATGAGTGGAATTGTTATTTCATCTCATCTGTAAAATTTTTGTATTAGTTAAAATTTATGATTATGTGTTCGCTTTTCAGTTGTTCCGTGGTGTACATAATATATATTAAAGCTGATTTTGTAGCCTACCAGAGTGTAACAAATTTATCGCAGGTGCTCTGCTTTGCACTTTTGTTTCACATACATTTCTGGTCAGCCTAAGTGCGAAATATAAACCAGTTCATCTTCTCTTGTGATGCAGCCCCTACTGTTACTAAATATAGAAAGAGGCTAAATACTGCCATAAATAATATGCACATAGACCGGAACGTGTCTTCAGCATAGAGGTTTGTCATTTACTTGGTTTATTTTTTTTCGTTTAGCTGCCTTTGCTCACTTCCTCAAGTATAAAGGGTGCCCCGAGGAGAAGCTTGCAAAACGCCACAAGCAGCTTCTGGGATACTTGGCACAAAATTGTGCTGATCTGCGGCGCTAATGCCGTACGGTTCATACCAGGGGCTCTCCAACTGGCTTCTGCCGAACCCCCAGGGCTCCGGAGCCCCAGTTGTTCTCATCAGGAACAACAGGTGCTCTGCCCTAGTTTCCTCTCGTGTTGTCTGGTTTTTGCAGTTTCCAACCTTCATTGTGTCCTTGGAGTGCTCTGTGGGGTTCCTCAAGCCTCTACGCCATTTCATACCTCATGCACCACCTTTTCTTTACGCATTTAATATTGGAGCTGAATGCCAAGATACGGGGTGGCGGGGGTGTTCCTCAACCCATTTTAGAAATCATTAAGGTGAATTTAAGTATGCATCTTGTTGGCATGTAATGTTTTGCCTGGTGGTATGCAAGCATATACATTTGTGTGCGCTTTAAGTAATGCAACATGGAAAGGTATTTTGGGCTTCAAAGCACTCGCAGTATTGATTTCTGGAGCAGCTCAACTGATTTCTTTTTGGAGGAACCGATGTTTCTGCTCCTTCAGGACTGACTAGGTTTGGAGGTAGAGACGTGCTGCTTTTTTAACCTACTTGCGAGAGCTATGTTTGGGGGTTCATCGTGCAAGTCACTTTAGTCAGTGTCCATGTCCACAAAAGACCAATGCCGTCCCCAGAGAGGGGCGAATGCAATATGAGATGAGTTTTTGTGCGATCACTGCCTTTTCATGAGCCAGCGAGAGGCGGGCTTTGTGATGTCGTGCAGATCAGGCACATGCTGGTGATTTACGTTTCAAAAGTGTTTTGAATGTGCCAGGATCCTATAAGCCGTCCCTTGAATAGGTGGGGTTCAGTGTTAACCTTAACTTGCTCAAAGACAATGCAATGGTCCAACTGTTCAGAATGCTCTATGATTGCACTTTGCTCTGTCATAGCTCCGAGCATGGTTCCTATGCTGATGAAGCCTTTGAGGAAAATTCTTTGTTTTGCCAATGTAGCTGGCAGGAGAGTCAGCACAGGATTTTTTTTTTGTAGACGATGCCGGATGGTCGTTTTTTGGTGCACGGTGTTTCCAGTAAGGCATGAAGCGCTTAAGGGTTGGCATTATGTGACGAATCTGTATTTCTTGTTAAATAAATACGCGGGCCAGCATTTCACTTGCGCCTTTGACGTATGGGCTGGTGATGTGAGCTGTTTTGGTGACCTCGATGCTCTCGTGTGGTCTTCTTTTTATCTGTCAGTTCACTATATCTGTGCTCGTTATAATGTGGTTTGACTTTACTAGCACCAGTACATGTGTTGTAGCAATAGTTATTGTGTGTACCCAGCAACTGAATTTACTTATCAAATATTATGTCCTATGCAGGCTCACAAGATGTGCATTCAAGGCAGCGCAACCATCATCATCAAATATATCATCGAATGCTAAGTAGCTCCTTCCATGCGTGTCATCCTTTTGGTGCTAAGGCAGTTTTGAGGCTGCCTTTTGCATGATTTACTAAACCATAAGTCTGCTGCAGCACAGTGCACAAAGAGAAAAGTTCCCCATAAAATTGAGGGTCTTTATCACACTGTTATAGAAGAAAATGCGATAGCATTTAGGTTGCCTGCAATGGTGTTCACATTTAGCGCGTTTTTGCGATGTTCCTACCAAGCATCTGGTTGGAATCTGTTCCATTGCAATTATATAGCATGCATCAGTTGTCACCTTCTAGAATGTATGAGTACATTGCATTGAATTGTATATAATTGTACTGATCCGAACCACTTATCCACCATAATTCATTTTCTGGAGTGTGCCTACTTTCTAAATTTTGTAGATATTGGAAGCTTTAGTGTTCCTCAGATCTTCAAATTTGGCAGTGCTCAATGATAAGTCGAGACTTGTGGTCACAAGGTGTCGATGACGTCACAGCCCTCTCAATCGAATTCATAGGTTGTGGGGAGTCTTCGCACCACTGCTGGCACAATGGTGCAGTGGTTGAGCAGTGCGCCAGTGCCTAGGTATGTGGCTCAGCCAACAGTTTGGCTTCCGAGACCAGGTTGCTCTTCCCGGAGCTTCCATTATTTCTCATGTGTAGCCCCGTGATAGCTTAAAGTGGGAATTGCGTTGCATTTATTTGAATTTCTTTCATTGCCATGTACCATGGGGGGAAGGTTGCTCACAGCGCACAGTGGACATGTCGGATGACGTCGCAGTGTCATGTGACCTCTTTCGACCGACTTAGGATTTTTGTGAAAAAGAAGCCGGAATTTTTGAGAGAACAACCTAAACAGTACCGTTTTAATATGCATGGCATAACAGCACTCAATGCAAGGTGATATGAGGGTGAGAGACAGTGCGCAACAGGATTTTGTGGGCTCCATACTGCTGCATAAGACATAACTACAAACTACCCATCAAGATAAACAACAGTACGACAAGTAACAACACGGCAAACTATAACACGACGAACTACAACACGACAAACTACAACACGCCAAACAACACGACAAACAGCAACACGACAAAGAACAACACAATACTACAAACTACAGAACATTACAAGACAACGAGGTCCCATTATACGACAGGTTTGTTTCTTGTTGTATTTTTTGTTGTTGTGTTTTCGACTGGGCCACCAGCCGCCTCTGGGCCTGCTGAGACCTGATTGCCAGATACCTACAACGGCCGCCGCCCGCATTCAACGCTGGGCACTCTGCCTCGGAGCCTACCACTAAAAGCTGCTGTACACTCCGGGAAGTCAGGTGCTCAACTCCGACGCTCTGAGCCGCCTACCACAACGATCTTCCGAACCTGTCCCGGATGATGAACCGCCAGAATACGTCCTAGCCATAGAAAGACTGGACGAAGGTGGTGTGGCAACACGTGAGCTACGGGCCTTGACAGCCACTGACCCTGTTTTGACAAAGGTTAGACGTTACGTTATGAACGGATGGCCAAAACCACAAAATTGTTACAGCATTGCGTACTACAATTCTTTCACCGAAAGCTGGGTTTGTCAGTGTCGCATGGGCTAGTGTACTGGGGAAATCGCGTGGTGGTACCAAAGAAAGCTCGTACAAGATTGTTGCGTCTTCTGCACGAAACGCACCAGCGATCGACTGCGAGGAAAGCAGTTGCACGTTCTTTGTTCTCTTGGCCCGGGTTGGATAAGGACATCGAGCAAATATCAGCTACTTCTCAGAGCTGCCTTCAGAACCTGACCATGCCAACAGTCGCTCCACTAGTTAACTGGCCAGCGACAAACGAAAAGTGGTCCCGTTCCCACGTGGATCTTGCCAGCCCCATAGCAAGCAAAATGATCCTGTGTGATCGACACGCATATTAAATGGTCGAAGCCATTCCGCTGGTCCAAGCCAACACTGAAGCAACAGTTAGCTGCCAGCGTACTATTTTCGGCAGGATTGGAGTGCCACGTACGTTTGTCTCTGACAACGGCAGTCAATTTACCAGCAAGGACTCTGTTATCTTTGTACGAAACAACGACATAGTGCATCTCAAGTGCGCGCCCTACCGCCCTCAGTCAAATGGAGCCGCAGAAAGAGTTGCTCGAACGGTGAAGGATGGGCTTCGAAAAATGAAACGCGGGAAGTTGGAGGACAATCTAGGGCGACTACAGTTCAACTAGCAGAGAACTCCACATAAAAGTGGAAAATCCCCAGCAGAGATGCTCCTCGGTTATCAAATATGATCCCGTCTCGACTCATGTTTCCTTTCTACTCTTGCAGAGCCACCGCAGGGTCATGATGACTGGACATTGCTACCGGAGACCAATGTTTACGTGCGGAACTATGGTAACGGGGACAAGAGGGATTCGGGACGTGTCACGACGTCTTCCGGTGCCAGAATGGTAACGGTGGCACCTCCGGTGGGGCTGGCCCGGCGACACGCAGATCAAGTTTGCGTGCAACGCGGCGGTCCAATGGAGCATAAACAGCTCGCAGGTGACGCGAACGAGCGAAGTCCGGCAGCTAGCCCTCCAATGACGGCAGACCGGCGTGGTTCTAAAACCCACCCGCCAAACGGCACAAACTATCCGCAGCGGTTTTCCGGCGCCGCTTCTCCAGCTCAACATACGGCCGGACCAGCACAAACAGTGCAAGCCGCAAAGAGACCCGAACAAGTCCTGAGGCGTTCCACGAAGCAACGCAGACCGGTGCAGCGTTTCAAATGTTAAGAAGGAAGAAGTGTGGCTGGTGGTTTTCAGTAAATAGAGTTACGCGCGCGTCACTGGCGCGCACCCTTTTGTTTCTTTGCGGCTGCCGCTATCGCCGCTCTCTCTTCCCCTCTTCCCCTTCCCCTCACGTTAAGCATGCCTATTAGAGGCACCAAGCTTTTGAAATAAATCGAGGTTCTGCACTCCTTGCTTACCAGCGTGGCTTCTGCACTTGGCGCGCATCAGAGCGACCATGGCGATGCAACAGCCACCAGCAGCCGAATTGAAAGTTACAGACTAAACACGAATGACACGAGATGGGAGGTTAATCGGTGCTCGTCCGCTTTAAAACTCCGCATCGCCAGACGCGAACACCGGTAAAACGGTGCACATGATTCATAAACACCGAAGCAACACCAGCTAGAACTGACGGTGCGCTAACGAATTCCGCAATCGTTCATCAGCCGTCTCTAACGGAGTTGTTGTCGCCATTCTGAACATTCCGAACGGTGTTGAAAAAAACACTGTACGGCAACTGAGACGGAGCGAGGTCGAATTGCTGCTGCTGCTGTTCAAAAGAACGCGCCAGTGGAACTGTGTACCTTTATCTGTTTCGCTTAGTTCCGGAACGAAGCAACAAGTTTTGGTTTCGGTCGAGATGCAATCGACAGCAGGCGGCGCAAAGGATCAAAGACGGCGAGAGCGTCGTGAGTGCTTACGCTGTGACTGTGTGCGACGTTAGCGCTAGGGATAGCAGCGCCAGCGGGGCCGTCTCGGATTGCGTCGCAGAATTGAGCACGGCGGGTTGTCTGCAGCCTTTCTTGGAACAGATATCGTGAGTGGCGACTTCGCGGTTGACACTGCTGCTTTTCGATGCGCAACGGGGAAAGGAAAGATCGATGCTTAACCGAGTTCACTGAAGTGGATATCGTAAATGACGGCTGAGCTTGCCCCTCGCTCTGGTTTGCGAATGGCGGTATGGCGCCGTTGTGAGCGAATTCAGACAAGCGCTGGCTTTGCCACGCCCTTGGCCTGCGGGAGAGAAATTTCTACCTCGACACTGCCGTGCGGAAGGATATTTTTGAATCCCGGCCGTCTCACATCCGTCTCGCGGTCATGGTAAGCGATTTTGCGTCTTAAATATTGTTGTACGATGAAGACGTGAGCAGGCTTGTGCGGAGCGCTGGAGCACTGTACTGCGGAATGGAGCAATACATTAGCGCATTTTCTTAACGACGCGCTGCTAGTGTGTGGGTTGTTTTATATGACTATGCGCCAGCGCTTCAGCACCTGCATTGTCAGTAAGTTCGCCTTCATTCCGCAAAGCACCTCACGAGCGCTCTGTACAAGTCTGCTTGCGTCTGCACTGAAGTACACCTTGCAAGCGGCGGTAGGTTTTCGGCATTTTCATTTTAGTACCCTCCAAAGCATTTGTGTCATTTTAGTTTGGATATGTGCAGCATTTTTGGCCACTCTTAATTTCATGCATATTCGCAGAACGAGGTATGCGGCATCGCTATTAACTTAAAAAAAATCAGGTTGTTTTTTCTAAAATGCCATGGTTCCCCACAAAAAAACATAATTTTGCTTATCGTGCGCGTCGCAGCAAATGAGTGTGCTCAAAGCTTCTGAAGTGCATACTTGTATTCTGCCGTCATAGATTTCGCCGCCACATTTAGAACTGCAATTGATTATTTGTTGCTTTCAGTCAATGGCGCAATTTCTTTGTCACTGGGACACGAGTGAAAGCGAGAAAGCAACGGCTGTCAGTTCTTGCATTATGTTCTGTGTTTCGTTGCGGCATAACTTCGATAGGTGCAGTATAAACGTGCTGTCACTATTTGTGAAAATATAACAGCTGCTTTAATTTCAAAGCATCACATACTTCAGTGCCTTGTTCACCTATCAGTATTGGAGTCAGTAATTCGAACGACATACATTTTATTCATAATGATTTGTTTGGTATCAAACCTGACTGGACATTGTTCTATCCAGGTTCTACTCTATGAAGAACACCAAGGTTGCATCAGTTTAATCTACAAACAGTACCAAACAGTTCAGAGTTAAGGCGCAAAGAAAGATGCCCCCTGCAACACATGTAGGTATTTTTGTGCAAATGATTGGTGGACATAGGCAGAAACTGACATTTTTGTACAAAAATAGCTGCTCAGTATTTATCTGAGCATCTGATGACTACCTTTTAGGCGCAGAATTTACTCAAATTTTGGCATTGATGTCACTTATTTTAGAATGGGGCTGGCACAAAGCCCTAGTGTTTCGTTATCTTGCAAATAAGCGGGATGCAGTGACAGTAAGGAGCTGCTGACCACCAAGGGTTTTTCTTTAAAATTCAGGCACAGTTACTTGTGCAATGAAAAAAGACAATAGTAGGAATAAGGAGCCAGTGTAACTGCTGCAACTATGCTCAGTTCTGAAAATAGAGTACTTTCATGACTAAACCAGATACAGTGTACTGACACGCTGCTATTTTGGGATTTGCATTGCTACGGCTTCATTTTCACGCGTGTTCAATACCACTCTTTTCAAATAACCAATACTTCAATGTTGAGACGGTTGTGTGTTCTTTAGGCTTGCACGAAAGAATGGAGAGGCGATCACCATTATTTGCTTTTGCAATTGTGGTTTTGTGACTTTATTGACAAATGGTAATGAGGTCTGGATACGGTGCAGCTATTTTTTTATTTTCAGTTGGAATAGAGTGCTTTGTGTTGTAGTCTTCGATGGCATCCAATAATTGTGGAATGCTACTTCGCAAGGTGTGTATAATGACGATATACACTTTAAATAACACGTACCAGTTTTGTATTTTTAGGCGTTCATTATAGACAAGCAAATATGATTCGTGGGCAGTACTGATTGTTGCTTCCCCGGCTGTTATAGGTGCTCAAAATGTGATACCCTAGAGAACATTTGCATCTTCGATGCTCAGCAAAAATTCCAGTAGTCGCCTTATGTATCAAATGTAACGGATAAAGCAAGAGTGGTAGCTAACGTGTGCAGCTGTTCCTTTCGAATACGCACTTTGTATCACGCTCCCTTATGAGCAGTGACTCACCATTGTTTCTTTAGCATCTAGTTCGTTTATAGTTAGGCTGTTGCTGCACTGGTTGCAATTAATTGAGATTGAGCAGCTCAGTTGTCTTATAGAAAGCATATGGTTATCAAATCTCTGGCAGGGAGGCCAGTGCAGCATTTTGTTTAACTTTTGCATAGTTGTGGTGGCCCACTAAATGTGAACATGGCTCTAATGGACAAATCATACACAGTCGCGCCTCTGTAATATGGACTCTTTGGTTTCCGAGCAAAATTCTCGCAAAGTGATTCATCCATACTAACGAATCATGAATGAAAAAGTTTTGATACAAAACTTGTCGCGAAGGACTCCTGCACATAGTGGTGGGCAATGAAGTTGAAGCTAAAGAGTGGTGATAGCTCCAAGTACATTAGCCTGGTTACCATTATCTTTAAAATTCGGTCAGTGACATGTTTGAACCTTGCATTTCTTTGACTTTATTCTTGAAAAAACTGGGTTGAGCATGGTTTCTCTATGTAAAATTTCTCACTTTGAGGAGGGCACACCACTTCTTCATGAACCCATCCCTAGGATAGTGTAGTCATAATGTGCATTATACTGAAATGCGACAGTATTTTTTGCACTTCTACCAGTGTTGGAAATGTCAGTGATATTTCGTTTTTAATTTTGCAGGACCAAGCACTTACAGCATGCCTCCTCACCTATCAAGGCGCACTTTTCCTGTTCATTCGCCATCACCCTGTAGTGAAAACCTCATCGCTTCTGTGGGGATTCTGGTGTTTGCAGCCTTCTTGGTGTTCCGTTTGGAAAATCTAAAGAAGGCACTCTGTCTGCTGACCTTTCTTGAGAGTGCTTTTAGAGACTTGGCTTAAATAAACCATGCTTCGATGACTTTGAGCTCATCAGTTTTTAAAAACTAATTCGCCTTTCCTTCACAGCTGCCTCTTCTATCCTCCTGTACATGTTTTACATGTCTAGATTTTTAGTGCTGTTTGGAACACTGGTAGTGAAACACAAACTGCTGCTATAACTTATCAATGTTAACATGATAAAATTGGCCAGAGTGAAAAAAAAGGCAAACAATATCAGCATGAATCTGTGAGAAAACTGATGTATAGCCTTTGTCAAAAAGTACAGAGCCAAAGGTTTTGGCTTCTAAGCCGTGTAATAAGGCCTCTGAGCATCCATGGATGTCCAACATTCACGGTGGTCAGGGCAAGATTTTCGGTACCTTCAAGAGATCTGGAATGCTAGCGATGCACACCAAGGCTCAGAAGCGAATTCCTTGGGCTCTAAACTTTGACAAATGCTATACTCGCATTATGTGGCAGCATGGAAAGACATGACAAACAGGAAGAGCAACATTTCATTGACCCTAAGAATCATCACCCACTGGTTCCTTGTCCCTGCATGGGCTAATCCTGGTTTTTATCTTTTTGCATCCAGCTCAGACAGCTTCCTCGGAGCACTGTCAGCATTTTGTAATTTTTTTGTTTTTAATAGACTTCCCGTTCTGCCACATGACACATTTGCTAGCATTTATACATATCCTTTAATTAGAAAAAAATAATGGTGATAATGGATTTGGTGAACAGTTAGGTTTTCAAGCAAATATGTGTTTAGACACAGGTATTAAGAAATTAAATTATTTCTTTAATCACAAAGTTACTAGTCCTTAGTCTGATCAGTTGCCATGAGAACTTTTGAGGAGTTTTTATTCACTTCGTCCTAAAGTGAAGGTGATGAATGCCTTTCTGCATATCAAACAGAATGCCTGTGTCCTTAGCGCTTTGACCTTAGCCCATGTGTTTGCTTTGCTTGTAGTGCGCCCAGTCAGGTAATACCAGGTTGGCTAATTCCTTTTGTTTCTGTATTAGTCATTACTTATTAGCTAGATTGAAAAGCAGGTGTGCATGTGTTTCTGTATCCTAATTTTTTCTATTTAAGTTATGAGTGCTGCATTTTATTTGTGACAGGCTTCTTCAAATCGATGGCTAACATATTTTTCGGGGCGCATAAACTTTCTCTAGAGCATAGGCCTCCATATATTGAGTGTAAATTTTGTTTTGTGTTGTTTTTATGTGGTTGTGTGTTAAATTAATGTATTGTATATGTTTTCTAAGGTTATGTTCGTCTTATGTTTTTCTCAAGAACAAACACAAACGTTAGTGTCGGATACCTGTGATATTTTACTGTAGATTTAGTGGGCTGTTTTAGGAAGCCTGTTTAGTATTTCTGTTACTGTAGTTTGTAATCTGCATCTTGAAGTTAGCCACTTATTTGGAATTAGCCACTGGGAATTTCCTGGTGCATAAAGTTTTTTTAGCTAATCTTATCTGACAGCACCAATTAGCCTAAAGTGTAGCGAAGACGTTTTCAAGTCAACCCTGCATTATTTTTCAAGATTTGCTATTTTATCGTTCTGATTACTTTTAGGTGCTGATTTAAAGTTAATCTCTACATCTAATACCTGTCAAAGAATTGTGGTTTCAAATGTTGTTTATTGTCCTCCATTTAAAAAAATAAAATTGTAATCTACAGGTCTTTGTGACCTTTTGTTTACTTTACGCAGGCTCTTCAATTTCTTTTCAATTGAATAAGCTTGACATGTTAAGCAGCCTTTTAATGCTGCTGGTGTTAATATTTCAGGTATGTGTTTAGATCAGTAACTGACATTTGTGATAATCCAGTGCTTTTTGTAGCGGTGGTCTGTGTAATTCAGTGTTCTCGAACATCCAATGGAATGAATATAAGTCGCATGCAGAAGCTAAATTTTTTTTTTAATTGGTTTTGGGGGGAAAGGAAATGGCGCAGTATCTGTCTCATATATCGTTGGACACCTGAACCGCGCCGTAAGGGAAGGGTAAAGGAAGGAGTGAAAGAAGAAAGGAAGAGAGAGGTGCCGTAGTGGAGGGCTCCGGAATAATTTCGACCACCTGGGGATCTTTAACGTGCACTGACATCGCACAGCACACGAGCGCCTTAGCGTTTTTCCTCCATAAAAACGCAGCCGCCGCGGTCGGGTTCGAACCCGGGAACTCCGGATCAGTAGTCGAGCGCCCTAACCACTGAGCCACCGCGGCGGGGCAGAAGCTAAAATGCGAACAGCGTTTTGAGGACGTGCTAGCAACATTGTTCTGTAAAGTGCTTAAAACTGCAGTCCCGGAAAAAAAATGTCTAACAAACTTACACAGCTACCTTGCACTATGAAGGTAGAATCTTAGAACCATATTTTTGTTCGAAAATAAAACCACGGAGCACAAGCTTTATGCCATGTTCTTGCGTAATCCTTACTGCGAATCCTTCTGCTTTTATCGACTCTGAGGACTTATCGAATGGATGAAAATAGTGCTCGAAAAATATTTTCAATGCGCGAGTGGAGCACTGAATTCAAAATTTTCTTTAAGAAAGATCTATTATGGACTGCAAAAATAAGCGACAGTAATTAACGAATTTTAAGGATACAATATACGAATTCATTTCTTTTAAAAACTTCTGAAGGCTGAGAGATAGCAAACATTATTTGTCCAATGTGGAGGTGCCCGCAAGTGGCTTGTGCACCATTCAGGTCCTTTAACTTCAGGGATTCGGTTTTTGGACCACAGTGAAGCGATGGTATACTTTTACGAGAATAAAAATAGTGTTGCAGGAATTTGGCACGTAGATCCGTTACCACGGTCTTGTTTTCAGTTTCATTGCCTCGCGTCTCCCCAACTCTGCTTTTCTTGCCCATTGCGAACCACACCGTCAAGATACTTTCGGCTAGCGCCGCAGCCATGGTTTGTGTATTTTTACAGAAGTGCCGTATACACAGCGGAGTCCGATTAAAGGCGTTTCC
Source organism: Amblyomma americanum (assembly GCF_052857255.1). NCBI lineage: Eukaryota > Metazoa > Arthropoda > Arachnida > Ixodida > Ixodidae > Amblyomma > Amblyomma americanum. The sequence goes on along the minus strand of NC_135497.1, from coordinate 543,238,361 downwards.
TTGCCGCCGCCGCCGGTCTCGTTTTGTTTCCGCGATGTACGGCAGTACCCTGCGACGTGACTACGACGTCGTGTCAATGCATGGCGCCACGATTGTGCAACGCAGGCATCCAGGAGGAGGTGAAGACAGCGATCCGATGCACTTTGCATCCGCCGTTCTTGCCCTGTTCCTTAACGTATTACTTCGTAACAGCATGGACGGAACGGGGCTTGTTGTTATATCTGAACATTGAAGTTCGATTGGGCTTTTTTCATGATTACAAAGCGCATTCGAACGTGAATATTGTGATTAACGAACTAGCACCGTTGCGCCTATATAGTTAGCAGTTCTAGTAGCCCTGTAAGAAAGAGCAAAAATGCAATATAGAAAAACGGACCGCTGTCATCACATGCCGGCGCTGCGAAATCTTGGCGCCTGCATAAACACGACACCGCTGCCACCGCTCAGCGTATCGCCGTGGTCGAATCCCCCCATTGCTAACCGGAAGTGCTTCGTATTTTTTGGTGTAAAAATCTACACCAAATATGCTGCCATTGTCAAACGCAAGGGCTTCGTATTTTTTTGTGTAAAATCTACACCAAATCTGCTCCCTTCGTCAAAAGTAAGTCCTCCGTATTTTTTGGGGTTGAAATCTACCCCAAGTCAAACCGTGTATATCCAACCTCGATTTGGGAGGACGCTAGAGGACAAGCCAAAAACACCCATCTGGGTTGATTTGTGTTTAGTGTGTACCGACGGCCGGATGTTGAAGGCATTGGCCGTCGACAACGTCGCTTTGTTTACGTTTACACCTGCGTAAAGATGGACCCCGTTCCCGACGCCGACAACAAATTTCTCTCAGAGAATTCCGGGCGGAACTACTTTAGCGACCTCAGCCCCACGGATCATGCGATGATTTTGAGGGCTGAAGCGGCATGACTTCGTGGATATCAAGAATGTCCGAACCGGGAGCAATGTCGGCAGCGTGGGCAGCAAAACAAGCTACCGGTGCGGCAGCTATCATCGCCGAGCCACCGTAACGACTGATGAGTAGACACTGGTACGCACTAACATCTCTCAATTATGTAATAACAGTCCTCATATCACTGGTTACCCAGCCCAGCGTCTTGGAACGATCACGTTAAGGCTTGAGCAAGATTGAGTAGACAAAAGTGTTTTGCTCTGCCTTCTTTGAATAGTAATTTGATAATAAATCTTCGCACTCATACGCGCTGAACACTTCTCTCACGAGTAATCATGTTAGCTTTGGTACTGAAAAAATTCTTGCTAGTAAGGCGCTGTCGCAGTATGTTCTCGTACCTTGACTGAAAGCAGCGCACACGGAGGCACGAAGGCGTGCGCACTGCTCTATACCGTAGGGTACACTGCGGTAAAAGGCAAAAAGAAATTCCTCGCAGGCGCATGGTGGGGCATGAATTTCTGTCAAGGAGCAATTAGAGGGGAACTTGGAATTTCTCTGCTGATCCGCACTTGCAAATCAAGGTATGTCAAAACGAAACCACGTCGCCACGCAATGCGCGTATCCGCGATTGGCGCGAGGCACCAAAACATACCGAGACGGAAATGGCCACCTGAGGCGCCGACAACTATAAGCTCTTTTTGGCTTCCAACTTTGAGGTTGTCTTTCTTTCGACTTTTTTTGTGGGATGAAATCGCACTAGCGGTTTCAGCACAGAACTTACTTCAATATTCAAAACCGAAACCATCGTTTCTCTGCTTCAGATATCAGTGTTGTTTTCGTGTATTTCTTCATTGCGCGTGCATCTACGAATGTGGGTTGTTGTGGCGAAGCCTGTAATTTGGTTCTTGCTCTTTTATACCTTACAACGGCTGTCTTTCCAGTAAGATTCGTGTTTTTGTTATTAGGAGCTGATTTTCTATCGATACAAGCCACACTGAATTTTTTATAAGCGTCCATTTACAGTCAGGGCCTCCTCTATTATTTTTCAATTCCAGCCCGGTATGAAACATCCAACGGATGAAGGCCCTCTCCTGTCCTCCTCCGCTTCTGCTAGCCTTCGCGCCTGCTCCATGGCTATGGGAGAGACGATTGTATTGGTGGGACCCTACGTCGGAATGCGGATGAACTGAAGCAGCTGCAACCGGCCTCGGAGATCTGTGACTCCGCTACTCCTTGAGTTGGTGCTCACGCCTTGTGACGCATCGCGAGAACTGAATTAAGGCGTACAAAACGATTCCCATTGAGAAACGAGCCATGCGGTTGGCATCGAAAACAATGGAGGAGGAAGAGGAGCAGGAGGAGGAGGAGGAAAGGGGGGATGTTATCCAGACGAATAGCCGGTTTGCTACCCTTCTCGGGGTGGGAGGGGGGAGTGGAGAAAGAGATGAAGGAGAAAAGTTAATTGCAGGAAATTAATCTCACTATGCAAAGTAACACGTTCAGTACAGTCACCAGCCTATCGTGCAAGACAGATGTCCTCAAAAGCGGAGCAGTGCCTTCGAGGCCTTCACCACCGACGACCGCCGCAGCCAGTGGCCGAGAATCTTCGTTGCCGTCAGAAAACAATAGAGGAGGCGGTGTTAAAGCAAAGGTCTGACAATGTCGGAAAGATATGCAACAAAGCAAACGACATGAGTGCGCGCTCACCGATCCCTCCCTGCTTCCCCTCTACCTCACCGTCCTGCTACATGGAGTACCTGGCTGGTGTCAAACTAAGTGGACGACCAGCGTGTTGTTGTTCTCCATGCTGAGGTTATTTTGAGAGAGCTTAATATGTATCCCTTTAATAGAGTGCTCCTCTCTTGCTTTCCTATTCTCTTGGACTAATTCGCGGCTACGGGAGAGCCACGGTGGCAAAAGTGTGGCGCCTGTTTTGTGAGAATCACCAGTATGTTGAGGAAAAGTGCAGGAGCAGTCTCGCAGCGGGTGGTCAGCTGAATCATGCACTGAAAGAATGGAAAAATATATTCACACCTTCAATCAGGTAACCGAAAAATGCGCAGAATAAATTTAACCACCGAACAAAGCTCTCTATATCACAAAAAAAATCTGAATCAGTAGAAGGCTCAGCAGTCATGCTGAGATTGCGGAACCAGGGTCTAGAAAAGGTGTATGTAAAGGTGCTAGAAAATATCTTTAGCGGCCGCACAGCCACCATTGTTGTCCATAGGAAAAGTGATAACATCCCTATAACAGAGTGTCGGGCAGGGAATCACTATCTCTACAGTGATATTCACTGCGTGTTTGCAGGAAGTATGAAGAGATCTAAATTAGAAAGAGTTGCTCTTATAATCTAATGGCAAATACCTCAGTAATCTAAGGTTTCCTGGTGACACTGCCTTGCTATGTGAATCAGAGGAAGAGTTGCAAAGCATGATAAATGAGCTAGCGTGGCAAAGCCGAACGGTGGGTCTAAAAAAATCAATATGAAGAGTATGAAAGTAACGTAGAACAGTTTTGATAGTAACAACAGTTTACGATAGGTAGCGAGGCTCTGTAGCTAGTAAACTAATTGACACGCACCGTTATGTAAAACAGCTTGGTGGGATAGTCGCCGCCGATCCGGACCGCCAGGCCGAAATATCTAGGAGAATAAGAATGGGGTGGTGTGCATTTGGCTGCTACTCTGAGATCGTGAATGGCATACTTCAGGAGAAAAGTATATAGCAGCTGCATTTACCGGTACTCACCTAGGGGGTCGAATGATGAAGCGTAACAAATAGGGTTGAACTAAAATTCACACGAACTCATCAAGGTGTGCGAAGGAAAACAATATGTTTAACGTTGAGACAGGAAAATGGCAGAGTCGGTCTGGATCAAACACGGATTAATGACATCCCAATAAAATTCAAGAAATGGAAATGAACAGGCCATGTAATGCGAAGCCAAGACTACCGCTGGTCCTTAAGGGCAACGCGCAGTATTTCAAGAAAGAGCAAGCGCATAGCCATGGGCGGCAGGAATTCATGTGAGCGGATGAGACTAGAAAGTTTTGTAAAGATAAGGTGCCCGGAGCTGACATAAGACACAGTTGGAGTCTCTCTTGGACATCTGAAATGAGCGGACATGCATCGCTCGCACTCCCGACAAACCGGCTCTCTCCCTAGCGGTAAGTAGCTCGCTACCTTCCGAGGATAGCGGAACTCGGTCGCGTCGCTCGCCATATAAGGTGTGCAGGAGGAAACAAGGGAAGGAAACAGCGTAAACTGCGGCTCCTGTCATCATTAAAAATATTTCCCCTCGCCACGTGGAAGACCTTCAGCGAAAAGGTGAGTAGTGATAATTCGACACTGAGTAGGTCTATCTCCAATACTAAAGTCAGGCAGTGGATTGGGGACACCCCGCATTACAGACGGGGCCAAGCACCACGAATACGCCGGCTGAGGCGAACTATTTCAGTGCATCAATGAACGAAGCAAAGCAGTAAGAAGAGCGCACAATGACGCCCCAAACGGTGTTACAATGCACCCGTAAGTGCCACCGTGGACAGTTACCTTTTCCTGCTGTGGGAGACAAGGCGGATGCTAATCCGGAGATGGAAAACACAACGCCTAAATTGCACCTTTAGGATAAGGATTGTTCCTATAACCGCAGAAGCCCAGGAGCATGCCGGTCACATCTCCTAGGCAGACTACAAGGATTTCTGCAAATATCTGGGAGGCATATTTTTCCCGGGAACGATGCGGCTTTGCAGGATTCGTTCCGAGCCAAATGAGTAGGCTCATACGTCCCGCAGCGCATAATACAGTACACGGAAACGAGCAACGAGGAACTGGACGCGCTCATTATCCCAGTTGAAGTCTGCGCTGCAGCGCGTTCAGCCACTTGCAACACAGCCGCAGGCGCGGAAAGATCACCAACGGAATTATTGGAAATCTGATCAAAGCCCAAACACATATTCTCACAAGATGCATCAACGATGCTCTATAGAAGGCTGGAGAAGGCCCGGCAGAGTGCAAACACAGAAATTATTATAATCCTCAAACCAGGCAAACCACCCAGCCCGGAGGCTCTCAGGCCTACCTCTCCTTATTTATTTATTTATTTCCTCAAGGGTCCAAAAAGGACATTACATGAGGGGTGGGCAAACAAAAGGGTTTCAAATGGATGAATACAGATGGTCTTCGATGGCGGATTTGAAGCGAACGGGATTGATGATGGTTGCCACTTCGGACGGAAGGTCATTCCAGTCTTTGGCTTTTCTAAGGAAAAAAGATTTATGATATGTTTCGGTGCGGGCTTGTTGAGGGTAGACGGTATTAGGATGACTGTGACGAGAAATCCGATGGGCGCGTGCGACAGGGGGAGGTTCGTGGTGGAAAGTGTGATAAAATTTATGATATAAAGAAAGACGGGCGATTTTACCGCGACAGGCCAGAGTAGGAAGATGGAGCTGTGATTTTAGTGCTGATACGCTAGTGTGATTAGAGTAGTCCGAGAAAATGAATCTCACAGCGCGGTTCTGGACCGCTTCGAGCCTGGTGATAAGGTTAGCATAGTGGGGATCATACGCGGCAGATGCGAACTCTAGTTTAGAACGTACAAATGTTAAGTAAGAAAGAAGTTTTATGGAACAGGGGGCTAAGGAAAGGTTACGACGTAAATACCCTAGAATTTGATTAGCTGAATTAGTGACGTTGTGAATGTGTAGAGACCAGGTTAAATCTTTACTTAAATGGATACCAAGGTACTTGTACGAGTCACCTGACGCAACAGGAATATTGGTAATAGTATAAGTGTTACCTTGGTGGTTTCGCCGGCGATGAAAAGAAAGAAGGGACGTTTTAGTACTATTAAGCGACATCAGCCATCTACTGCACAATTCTTCGACGCGTACAAGATCTTCTTGAAGGGTGGTGATGTCAGATGGATTATTTATTGGGCGGTAGATAACACAATCATCTGCAAATAGGCGGACGTTAGACATTATGTTAAGGGGTAAATCATTTATGTAAATAAGAAATAGAAGAGGGCCTAAAACAGTACCCTGGGGAACGCCACACAAGACAGGGGAGAGAGATGATGAGTGAGAGTTAGCATAAACGAATTGATAGCGATCAGTTAGGAAAGCCCGAATCCAGCCCAGAACTAAGGAATGCAGGTTTAGTCGTGATAGCTTAAGAATTAGGCGTGCGTGAGGGACTTTGTCAAATGCCTTTTCAAAATCTAGGAATATGGCATCAGTAAGAATGTTACGATCGAGGCATGCATGTATATCATGAAGAAAGTAAGTAAGTTGCGTTTCGCAGGAACGACCTTTACGGAAACCATGCTGATTAGGATGAAAAAAGTTGTGCGATGACAGAAACTGGGCAGTGTGTGAATATATTATATGTTCCATAATTTTACAACAAACACTGGTTAATGAGATTGGCCTATAGTTACGTGGTGAAGATCGGTTACCTTTCTTGAAGACTGGAATGACCTTCCCAATCCGCCAGTCACGAGGTAATGAGCACGAAGAAAATGACTGCTGAAAGAGGAGAGATAACATGACACTACAATGTTCCTTTGTGTTTTTTTTAAATTTCAGCGTTGATGCCGTCAACACCGGCAGATGAAGAATTTTTTAAAGCGTCAATGATCTTGGCAACGCCGCGCGGCTCAAAGATAATGGTATCCATTGGTGCATGGAGAAAACAGGGGGCTTCAGGGAGGTTATTAAGCGGTTCGTGAGTAAATACAGAGCAAAATGTCTCGTTTAAGATATTGGGAACATCTGATTCGGAAACGGGAACTTCAGAATGATCTGCCAGGTGAGTTATACTAGAAGTAGAGGGGCTAATAGTTTTCCAGAAGCGCTTTGGATTATCATGCAGCATGTTAGGTAATGTGCTAGAGAAGTTAATTTTAGTTTTGGCTACCTGAGTGTCATAGTTAGCAGCGGTAGTGTAATATTTATTCCAGGCGAGATCCGTGTCTGTCACTTTAGCTGCACGAAATAGTCGCTTCTTTTTGTTGTTTAGTCTTTTAAGTGTTTTATTATACCATGGGGAACCAGGTCGTTCTTTTATGGTGATAGTCGGAACATGTATGCTTATTAGGCGTTGCATTTCGGACTTAAAAAGTAACCAGTTAGATTCGATGGAGCGAAGCGAAAAACCAGATGTAAAGGTGTTAAGAAAAGTAGCGAGGTCGCGGTTAAGACTGATGTAGTCACCTTTATCATAAAGGGTAAGCGTTTTCTTTATCCTTTTGCTGTTTTGAAAATGACAAGAGAATGTGGCATGAATGGCCAAGTGATCGCTAAGTCCTTCAAGATAAGTTATCGGAGAGAAGCTATCAGGTTGTGACGTCAGTATAAGATCGAGAATATTAGCGGAATGGTGTGTTATTCTGGTTGGACGGTCAATTATTTGATCTAAGCCGAAGGTAAGGCAAGTGTGGACGAACTCACTTGGAGGGTTAGTATTTGAAAGCGTAGAAGCAAGATCGGACCAAGTGATAGATGGGAAGTTGAAATCGCCGAACAATAAGATAGGTGTATTGGAATAGAGGGTTGTTAGCCTGTTCAGGGCGTCATGCAGCAAAAAATTAAAAGAGGAATCATGGTTCGGAGGGCGATAGCAGATTCAAATCAAAACACGTGGGTAACATGTATCACAGCAGAGCCAGATCATTTCTAAAGGGCTTGAAATGTTTAGACGTAAACAACGTAAGTTGCGATCAGTGGCAATGAGGACCCCCCCACCACTCCGGTCGTTACGATCGGTTCGGAATATATCAAAATTGGGAAGAGAGGGTAATATCTCAGTGTCGTTAATAGCAGAGGTGAGCCAAGTTTCGGTTAATAAAACTACATTAGCAGAACATGATTCGATCAGGTTACACAAGGCATCGCGTTTTGGGATCACACTGCAGATATTAGTAAATAAAAAAGATAATTGGGAACGGCGAGACTGTTTTACTGCGTGCTTCTTTTGAGGTAGTTGCTAGGGTTTGAGTTCAATTACGTTATTAGTGGCGTGGTCAAAGACATATGACATATTTCCGGATACCAATCTGTCATAGCGCAATTTGAAAGTTTGTCCTTGGCTTTTTCCATAATCATAAAGGCGTTTACGTGCAAAACGGGTGTTTGGGGAATAATCCTCAGAGACGCTGTAGCCAGTATCCTTAAATTTACTGCATGACGATAGGATTCGTTGTTTGTCTTTAAAGTGGGCCAATTTGACAATAACAGGTCGGGTTTTTTTTGGTGAAAAAGCGCCAAGACGATGGGCGCGTTCTATGTCTCGAGGCTCGATCGATACGTCCAGATCCTGGCTGCAGTGCTCGATGATTATTTTTTTCAGAATCTTGCCATGATTCATCCTTAGAATCTTTAATTTCATTGAACACTAGATTATTTCTCTGTGCTCGGTTCTCGGCGTCGTCCAGCCGGGCAGTCAGCTTTGCGATCTCAGCCTTGCATTCGGCTGTTGTAGACTTTTTACTCTCTACTTCAGATTTAATTGAAGAAAAGGAGGCGACATCTGATTCAATTTTAGAAAGACGGCTATTCACCTCAGTGAAGGCTTTTTCGTGCTCCGAGAGAGATGTTTTTATGGTTTTTAGCTCTACAATCATGCTTAACTGCCCAGACTGGACTTCTTTGATGGCATTGAGGAGGTCAGATGCAGATGGCTGAGTGTTAGGCCCAGAGTTGGACTCAATATCACCGGCCATCAAGAGCAAGTCAGATATCACACAAGAACAGTCATATACAATATTACATGCGTAGTGTGGGCTTGGCAGCACGAATAAAAAGCGGTTACTAGAGCGTTTTGCATACAAAGAATGGCGATTGCTCACCTGCACAAGCAAGATGGAAAAGTTTTGCGGGGAAGTGTGGCCCATCATTTCCGTGCCGCCAAGCCCACTGAAGGGCGCATTGCTGAGGGAGGGCTTTATAACGGTGAGCTGAGGTGAAGATAGCTTGGTCACGAGGCAGGTATCCCGATAACGAGGCTCTATCCAGATCGACGTATCCAGGGCAAGGTACACCTGCGCAAGCTGTGCTGCGCGGTCGGCAGATGCGTTGGCTACGCGGCAGCGGGGCGCGTCCGAGAAATGCAGCGGTAGATCGCAGGGAAGGCTTTCCAAGGATGCAAAACCACCACGGCAGCAGGAGTCGACGAAGGGTGTCAGGACGAGAGAAGGCTCGCCGGAAGGAGCCTGAAGGCACAGCCCGAGGAACTGCAATAGCAAAATGGAAAAGTTTTGCGGGTAAGTGTGGCCCATCATTTCCGTGCCGCCAAGCTATATGAACGCATCATTCAATTCCGTCTCCAAATTTAATCTAATATAATGACTACTTCGCGCCCTCCTCCTAAATGAAAAAGTATTACAAACCATTCCTCGTGGTGGAGTACAGTGATCTTGGCCGTTTATCTCAAGGATGCCTTCGACAATGTCTGTCATGAAACCATTCTCCCGAAGCTAAAGTCCTTGGGATGTGTCGTAAAAACTTTCAACTACACCGAACATTGTCTTTGCGACCGCAAGGCCACACTTGGCCAGGGACAAGTGCGCTCAGGAAGGGGACACATGCCCAACAAAGACACAAAGTAGCCCCCCCCCCCTTCACTGGCTCGATTATCGGCCTATTACTCTACAATGTCGCCATGATCAGCATGGTCTCAGCTCTCGACATAATTCTAGACATCAAATATACGATCTATGCAGAAGAAAAAACAATCTGGAGAACTAAAGGCTCCTTCGCTACCAAAGAAGGAACGTTGCAGGTAGAGGCTTTGTGTCGAAAGCCTGGCAGCAGGATACGGTATCCGATGTGCACTGGAGAAATTCTGAATTGTTCGCATAAGGGGACAGGCATACAAATCCCCGGGCGTCCTCGAGGTGCAGCTCGATGGTACCCTAATAAGAGAAGACTGAATCCTACGCATCCTGAGACTTTCGATTAAAAGCAATGGAAAGGCCAAATATACCTTACAGCGCCTCCACTCTGCATCTGAACAAATCGCTTGTTTGATCAAATCGCTCACTAGAAACCGCAAGAGCATGCGTCAAGAAGAAACCAATACAGGGACTAGCAATGAGTCACCCATCGTATAGGCTTCCATACCTCACTCTGCTTAAAGTGGAAATCAAAGCGAAAGCGATCATTAACATGGCCTACAGACCAGAACTCGGCTTCCTTGTTTACACATCCAACAATCACCTCGAAGTCGTCGGCTTCACCAACACCTTTGCCGTGGTACGAGAAACTGTCCTCTCCTCACAGAAAGACTATTCGCCACTAAATCCGGAAGACCCATTCTAGAATGAACTGACACATCTGCAGACCTCCGGCAAGTACAAGACTCCCAGGACATCGACACCAATCTTTGCTCTGGCACTCAGGTGACCCTTGTGCCAAATAACATGCAGCGGGAAATACACGAAGACCCAAAAATGGCACGAATACATTACATGCGCCGCACTCCCCAAAAAACCAAGAAACAACGTGTACGTAGACTCCGCCACATACCCCAACTCTACCATAGCAGTTGCATTTCTCCTAGACAACAACTATCCGGAAATCTCCAGCGTCTTCATCGCAAAAGGTACCCATACTGCAGTCGAAACAGCTGCAGTCGCGCTAGCCATTTAATATGGCGACGCCTCTGGCAAATACCTCAAAATTGTGACGACTCAAATTATCCGAGTCGGCTCCTTCATTCAGGCAGAATTCCAAAATCAGTAGCGCCCACGCTCAACACTAAGCGTCCTCACACGTCTTCCAAAAAGCACCAAATCACTTCGACACCCGGGCACGAGGGGCTCGAGGGAAATGAGGCCGCGAAAAAGGCCTGCTCGAGGGTGCACTAGCCGAGCAGCTAAATACCCTGAGCTCCCCTCCGTCTCCCATATGTACTGAGAAAGACTACTTATCCTACGAATGTAGTGACAAGTCTACTCTCACACCGTAAAGACACCTTCAGGTCACTATGATGGGTTTGCGCTTGTGTTGGCTAGAATCCCACCACATACCACGCAACATGGAGATGCTCTGGCGTCAAACCCCCGAATTACATACACACCACTAGGAGGAAAACTCAAAACTGGCGAGCCCGCGCGCTCTGGTGTCCCAGGCTAGAGCGTCAGCTATCGTGAACTAAGCATTCGTGAGCTAAGCATTCCGGATCGTGAACTAAGCATTCCACCCGCAGTGCACCATATCCTCTCTCTTCCTGCTTTGTGAAAAAAATGTTTTGAACACCAACAACAGGGCAGGATTGCTTGGAGAAATATAGAGGCAATTATCCCGCTGCGGGCGTTGTTAGGGTGATGGTGATGATGTAGCATGGAGAGTTTAGAAGCAGAAAAGGTGACAACGTTTACGCTACCTGTTGCTAAATTCTCTGATTTAGGAGGTGTAAACGTTGTCATTTTTTGTGCCCTATCTTCATCGCTCCTTGCCACTTGCTGCCTCCCCTTAGCTACCCTCAGCAGGCTTACCTCTCCTCATTGCTCACGTCCAACGACGCCACGATCTTGGCAATCAGAGAATTCATTAGAAAAATTAGCATTGATTTTCCGTTTATCTTATTTTGAGAATTTGTAAGCGGTTTTTGAATGTAAAATAAACAGCCATTAAATATATTCAACAAGCCTCAAGGACAATTTTGTTGAGCAGTTCAGAACGAAGTACTTGAGTAAATTTGTTGAGTACCTGTTGTTGAGATGCACTTGTGAAGATGGTGATGTTGCTAAGCCTTCGTTAAATAAAGCAGGCCCAATATAGACGCGTCGGATGGGCGCCTCAGACTTAATGTTTCTGTACTGATGCTCTAGGAGAACGCAGTGCCAGCAAAGACATTAGTAAGCCTCTCAAGATCTCTTTCCCAAGAAAGAAAAGTGCTGATACTAGAATGCACCTTCAGGCCTAAATTGCGTTCATGCAAAAGCGGCTCTTACTATTGCTTTTATTTTCGTTGTTCTTGAAGAAATCGAGGAATTCAAACAACAAAACATCGCATGTGAACTTGAATAATTTTATGGCAAATAAAATATAAAATAGTGACCATAATAAATTCAATAACCGATGGTTGACAGTTCATCACCTGCATCGATGGACACACATTTGTTAGGGAGTGTATAAGCCTCGTGTGCAAGCTGTTCCATGCTGTGAAATGAGCGGGCTGTGAATGTGTGCGTCTGTCTGCGTGTGAGCGTGTGCATATTATCCTCTTCTGAATGTTTTCAGCACCACATGAGCACGAGCTTGCAATGTTAAAGTGTGAGCGCAGGTTACCTCCATCTTTTGCTGCAGCAAATGTACGCGCAAATTGCAACGATATGGGCCTTCCGGCGCAGTAGGAGTGCAAAATATATACATTTTTAATCCATCCAGTGACTGTTCTTAAAAATATCAGAAGCAAAGAAGATATAAAAAAATAATTAGAGAATAGCAATAAAAAATCAAAACAAAATTCAACAGACAGTACTCAAAATAAATTAAACCGTATTTCAGAGCCCATTTTCAAGAGATCTCCTGACCCTTAATGTTTCATCAACATGAAGACATTCATTTAAATGTGATCTCTCATTATTGAACAATAAGAGGTGAAGTATTTTTCAACAAAAAACTTTTTGAGGGTTCATAGCTACAGCTGGAGAACTCTACCGAACAAGACACTTGATATTATTTTCACAACCGTCTTCGCGCTTTCAACTTTGCATTGGAAATTTGAAGTGTAGACCTCAGTGTGTCGCTCAGCCAAGACAGAAAATTTTCTGGATTTTTGATGAAATAAATATCTTTGATGTTGCACATGAGTACTTTTACTTCGTTTCGGGCCACGTAGAAAATGAAATGTTTCAGTCTTGAACATCTCTCCGCCTTTTCGATTAATCCCTTTGTGCTCTGGCGGTAGTGCAGACGGATGGTGAGGAGCTTGCTGCAGAAAATAGAGTTTTCGGTGCGCCGATTTTGTTCGCCGGTTTCTTCGGGACAAGAGGCTGTAAATGCTCCATTGCGTGGATTAGGAGCTTTTGCTGCATTTGCGTCTCTGTTGAACGCACAAACACGCTACCTGCATGTAGCATGTGTTTCCACAAGAAAGACTTTAGAGATCACTGCAGCGACCCGCACAGGGAGGATGTGAGAGCATTGACATCTCATCCAGAATGGTCGCATCTCTTCGCTTCAAAATAGGGATGTCCTAGCACTCCTTTTGTCGTTCGTTTCTGTTTGTCAGCATTTTTTCAATTAATTAACAATTTCTTTTTGCTTTTACATAAATAAACACTTTTTTAACCTGGCTTACTCTTTTTAAACCTATTTTTTTGTTTTATACCCTTGCAACATCCCAGAATGTTATGACGTCGTCCCACAACATCAACGTCGATGCTTTTTATTTCCCTCTAATTTCCCCACATCAACCATACCTTCTTGTTTGCTTATCGTTCATTAATCACATATAATGTATTTTAAACTTTCAACCGGCTTGTTTGCGTATTTTCACGCAATATCGACGTCCACCCATTATATCCACATCTGGGACTATTTCGACGTCTAATCGACTTTTCAGACTCTAAATAATTAGTTATTGCACATCAGCCAAATTTCCCGCGCATCGAAATTTTGTCATTCTCTCTCTCACAATCAATCATTTTTACTGGTAACTCCTCCCCGAACGATGCAATGGGTGCCGACACGTTTTGCGTCCACTTTCTTCTGAAACGAAACAGCGAAGATAATGCTTTCGAATGAAAACGCTAGACTGAAACTCGTCTAATTTACTTTGTGCAAGTGGGCTTCACAATGTGTCTTGAAAGGAGAATTGAAAGGGACAATCCCCGATGCAGAACAACGCTATGTATCTGGCTTGCATCCCACGTCGTGCAGAGTGATTCCCACTCGCGTCTTGCTCTCAACCCGCAAGCAATGCTAGCCCAGTCTGGCCGCTGCAGCCGCGTTTTCAAGCGAAATGTGATCAAAATTACCGGCTCGCATTTGTGTTCACGGCCGTGTTTTCGCCGTAGGTTAAGCGTACTGTTATGACTGTGACTCCAGGTGACCATGAGAAGTCATTCACTGGCGGAGTTGTTCTCTGGATACGGAAGGATGCAAGGTGGTGTGGCAATCTGTGATGCTCAAAGGTGTCGCATGGAACGGGCATCACACGGATCCTTCAGGCGATGCGGAGCGCGTGACGAGATTTTCTAAACGTGTGCCAGGGCGATTACATTTTTGTCACCTGCATGCTGGCCGCGTAGCAACCATGTCGTCATCTGTAAAGACCAGGCGTGACGGCATGTGATGGCTATTTCTACATCCGTACCGGCCATGTGCCGGCTGCGACCTAGGAACACCGAGGAACACTGGGGAGCCCCAGTGGTTTATAAGACCTGCGCCAGACGTAGTAAGTGTGGAGTCGTCGTAGACTCGTTCGGTGTGGACTCAGTGGTGAACACGTGACGTGAACTCTCTTGGATGACGCCTTTCTGCGCTCTCTTCGACACTCTTGTAAAAAATTATAACATTTTTTACTACGTCAAGAACATCCCAGAGTGCGTGCTCCTTCCAGGCACAGCCTGCAGCCACCCTGGCCATTAATCGAGAGAGAAATCAATAGCTTAACATTCCCTTCCTTTTTTACCAGGAATGAATTATATCTCCCTGCAACGTTGTAGCGAATGAGCTGGCTCATGGCGTCTCCAGCACCTTTCTCCCGCGGCTGAGAATATGGTGGTCGATGTCCCCTTTCTCTATCTGATAGCTTTCACCACCACGTCTCCACCAACGCTCTCGGCTCGCTCAGGTGAGAGCTCTCATATGCCTTAGCGCCCTCTTGCTTACATCGATGAGGTACGCTGAGGGCACAACCTGGACCACTGTTCAAACATTTTCCCTACCTACAGCCTCCCTTATCCACAACCCTGGGCGTCGATTTGGTCACCCGTCTTGTGATTGCGGTGACTTCCCTGACACTCCTCATCTTCTCTAGGACCCTCCGCGCCCTCTGCCCCCATTGTTCCTTAATGGGGTGGCTTATGGGCACAGCAACTCCGGCGCCGAATATGCACCCCTGTATTTAGATCCAGCTGAGAATCTCGGGCGAAAATCTCCACCATCTACTTGTTCAACTGTGCCCCGGGTTTGAGGTATCAATTCAATTAGGCTTTGATCTTATTAGTGCTGCATTGCTTTGACGTCTGAGTACACCACACAAAACGAAGTTTATGGCATAGAATAAACTAATTAAAATTACTGCGTCCCCGTATGGGACTGTTTTTTAAGATCACCACAATATGATGCACGAACACCGCTGAGCGAGAGAGCCGACTAGAGGGCATTTATCTACCCCATGTCTTCGCGTTCAGCGCAGAGAGCTATAATGGCTAAGTTAGAATATCTGACATCTTTATTCACAGCATCCTGGTAGGAATATTTTTTCACTTTCATCATTGAAGCTCTCCCAAAGAGTTCCACCAAACTGTTATTAAAATAAACCTCTTTTCAGCACAAAACGTAAAAACACAATATGGGAGCACCTAAGGAATACTTATGAGGTGTAATGTGTATAGTGTGTTTTTTTTGGAGAAAGCACATGGCGCAGTATCTGTCTCATGTACCATTGGGCACCTGAACCGCGCCGTAAGGGAAGGGATAAAGGAGGGAGTGAAAGAAGAAAGGAAGAAAGAGGTGACGTTGTGGAGGGCTCCTGAATAGTTTCGGCCACCTGAGGATCTCTAACGTGCACTGACTTCGCAAAGCACACGGGCGCCTGAGCGTTTTTCCTCCATAAAAACGCAGCTGCCGTGGTCCGGTTCGAACACGGGAGCTCCGGATCAGTAGGTGAGCGTCCTAACCGCTGAGCCACCCGGCCGGGTAATGTGTAAGTATATTTTGGTCCCTGGCTCAGTGGACACCTAAGTCGCGCTGTGAGTATGCGGTGGTTCGGCAGTCTCGTGTTTTGACTCACGAGAAGACCTCGCAACACCACGGCGGTATCGTTTTGATGAAGGCGAAACGCATAGGCGCCCGTGGGCTGTGCGATGTCAGTACACGTTAAAGATCCCCTAGTGGACGAAATTATTCCGGAGCCCTCCACTACGGCACCTTTTTCCTCCTTTCTTTTTTTAATCCCTCCTTTATTCCTTCCCTTACGGCGCAGTTCAGGTGTCGGCCGATATGTGAGACAGATACTGTGCCATTTCCTTTCCCCAAAACCAATTTTCAATTTTTAAATTTTTCAAGCTTGGCCTGCCGCGGTGGCATGGCACAGTGGTTAGGGCGCTCGGCTACTGATCCGGAGGTGCCGGGTTCGGACGCTACCGTGGCGACTGCCTTTTGATAGAGGCGAAACGGGAAGGCGACCGTGTGCTGTGCATGTCAGTGCATGTTAAAGATCCGCAGGTGGTCGAAATTATCCCGGATCCCTCCACTACAGCACGGTTTAGTTCATTTATTCTTTCACTCCATACTTTATCCGTGCCCTTACGTCGCGGTTGAGGTGTCTGCCGATATGTGAGACAGATACTGCGCCATTTACTTTCCACAAAATCCAATTCATTTTTTTCAATCGTGTTTATCGCTTTGCGTGCGATACCTTTTTCTAAGATGACTCTTATTTTGATGAGTCGGCCGATAAAGCGTCCGTTACAAATTAAACGCGGACAAGACAGATTTATCCCGCACTGCACAACGACACGATCTTAGTGGTGAGAAGCTTAGTGCAAGCACAGGCTAATTTAAGTCTAAATACGCGATCACTCTCCTTTAATTGTATTAATATACCTCGATTTTATTTCTCCAGCTGAGCCTTATGAAGCTTTCTTCTTGTGTTCGCATTTCGGTTCTTTTCGTTTTCATGTGTTACAATTAAGTACCTTGCAACCAACTCCGCCAAAATACATGTTTAATGAAGGAAGCAGCTCTCTGATTTCGCACGCTGCCGGGTCCTCTGCGCGCCGCCGGCGTCGTTTTTGAGGTTTCGCTTGCGTGTACATTGAACATGACTCGACAGGGGCACTCAGACAACGGGGATAGCGGTCCGGACCGCGTAGAGTATCTGTTACGGGTTCAATTGGACTTATTTTTGGAAATGTGGCGGAGAGTTTGAAGGATGCTTCACTCCCGCCACCGGTTGTCCCGGTATTGCACTACCTCCGGGATCGGCCTGGTCTTTAGCGCGTTCTTTACAATCCTTTCTTTCTATCCCATCCTTGAACTCTTCTACTGTCTGCACGTGGTAGTGATTGTGGCTCGGCTTGAGCCAGTGAGCAGGCCTGTGCATTTTCCTTTTCTTTCTTCCTTGCAACAATAGACAGACGAGCGAACCCATGAGGTCGCCAGTACACAGACGGCACGGCAGACGTGAGAATCTCATACTCTGAAGTCCTGCTAATGTGGTGGGTAGGCGATGTGCTGTTTCGGCTTTGGCTGTTAACCAGAATATGGCAAAGGAAAGTTTGCGCAACAGTGAAGTACCATTCTGCCAACGATGCTGCACCTTCCAAGCTTAGTTGCGTAAATTTCCGAAATACGCACATTGTATAGGAGTTGTGCGATGTCCGAGCATATTATAGACCACAAAGTGGGCGATATTAATCCATGTTCCACTACTAGGCTCTCTCTCAAAGCTCATATGCAGATGCCGGGCGTTAAACCTTGCATACCTTACCATGTTTAATATACACTACTAATACTCATTACAAGGCCATCCATGGTACGCGAGAGAAAAGATTGAAAGAGCAGACGCAGAAGATGTCAGCGTGAGGAGCGCGCGAATAAAGGAGCGAGTGCAACGCAGAGGTGAGCGGTATAGAGCAGGCAGAAGCAGACGACAAACGCGGTGGCGCCACCAGTGAAACGCCACAATGGAGACAACTGCGATGCATGTCACGACACACGCACGTGTTTGCAAAAGAAGAGGGATGAACCCGCCTCGGTGGGTGAGTCGTTAGAACGCTCGGCTACTGATCCGGAGTACCCGGGTTCAAACTCGACCGCTGTGGCGGTGTTTCGATGGAGGCGAAACGCAAAGGCGGTCGTGTGCTCAGTGATGTCTGTGCACATTAAAGATCCCCAGGTGGTGAATGAATGGATGGAATGAACGTTAATGTTCAACAAATAAGGGGATCTACCCACCCAGGACACGCAGGTCAAGGGTTGGGTGCCACCGCCTCAGATTCAGACTGGGAGGTGTTGGGTCCCAGCAGCCTGTTTAGCCAGTTGGACGAGCAGGAGCTAAAGCGCCGGATCCGACCTGCGTAGCATGGTCCCCCAAGTGTCTCTATTGTGCATATTTTTCGTCCCCCGGGAGAGTACGCACATTCCCATACTAGGTGGTCAGGGGTCCCTCTAGCGTCTCAGAGATTACATTTATCGCTCCTGGCCTCACGGAACATGTGGTTCGCCTCCATGCGGCTGCTTGTCTGTTGTTTAATTTCGGGTCTCGGGGGGGGGGGTACCAGTCTGCGCTCCAATCTATAATGCTGCGTGATCATATATTTTACGATGCTCTCTCCGCTTCCTCGGCATTGAGGGGCAATGTAGCGGCTCTGCAGTAGATGTCGAACCAGCTCGTGGGCCGCCTCGTTGCCGGGGACGCCTTCGTGTGTCGGAGATGAAATTATTTGAATTTTCCTATTCAACTTTCTCTAGCCTAGGATTCTGGCCACTAAGGGCGAGATTCTTCCTTTGCTAACATTTTGTATTGCAATTTTTCTGTCACTGATGACAAATTTCGCTTCCCTTCCAACGCAAGCTAAAGCGATCACAACTTCCTCGGCAACTTCTATGCTCCGACCGCGCGAAGTGGCAGCTGACGCGGGATTGCCCCGGCCGTTGACGACCATTGCCACCGTAAAACCGCCACCACCTACCGCCGCGTCTACATAGGCCGAAATTTTTCCGAGTCTAATTTCTAATTCCGCCGCTCGCTTTTGCCTCTTGTGTTTGTTATATTCCGGGTGCTTGTTTTCTGGCAAGGGAGGAATCAATCCTCACTAACTCCACCTTTTTTGTGGGACATCTATACGGTTTTACTCCAACTTTGATTAGAATGGCTCTCCCTGTCCACGTGAAGCTTAGCCTCTCAAATGGAGATGTTCGCACCGCCTCCGCCAGTTCTGCCCATGTGTTCTGCACCCCTAGAGGGATCAGCCTCTTTGTGGATGTGCTTATGGGGAGACCCAGAGATCTTTTAACGCATTTTCTCGTTAGAGACTCAATCTCTTTCTTTTTCCACCGTTCAAATCAAGATATAGCGTTCCGTGGCTGAACCCGGCTGAATATGCACGCCTGTACCAGCTTAATAATTTTTTTTCCTTTACCATTCGGTTCCTGCTGGCCACCCGCCTAATAAGGCTCAGGTTCTGCATCGTGTGATTCTCCAGCCTTGTGTCATTATCGCCATTATGGTGGTGGTGGTGAAAAGCCTTTATTTAATGAAAGAGGTGAAGCTCTTTAAAGAGCCCCGCAATGGAATCGCCATTATGTACGTGTGACTGGAGAATAATGCCCAAGGTTCTGATTTTCTCGACTATCTGTACCTCCTCACCCGCCACTTTAATTTTGATCTCGGACGGTGGATGCACCTTAAGTGCTTCGGAATGTATATAAAAAATTGATTTTTGCGGCGAGCGCGCTAGGCCTCCCTCGGCCGCGTACTCGACTATGATGTCGGTGGCGGCGTGGAGTAGGTTTTAGACGGCCGAATCACTCTTGCGGTTGACCCAAAGGGTGATATCATTCGCATATATATTAAATTTTAATCCTTCGAGCTTTGCCAATTGCTTGGGGACTTCTATGGTAGCAACGTTGAAGAGTAGGGGATACAGCACCGATCCTTGGCGCGTACCCTTACTCCCTGGGTCACTTGCGGGGGATTCCTGCGTTAGGAACTTCATGAGGGCAGTTCTGCCTCTCAGAAAGTCCCTGATTTACCGATATATCCTGTCACCTACATTAACCTTGTTCAGCCCTTCCCGGACCACCTCATGCTTCACGTTGTCGAAAGCCTTCGTGAGGTCCAGCCCCAAAATGGCTTTCACATCTTTTGACCGTGAGTGTATTTAGTTATGTTTCATTTGGAGCATGACGTCCTGCGCACACAAGTAAGGTGGGAACCAGACCATCTAACCTTGCACACGGACCCCGAGAGTCCAACGACGGCCGGCAATAGCGTTAGTAAGGACACATCTCCAGATTTGACTTTCTAGAAAAACGCAAAATGTTTAGAATGGCATAATTCAGATCAAATGTTTGGCAGCGACCACTACTTAATTGTTGCCATAGTGAAACAAGCCTTAAAACGCGCAGGGCTCGTGACCCGGGCGTCGATGACTTGCATCAATTTAGAGATATTGGCAGTGCTCAGGAACTGCAGCCCCTCAGAAACATTAAAGAATAGACGACGGCGGTCAAATCGGACGCTAGAGAGGCGACAGAAGCGCTAGTAGGGGGTAACGCCCCGGAGAACGCGGATAGCTGTCTTCTGCATATATGGGGAGGTAAGAAAAGCATGGAGCATCATCTCATGAAGCTGAAATGTAACCGCAACATCAGAAGGAGGATTGAAAGACATAATAAAGGAATAGAAATTTATACTTTTAAATTATGCGCACAAAATTGGGACAACATGTGTGACGAAATGGAGGGGAGCATGAAAATCTCCAAGACGAGGAACTTTCTTTGGCACATCTTGAACCCTGCAAACTCGAAGACAAGATCCGGTATAAGATTGGCCAAGCAAGGCACGCGTTCGAAAGGGCAATGATACTTTCATTATCAAATTAATTGAGACGTAAGTGGGGGATACTTCGCCAACCCTACTTCCTGACTATGGTGGAGCGCCTAACTAGGCGCTGGACGCCCCGTCACAAAGGCAGAAATAAGGGCAGAGATTGTAAGATGAAAACGCGATCGGCTCCTGGCCCTCACGGGGTAACGACCAAAATGCTCAGGAACCTAGACGTTTACTCCATTAGGTATCAAAGAGAGTATATGCAGGAATGTTGA
The DNA here is from genome assembly GCF_052857255.1 of Amblyomma americanum. Taxonomy (NCBI): domain Eukaryota; kingdom Metazoa; phylum Arthropoda; class Arachnida; order Ixodida; family Ixodidae; genus Amblyomma; species Amblyomma americanum. Next base: position 543,217,443 of record NC_135497.1, on the reverse strand, counting down.
GAAAAAGGTTAGCTCCCACAGCAGTGGAAGACGTCAAGGATTATTTTAACATCGAAACCAGGGAAGCCTCCTCAATTGGAAAATTTGCGACCAATTTCCTTACCTTCATGCGTTGGGAAATTGATGGTGCATGTGGCCAGACCAGACTGATGAGCTTCATGGAGCAGGGCGGTCTGTGGCTGCTCCGGGGAGGGTGGGGACAACCGTATCGCTTGCTACAGTGTCTGACATATTTGTGCCCACTATTTTCAGCGCGCTTCGGAAGCGCGCACAGGGCCGAACGCGCTTCCTTGCAAGTAAGCTGTTTTACTCACGGAGCGACACGAATCAATAGAAATAGAAGGCGGATCACTCAAATGATATGTCATATTTTTGGCGAAGTCATTGACCTCTGTGGATGCCACACACACACACACACACACACACACACACACACACACACACACACACACACACACACACACACACACACACACACACACACACACACACACACACACACACACACACACACACACACACACACACACACACACACACACGGACTATGCTACAGTGCGGTATTTGAAATTTATTTGTGACATCCACTATAATGCAGTACTTTTCAAAGCCGGTTGACGTAAAGTCCGCATTTTATCGGGTCATAAAAATAATGATTGTGGTTAAAGTCAACGACAGCCGCAGTAACTGTCATTCTAATTCAGGAGGACAGCTCAACCGCGCCGTGGGTGACGCAATAATATAAGAAAAGAGAAAAGTGGCATAATAAAATGGTTCGGAATAATTTCGACCAATTGGGGATATTAAGCTTTAGCTGACATCGCACAGCACACACCCGCTTTTTGCGTTGTGGCTCCGCCGTGGCTCAGGGGTTTGAGCGCTCGGCTACTTATCCAGAGTACCCGGGTTCGAACCCAAGCGCGGCAGCTGTGTTTCGATGGAGGCGAAACGCAAAGGCGCAAGTGTGCTTTGCGGGTTCAGTGTTCGTTAAGGATCCAGGTGGTGGAAATTATTTCGCAGCCCTCCACTACGGCACCTTTTTCATCCTTTCTTCTCTTAGTCGCTCTTTTATCCTTTCCCTAATGGCGCGGTTCGGGTGCCCAGCGACATATATGAGGAAATTACTGCGCCCTTTCCTTTGCTCTAAAACCAATTTTACAAATTTCATTTGTGGTGGTGGTGAAAAGCCTTTAAAGAATACAGAAGGTGAGGCTCTTTTGAAGAGCGCCGTAATGGGTGGAGTCCTTATTCCGGGACCCCATTGGCCGAAGCCGCCAGTTTAGTCCTCTTGACCAAAGCCTTTTGGGCCTGAAGGTCCGAGCAGCCAAGCAGGGCTGCCTCCCATTCCTCTCTGCAAGGTTTGGAGTGGGGGGGGGGAGAAACTAAGTTGCGCTGGGAAGCCCATACTCCCCATAGTGCTTGCACCCTGCAGTGAACGCGGGCTCGAAGTGTTTTAGTACTGCCGGGCGCAACATTGTATTCGTGAATAATCTGAGTAGAACGCGTTCCCTTGCTTTCCCAGTACCTTTGCAAGTGTTGGGCAGAGGCGATGCCTATCCTGATATTAGGACGTGAGGACTTTGAAGGATAGTAAGCAGTTGCCTTCAAGTTCCAGGTGCTCAGGAACCAATGGGAGCGCCCGGTGTATGGGTGCTCGGGCCGCCGCGTCTGCAGCTACGTTTCCTGCTAGGTCCTGATGACCCAGCGTCTAAACAATGGTTTATGAAAAAAATGAATAACTACGCAAAAAGCACGCGACAAGGGAGAAGAACCACACGAGACAAACGCAGACTAACAACTGCTTCATTGCACCAATGCCCCTTTCCTTCTACAAAAAGCGATTGCGCACGAACCACAAAGGCAAAAGCCATAATCATCTCGTCAATCCAAGGAACTCAAACTTCTTGAGGTACAGGTGTATGCAAGCCTCGCTAACACATTTGTAAGGCCCTAATCTCGCGAGTTCCAAGGCTTCGATAACTTCAAGTTCTTTCTTATCCCTCGCGCATCCGATAACCTTAGTCCTGCCGAAAAGTGGAGTGCATTCTTTGTCGTCATGCTTGCAGGTCTTACGTGGCTTGGGCAGATGCTGCCCTCTTGAAAGACCTGCAAGCAATACGTCAAATAATAATACGCGCCAATAAAAAACTAGACAAATCCATACATGGAATGCAATCTTATTGTCCGTGCGAGACACGGAGGGCGTGCTTGCGCCTCTCTTTTTGAACTTTGCAATCTTGGCGGCTTCCTCTATTTCGGGTGGTATTAAGGACAGTTTCCGGGCCAGTTGGCACATGATCTCACCGAAAAACAGCGCGCTTTCACGGGACACGAGAAAGGAGACACGCACACACACAGCGCTGACTTACAACTGCAGTTTTCATTGCATTGCACACAATAAGTACTAGAAAAGAAAAAACAAAAACAATGGAAGGCGATGAAGAACTCCTTCTGTCGCATCATGTCGTCATAGTTATTCAAGATATTGAATCTCTTTTCTTGTCAATGCCATCGATGGTGTGCTAACGCATGACGCGGCTTTCCTATCTATGATGAAAGCTTCATACAGCTCGCGCTTGTGCTGGTGATTATATCGCCTCAAAATCTGGCTTCGTCCAAAGTTGGGTGTGCAGTGACAGCCAGACACGTGTTTTGCCAGCGTGCTGCTGTATCCCGTGCGGATGTTAGTGGCGTGCTCTCGTAAACGGTCGTTGATGCAACGTCCACTTTGACCCACATAAGATGCACCGCATGACAGCGAGGTCTCGTAAATTACCTCCGTGTCACAGGTGGTGAACATTTGTTCATGCTTCTTAGTGCACCGCGCTGGTTTTGGGGCATCTTCGTTCACCAATCTGCAAAGCAAATTGAGCTTTCTGGGTGCAGTTAGAATGAGATCCATTCCAGCACGCCCTACTATCTTCTTCAACGAGTGGCTGATCCCTTGTAGATACGGCATAACAGCCCTCTTCTCTTTTTCATTCCGTGGCTTCTTCGGGTGGCCAGATTAGCGGAGATCTTTCAGGAGCTTGAATCCGACCCCTGAAATGAGGGCATCCGGGAAGCCCGCTTCGCGTAGACGTTTCAGCTGGGACTCAGTGCTAGCTTGCTGACGGTGATGGCACGATCTTTTGAGGGCATTCTTCAAGGCGCCCAAGGCTACTGCTCGTTTGACGAGCTTCGTATGCGAGGAAGAGTATGGCAAAAGGCTTTTCTTTGACCTCGGAGCATAGCACCAGCACAGATGGTCCTCACTTGGAAACAACGGCAGGTCAAGGTACTGAAGTTTGCCTTCATCAGGCAGTTCTTTTGTCAATTCAAATTCACCTAAGTTTTCAGAAAATACCTTGAAAAGTGCCTCCACGTCCTTGCCTGGGTCCTGATCAGACGTTTTGTAGACGATGAGGAAGTCTTCGACAAAACGAAAAACCCTTATTACGTTGGTGTTGAGCAACGCTTCTTTTAGCCGACGATCCGCCTTTGCAAGCAGAAGATCGCTGAGTAGAGGTGCGACACAGGAGCCGATGTTCGCTGCATAGTGGGTTCCTTACCTCCGTCAGGGAAGCATGGCGACAGATTATGCCGTCTTCTTCGCTCCGAGGCCTGGCACCAATTGGAGTACTTCAAGGAGTGCCTAAGACTAGCCTGCTTTCGCGAAGCCCCGCCGGGAGGTGCTGAGAAACGCCTGCAACAAGCCTTTCGAAATGCATCGCAGTTGGCGGACTTCTTTTGGAAGAAGGTTCTAGGCTCGATTCCCAAGAAAGATAGCCAAGGCCGTCTACGGCAGACAGTTCACGCCTTTGGCAACACGCAAGTTCCGGTTCAAGCTTCTCGTGTCCTTGAGTTAGGACCAAAGTTCTGCATTGAACCTCGGCTTGACAAGGTCGAGCTTCTCTCCTTTTGTTAGAAGAGTGCGGTCAAAGCGCACGCTGAAGAGGCGGGCAGATGCATCAGTGAGGGCGTCAATGTGTTAAAAAAGGCGCCAAAGAAGAGAACATCGGTACGGTTTGATGAGGTGGCATTGTCCTTGAGAGAGGCGAACCTTCGACTTCTGGTAGCGGACAAAGAAGGAGGATTTGCAGTTTTGCCTTCGCCGACCTTTGGCGAGAAGGCAAGTGAAGTCGTAATGAAGAACTTCCGTAAGCTCAAAAAGGTCAAGCCGCAAGCTGTGAAGAGAGACGCCAGCATCTTTGCGATGCTTTCAACCTGACAAAGCTGGGTACAGCAGTGAGAAAAAGCAAAGGACTGTGCCTAAGTGCGTTCTTCACGGTGAAGGCACATAAGGACAACTGGCCTTTCAGGGTGATCGTGTCGGAAAAAGGCACCTGGCAGCACTCCATGGGCACGTTTCTACAAGACTCACTGTCTTTGTTAGCCGTGGAAGATCCATTCCAGGTTAAGAAGCCTGAAGAAGTCTCTGCTTTCCTTCATGGCTCATGCCCGAAAGGTGTGAGTGTTTTTCCATCGATGTAAAGGATCTTTACTACTCACTACCGCACCCCTCTCTGTTTGATGCGATTAGAGAAGACATTGAAGCAATGGGTACCGTACGGTTTCAGAACGCCTGCGGAGTCAGCACAGAGAAGTTCCTCGAAGCTATGGCCTTTTACCTAAGGTCGACATTTATCAGCTTCAATAATGAACTGTTCGTACAGAGGCAGGGCGTGTGCATCGGCTCCTGTGTCGCACCTCTACTCAGCGATCTTCTGCTTGCAAAGGCGGATCGTCGGCTAAAAGAAGTGTTGCTCAACACCAACGTAATAAGGGTTTTTCGTTTTGTGGACGACTTCCTCATCGTCTACAAAACGTCTGATCAGGACCCAGGCAAGGACGTGGAGGCACTTTTCAAGGTATTTTCTGAAAACTTAGGTGAATTTGAATTGACAAAAGAACTGCCTGATGAAAGCCAACTTCAGTACCTTGACCTGCGGTTGTTTCCAAGTGAGGACCATCTGTGCTGGTGCTATGCTTCGAGGTCAAAGAAAAGCCTTTTGCCATACTCTTCCTCGCATACGAAGCTCGTCAAACGAGCAATAGCCTTGGGCGCCTTGAAGAATGCCCTCAAAAGATCGTGCCATCACCGTCAGCAACCTAGCACTGAGTCTCAGCTGAAACGTCTACGCGAAGCGGGCTTCCCGGATGCCCTCATTTCAGGGATCGGACTCAAGCTCCTGAAAGATCTCCGCCAATCTGGCCACCCGAAGAAGCCACGGAATGAAAAAGAGAAGAGGGCTGTTATGCCGTATCTACACGGGATCAGCCACTCGTTGAAGAAGATAGTAGGGCGTGCTGGAATGGATCTGATTCTAACTGCACCCAGAAAGCTCCATTTGCTTTTCAGATTGGTGAACTAAGATGCCCGAAAACCAGCGCGGTGCAGTAAGAAGCATGAAGAAATGTTCACCACCTGTGACACGGAGGTAATTTACGAGATCCCGCTGTCATGCGGTGCATCTTATGTGGGTCAAAGTGGACGTTGCATCAACGACCGTTTACGAGAGCACGCTACTAACATCCGCACGGGATACGGCAGCACGCTGGCAAAACACCTGTCTGGCTGTCACATCACACCCAACTTTGGACGAAGCCAGATTTTGAGGCGATATAATCACCAGAGCAAGCGCGAGCTGTATGAAGATTTCATCCTAGATAGGAAAGCCGCGTCATGCGTTAGCACACCATCGATGGCATTGACAAGAAAAGAGATTCAATATATTGAATAACTATGACGACATGATGCGACAGAAGGAATTCTTCCTCGCCTTCCATTGTTTCTGTTTTTCCTTTCTAGTATTTATTGTGAGCAATGCAATAAAACCTGCAGTTGTAAGTAAGCGCTGTGTGTTTGCGTGTCTCCTTTCTCGTGTCCCGTGTAAGCGCGCTGTTTTTCGGTGAGTTCGGGTGGTAGCTTAAAGGGGGATTTCTATCAACAGCATTGTTCCAATACAGGAGCATTTTTCCTTATTGTTCTTTACTAGAGCATTTCCCACAGTGAGGTGACAGGTTTGCGATAGATGAACCTAATACATAATGCGATACCCCATTAGCCTTCCATTGATGCATTGGCATGTTTGACCGATATAATACCGGCCTCCAATGAGATGCGCACAACAGAGTGCATGGCCAAAGCTCCAGTTTACGCCGTCTGCCTATCGACATCAGGTAGAGGCGCACTCTTGCCGTTTGCGATACTTCTGCGTTTGTTTTTTATGTTCCCTTCCTTTCACCGATTTCTCCAGTGGAGCGCAACATTCTGACTTTCCACCGAAACCATCCTGGGGCCCTATTCTCGATATTCGCCGTTCTGCCTTGAGTGGAACGTACCTGTGCCGCGTACATCGGGGCGGTGCCAAGGTACGTAAACGCAGAATGGGATGACGAAATCGGAAAAGAAAAATTATGAGAACAATAGACCCTCATGTCTGCTACTTGGCGCCAAGTTCAAAAAACAGCGATGCCGTAAAGCGTGCCTGAAGCCGAGCGTCTGAAGCCGAGCCGTAAGTTAAGCAAATGTCAGCCACGTCAATTTGACGTCCGCGCGAAACGACAGGCAGACGGCCTGAACTGGACCTTTCGCCTGGCGTTCCGCTGTTCGCATTTCATTTCTCGCCGATAGTGCTCCCTGCCACAAGATAGAATACAGTTTACTGCGCTTTCGGTGGTTTCTGCACGTGCAACTAAGGAGTTTCTGTGCCGCGTGGTACAAGCGGTGTTTCTTTTTGTCATTTACCCTACGCAAAGCCTAGACTGGCGCTGAGAGGCTGAAAAGGTCACGTCAGCACCTGGGACCGTATTCTATATGCTGCAGATTTAAAGATGGCCATTTCGTGTCCGACTGGCCCTCTTTCTTTGGTGAATCAAATATACGCGCGGCTTTCTAGCGGCTGTCGAAAGTGAGCCGGTCGTTGGGTAAAAGGCAACCAGACCTCAACGTTGGCTGCATGTCGCAGCGAATGGCAGCCAGAGGGAGGTCGGGTGGCCTGCTGTGGACAAATTGCTGGAATCCACATTGTCAAAATTTAATAACGCCTTGACAATCTCGTGTGAACATAAACCGTAACAAAGGTTTTCAGCCCATGTGTAGAGGCTGACACAGTCTGTATACCTGGAAGGCTTTATTTTATCTCTCGCAGAAAAAACGTTAAATATGCCAAGCACACAGAATCCGACGCCTCAGTAAAATGCGACAGCGAATCAAATGGTCGTTGTTCCTTACCAGCACCAAGTTTCTCATAATCTGAAGGAAGGAAAGCAAGTTTTGACGTGGTCTTTTACGCCCCTCAACGCCTATCTAAACTGCAAGCAATTCATTGTATTGTTACATTAAAATCCTCCATTTGCACCCTCATTTTTCGTTCTCTTCAATTTCCCCCTTCCCCATTGTGGAGTAGCGGACCAGGGTCACATTACGGGAGGCCAACCTCTCCACCTTTCATTTCATTAGATTACTCTCTCTCTTTCTTGTCGTAAGGTAATTATCAAGACGAACAGAAACACCGGTTGTACCACGCGGCAGACAAAACCCTCAGTTCCACGCGCAGAGCGCGTAGCCTGCTCTATTTCGCTATCTTGAGGCAAGGCGTACATCGGCGAAACATGACGTTGTATCAGTAAAAGGCTAATGGAGCATCGCAATGACATATCATGTTCATCGTTCAGAAACATGCCAGCTCACTGTCGGAATTGTGGGTGTAAAGAACAATGCTCTCGTGTTATTCGAAGCAAAAATGCCTCAATAAGCTGACACCCAAAACAGAGGAAGCCGCCAAGATTGCAAAGCGCAAAGAAGGATGCCTCACCAAACGCTCTCTTTCTCTCACGGATAAACAAATTGCGTGCCTTACTCGTTTTATGTAGTTTTATCCTTGGTTTCATTGGCACCTTTTACGTGCCTCTTCTTTTTTCTTTCGTTGTTAGCATGGTTGGACTTCAAATTCCTTGTCAACTGTCTTTCATGATACTAATTTAAATCGTGTTTCCGTGTTGATTGTTGGCCTTCAGTTGTGCATGCTTTAGGGAATGCTCATGTACATATTTTTTTAAGGCTAAATCATCCACAAGACGTCTTCATACCTTCATGTGGCGCTAGTTTTTTCATTAAAGATATTATCACTTCACCGCCTTTGAATTTCGTTCGTTCCCTTGTTGATTGTCTTGATTCGCTTTAGACAGAGCAAAGGAGGGGTGTTAAAATTTTTGTTCAAATATTTTAGCCATGTCAGGTACAGGCATCTAATACTGCTTTATAATTTCTGACTTATTTTGTTCCCTTTTTCGTTAAAAGTCGTGGCTTGGCTGCTCAGCATATCGGGAGTCTCGGCAAAACAATTTTTTCTACTCCTCGATGATTCGCTTTTGCTTGTTGTGACACATTCCTTTAGCCACGTGTTAATATTTTATAACCCTTTTGAGCGTTTTGTTCCTGCGGTTATACACTCAGTACGTTGCTTGGAAATTCTCCGAAATTATTTGAAGTTGAGCGCTTCTTTGTCTACGTGTCTTTCTGTGCCCTTTCCTCCTGCTGATACAGGCTGCTAAAAACGACTTAACACCAACTAGCCCGACGGCTTGTCTTATTGAAGGAGGAACGTCAGAAAATTGAATTCAGATTGGGGAGAGAGGGCGGGCCTTGGTTGGTGCGGGAGGTGGACAATGTGTTCGATCTCCTTGACCAAGCTCTCGAAGTTGAGCGAGAGAGAGAGAGAGAAAATCTTTATTGTGCAGAGGATTTCGGCCCTCCCGAGCCCCTGGGTCACCGCACGCCCCCACAACACTCAAACGCTCAAGCCTGAAAGGTCCATGACGCTGGCAGCGCGGCTGGCGACGATATTTTGTCTTGCCGGGTCCTCCCCATGCTCCGAACTCGCATACCCGCTCCATGTGGGGCTACATGTGGACAATCTGCGCCGTAAAATTGAGGTAAGATGTATGAACACGTGCCGCTGTAAAACATGGAAAGTAAGACGAGGAACAAACTTGTTTTCGTTTCGGGGTGTTTAATGCACAAACCCACTCAGAAAATGAGGGACGGCGTGGTGGAGGGCCCCGGAAATTTCCACCACCTGGGGTTCTTTAGCGTTCACTGAGAAGATACAAGTACATGGATCTCTGGAACTTAACGTCCATCAAACTTTGACCGCCGAGACCGAGATCGAACCCGCGTCTTTCAGGTCAGCTCCTGAACGCCATAACCACTGAGCCACCGCGGCGGCACTGGATCCCATATTTAATCAACCGGATCACTACAAATCAGCAGCACACGATTCGTCATCCCACTAGCGCCGCCAAACGAGGCGCGCCTTATGGATGGATGGATGGATGGATGGATGGATGGATGGATGGATGGATGGATGGATGGATGGATGGATGGATGGATGGATGGATGGATGGGAGAGTGGGTGGGTGGGTGGGTGGGCGGGCGGGTGGATTGATGGATGGATGGATGGATGGATGGATGGATGGATGGATGGACGGACGGACGGATGGATGGATGGATGGATGGATGGATGGATGGATGGATGGATGGATGGATGGATGGATGGATGGATGGACGGACGGACGGACGGAAGGCGGGCAGGTGGGCGGGCGGGCGGATGGGTGGGTGGGTGGGCGGGTGGATGGATGGATGGATGGATGGATGGCTTGACGGACGGACGGACGGAAAGAAGGAAGGACGGACGGACGGAAGGCAGGCAGACAGGCTGGCAGGCAGGCAGGTAGGTAAGCTGGCATTCTCGTTTTTTTCTTTATTTTTATTTACCGGTGTTCTTAATTTCTCTATAATTGCCATTTTCAATAAATACATTTTCAGTCCAACACTTCTACCCTTAAGTCACTTCGCTGTTTTTGAGCTACCAAACTTTCAATCACATTTTGTTAGTTTCTACCGCGAATTCCTTCACCTTTAATTTTTTCCCTTATACTGCTAATCTGGCTCCTTACAGAAGGGGCAATACAAAGCAACAAGACAGCAAAAAGACTGAAAGAAATTTCAAACACTAAGCCGGTAAGTTTGGTGGCGTCAATCTTTTTTTTTTCAATGAAGTCTATGTCAAGTATTGCCGTCAAAGGAAAGACATTCTGTATAATTACGGTGCAAGGGAACGAGTATTTAGATAGGTTAGTTCCGGCGGTGAATGGAGTTAGTGAATCAGAGTGACGATGTCTTGTCTGTGGAGCGGAAAATGGCTTAACAAAGTCATCTGGGCATACTGATACTTCTTATGTTTGAGAAGGATAAGAAATTTTAATCTGACAATTTTTCTTCTTACTTGTAATGTTTGCATCTGGTGTTCTCGCATTACGGCAGTTAGTGAGCCAGTTGAAAGATATTTTGAAAAGTTGAAACGAATGGCCTTGCGCTCAATCATTTCGATTGCTTGAATAATAGTTTTAGTAAATGGGTCCCAGACGATGCAGGCGTATTCTAACTTGGCTCTGATTAATTATGAAGAGGCTAAAACTTCAAATCTGCAGGAGCATTCTTCAGTTTGCGCTTGAGGACATAAAGTTTACGGAAACCTGGTGGAAGTACATTATTTATACGTTTATTCTAGCTTAGATTGTTAGATATTGTCGCGGCAATATATTTATATTAAATCGCCTCCGTAAGCGTAAAATTATGGACGAGCGTACAGGTACAATAGACTGTTTTTTTCAATGGTTAATCTCATATGTACAGTTTTCTGAGCGTTAAGTTTCATGTCCTACTCCTTACACCAATCCAAAATATTGTTCATGTTTAATTTGAGTAATATTGTATCTTTAGGACAAGTAATTACATTAGACTAAACGCAGTTATCTGAAAGCAGCCGGATTTGAACCGGAAGAGTAACTACTTTAACAGTGTCGTTCGCGTATATTAAAAATAACAGGGGAGCAAAAATCCTTTCTTGGGGGACACCAGAAGAAACAGTCCGGCTATTCGAATAACGGTCGTCAACAGTAACAAATTGCTTTCGATTACATAAGTGATCTGAAACCTAGTTAACTATAAATTTAAGAAGAGGGACTTGTTTAAGCTTGACAATAATTTAGAATGAGAAACGAGGTCGAATGCCTTACTAAAAATCATAATGATAGTATAAATCTGGCCTCATTTAGCAAGTACCTGTGTGAAACTATGAACAACCAATCTTAGTTGTTTTACCGCAGACCAGCTCTTCCTAAACCCGTGTTGGACGTTAGAAAGGTCTTTGTTGTCCTCAAGTAACCCGATGATGCACTTTGCGTTTATGTGTTCCAGTGATTTGCAACAGGCCGAAGTGAGAAATCTCGGACCATAATTCGATATCAGTCAGGCATCCTATTTCTTAATAACAAGAACAACACGTGCAATTTTCCACTCTGAAGAAATGAGAGCTGATGGAAGGGATGCGCGAAAAAAGGCAACCAGAAACTGGGAAAGCATCTCGGCATATTGGTGCAAGAAATCGTTCGGAATTTTACCAGGGCCTGGCGACAGTTTAGTTTTAAGGTTTAATAGCATTTCGACAATGCCAAGTCTTCATATCATAGCAAAACGCTTAGTAAAGGGCGCGTCAGACTGATAATGTTCACCATTTTTATTAGCGAAGACACTGTAGACGGAGCAGTTAAATTGCGGAGCAATACCACTTTTATCTGTCAGAGAATTGAGCACTGTGCGATCAATACCTATTTTCTTTTGGCATAAATGGTTCCAAAACTTTTGGGGTGAAATTTGAATGAAATTACGCAGTTTCTACGAAAGGTAATGACGTTAAGCGGACCTCACAGTTGCATTAAGGGAGTGCTGAAAACACTGAAATGCTTAACGAATGGAGCCTGCTCTTTGCAAAGGTTTTAAATTTCACCTACAGGACTTCACGAGTGATCCAGGGGGAGGCTGTGCGAGATATTTATATTTTATTGAGGACAAAGGTTTGAAGGCAGTGAGTGCACAGCGTTCTAAATTTATTCAATTGCTCGTATTACTGCCTCGGGAACTGCTGAGGGAAGAAACAAAATAATCCAACTCACTCTAACCATTTGCACGTGAGAAGTTATTTACATAGTATTCTTTGGCCGCAGGCTTTTCGCAAAGAGTGTGAACAGAAAAAGAACAGTAGACTTTATCTGATCGGGAATTCCCTGCTCAGTTGAAACATGGTAGTTACTGATAGATCGGCTTACAAAGAGAAGGTCAAATATAGAAGGAGCACTACCAGGTACACCAGTTTGCTTCCTCAGTACTAGCTTCATGTCATGCATCAGCATAACATTATATATGTGCTCTTTGTAGGCAGCATTATCGGGATTTAGAAAATGCTTGTCCCAGTCAACTGGCCGAAGATTGAAGTCACCAATTAAAAAAATTCTGTCATGGTGAAAATCATTCAAGCAATCAGACAGCTTACGCGCAAACTGCGGTGCGGAACCGCCGGCTCTGTAAACTGCAATTACTAAAATATACCGTCCCGAGAACGCAAATTTTTACTCGAGGCTTTCATGGTTTTGAATTTTGAGTTAGTAAAGAAGTGTCGAGGCCTTGTGCTATCAGTAAGGAGGATTGAACAGCGCACACACAAAGACGACACAAGTACACTGTAAAAAAATTGACAGAATTAATTGACATATTATTCCATGTACACCGTTATACTTGACAAATTAGGAGTTTCTATTACACATGCGCCCAACCTGCACCCAAGAATTTTAGAAGTTTGCATGAACGGGTGCATGTGGCCCTAATACTCCTTCTATTGCCGTCGAGGTGCAAGGGTGTTCCTTTCAAAAATGTAAAGCTGGCTTCACGTTAGTGCTCTATGTCCAACTAAATGAGGAAGAAGAAATGAAAAAAAAAAACAGAAAACGTAGCCCTAGCTCATGTGCTTTACGGAAAAAAATATGTTAGCGTAGTTCCAGTGATAACGTCACATGCACATGTGAAGCTGTAGCGTGCATGTTCGGAATTTTATCCACGTTTCTTTAATGCATCGACCCGATTGTTGAAGCAACATTCCACATGGCGATCAAACAACTAATTATGAGAGCTGATGGTGCCGATAGTATGCGCTCGTTAGGATTTTACTTTGGGGCATGGTTTAAATATTTCGTAGCAGAGAACGTACATGCAGCGGCAAGAAAAATTTGGTTCACTTGTGGACTAAAAAATTTTGATGGATTTTATTACAAATGCCAATAAAATTGTTGGAATAATACTTATGCCGTGAATGTCGGGGCTCATTGGATGTTTTGATAATAACGTGCTTCTGAACTTAATCCATATCAAGGCAAAGAAGCAATGACTGCACCGTAGTGAATAGAGAAATCATTACTTTGACGTCTTGCGACAATATGTTTCAATCGGAGTAATGTCTGCGCGAAATCATTGTGTTTTACACAACAAATCACGCACAAGAAACAGGACCAAAATCAGCTATTTTTGAAGCAACCACTGTGTCAACTGGAAGAAAGGCAACTCTGGAAACCTGAAGTTAATTGGGTCCCCAGAAGAGCTTGAGAAACTGTAAATACAAAGTGGGGAAAACAAAAATTTTATTTGGGCTTGACGTACGTTGCTCCTCAAGACTGAACGAGCAGCAGGGGGTGCCATTGCAACCAATAAAAATAAATGCTGTGGTGTGCGGCGTTTTATGTCCGAAATGTAAACCTCGACTATTGGAGATGCTGTACTGGAAAGCTGCGTACTATTTTCGGAAATCCGGCCTCCTTTAACATGAACTTGCATTGCACAACACACGGACGTTTTAGGCACTTAGTGCTTTCAGCTCCCGTTCTGGGCAAACACGCGAACGTCGTCTATGGACCGCAGCGCACCAGGCACAGAAGATGAGCTAGAACTGCACGAAGCTGAAGCGAACATTTCCTTCCGCACACTGAATCGGAACTGGCGCGCTGCGAGTGGAAGCACGCTGTGCGGGCCGATAGGGCGCCAAGGGGAGCTGAAGTTCTACTGGACCACAGAAACATCTGTCGAGCGTTTCGATTGTTTTGATCCGACCCTGCAGTGCGCATTCTGCCCTCTCTTCGGTATGTGTTGTCCTCAATCACCGCTGCGTTTTGATGATTCATTTAATTTTATGAAGAGCGATGCTACAGGCTTAGGGGCATTATGCCTGTCCAACATATAACAGGGCCCCCTCCAGCCCCTCTCCCGCCTCTGTGAACCACCTCACCACGAAGGTCCTGCCACCATTCCTGTGCGGGCCTTCGAGCCTTCGAAGATTGCTAGGCTTACAAGCGCAGCGCATAATCAGAGCGGTCTCTCCGCTCGAAAGCCGCAGCGCCAGTAAGACGCGCGTGCAAACGGGAGGCTGTGAAGGCGCAAACAGGCATGACGCATCCATGAAAGAGTACCTAACACCGAAATTGAGTCCATGCCACAGATCCGTGTTACGCGTGTTCGCATGAACGCTGCCGTACGACCGCACTACACCTCTCCCGTGTAAACAACACTACCGCCGAATAAGTCGAATTAGTGAAGGAACCGCAATAGAAGGGAACGTTCCAACTTCTTAGGAAGCATTCCGGGATATCTGTTCGGGAGGGAGCCGTCGAAGAATGTGCTAGGCTTTGCCTGCCATACATTTTATGCTCCCCTCCCCTTTCGAAGGCGACGTTGGCTACAATTTCTTATACATTTTTCTACTATCGACATGAAGCCGCTGGAGTGAATGTAAAAGAAAAAATCGGCAGGAGGCCAATTCATGGTAACCTAAGAATCCGAAGAAATGTATCATGTTTAATCACTTCTTATTTTCCATAACTGGCAACTGTTAGGACTCGCTGTGTATGCTGTTCCGATGCTGCAAATGCATTCCAGCTCCCGTACACATTGCAAGTGAAAACTGAAAGCGAAACTTAATTTCTGCCGCGGGGCTTCCACCGGTACGGTAGGCCCTTTGTGGGCTTTTTTTCTAGCCTGTACTTCATGGCGTCGTGTTGTCCTGATGTGCGCGCTTGAGCGGTTGACTAGAACGCGTTTTTAACCGCGTTTTTCGAGGTACTATAGTAAAATGAAGTGTTTTTAGAGTGCATATAAAACTGGGAAAGTGCGTAGGTTTGCTCACTGCTATCCAATTGCCGTATATGACGTATCAGGACAGAAGCAGCCGCTCTGGCGAATGCGTTTCTTTGATCTAGATTGGCAGAAGGGGCTGCTCACGCACGCATTTTAAAGATTCGAAGTCAGAAAGCATGGGTGAAGTTATTATGTGCGCGTGTTCATGCGACAGAATGTAATTGCAAAGCAGCAGTCGTTGTCGTGAAGTCAGCTTTACTGAAAAAGACAAGCGTTACAGTGATGTGGAGAAGTAGAGCAGCTCAGCACTACCAAGAACCTGCCTCGAATGGTAAGCAGTCTTATTTCATCATGCATACTGGTTCCTATCTTACAAAAGATATGTTATGGAAGAGCGGTCTCAGGGCCTGCCGTTTCTAAGTACCTAAGTGCCAAGATCTGCTGTGAAACAGGCCGCACTTTCCTTGCATCCTAGGAAGAGAAGCAGCGCTGAACGGAGTTCGCCGAGAATCATTGTCCACACACCTGTTTTTTTTTTTTTTGACGAAACGAAGTTTGCAGAGTACCGCCGCATGCTGCTTAGGAGCTCTAGTATGTGTGTTCTGTCAAATTTAAAGCCGTTTAACACTATTCCGTCAAATACCTTACCCTACGGTTTATTCGTGCTTGGTAATTGTTGCAGCTGTGCGTAGAGACTGTACCGCATCTCTGCGTAAAATGCACTGCGTAAGCGCGACGTCTGAGACAAACTTTCAATTTTGCCTGCTACACAGGCGCTCACTGCAGGTCGTTTGAGCATCAGGCCGCTTTGAAATTTGTTTACGCTGCCATAATAATAATAATAATAATAATAATAATAATAATAATAATAATAATAATAATAATAATAATAATAATAATAATAATTGGTTTTCGGGGAAAGGAAATGGCGCAGCATCTGTCTAATATAAAGGCGGACACCTGAACCTCGCCGTAAGGGAAGGGATAAAGGAGGGAGTGAAAGAAGAAAGGAGAGAGGTGCCGTAGTGGAGAGCTCCTGAATAATTTCGACCACGCTGCCATCTATTTTGGTTTTTAGTTATTTTTAGAAGGGCTCCCAGATTAAGGAATCCTGTGCCGTTTAAGCTAGGTATTATTAGCTTTCTTTTCCAAGTTCTTAAATGTTCATTGTATGGCCAGACTGACTTAATAATAAATTTTGACTGTCTGTAATCGTGATGGATTAAATGGATTGCAGGGGAAAATATCCACATCCACATGGGAGCCCGCTGCTTTCAATTTGCGGCCATTGGAAAATATTCATCAGCAGTATGGAAGCAAAGTTGCAATTAATAGTTTCAGCAAGCTTCTTTTTATGTTGTATCTTAGGTTCTCTTTTGGGCCACTTTCCTTTCTTTTCTTTATCAAGCGGCTTCATGAAACAGGGTACATAGCCTAACCATGCCCTCATTTATTTGTACGTCCTACCTAGTTCGTAGTCAGCACAGGATTATTGCAAACCAACTTGTTTCTTGTTGAACATAGTTTTCTGAAACCCTGCATTAAACTAATAAGTGCTTAATGTGTGGATGATTTTTATATTTCTATAATATTCAACAAAAGCTTTTCCAATACCTTGTGCTTGGCGCGTGATGGCCTCAGTTGCCTATGTGTCACAAAACCCCACACAACAGCAACAGGATCCAAAGAAGCTGATAAAAATGTTTCAGAGATGAAAAAAATGAGAGATGTCAGCAAAAAAAAACTATTTTTTAAGCATATTCAGCCTTCTGTTGCAAGGTGACGTGGTCCTCATTTGTTTTCTAATTGCAGTGAGATTTCTTTCTAAAAACTTAATTGGAACAATTTTTGTTTTAAGCGAGAAAATTAATTTGCAATTTGTGTCCCTGCATTCAATTCCAGCACTGCTCGCTGCACTATGCTCAATGTGGATGCTCCTCATATTTTAGTTTTGAAAGGTTCGCTGGCATGTTCATTCACATTTTATCACTTTCAACTTGAGTATGATGCAAGTCCTGCCCGCACCATTGAGAGAAAAATAAAGGCTCGATATAGTGAAACTTGCGCATTCCTTTTAACGGTAGTGCTCTTTAAACCGCCTAGTGATTCACGTTCATTTTCTTCACTCATTTGTTGGAGCACCCAGAGGGCTACAACCCACTTGCTAGTTTTGTTCACCCATGTAAACAGCTCATAGGGGGTCAGTATTTTACTTTTATACGGCCTGTGAATACTTTCTGTTGCTGCCAAGGCCCGCACAGTTCCTCGTCTGAAGTCACAAGTAGAGATGGGCAAAACGGCTCACTTCAGTGAGCGGCTCAGAACGGCTCCGCTCACTGAAGTGAGCCGGATCATTTGAACGGCTCACCCGCTCACTTGGGTCGCTCAGGAAAGAGCCGGGTCATTTGAGCAACTCCTTTAAAGAACGAGTGAGCCGTGGTTCTTTCCTTTCCACTACCTCTCTCCACAAGTGCGGCGCAGGGACCATCACTTTTTTTTTCTTTTCTTTCCGCATGCTACCGGCTCCTTCAAGCGCGTCTCTAGCTCTTTATTTTTTTCTCTCCCTTGCTACCCCGCCTCATTCTCTCACTCTAAGGGCCGTTGTACGATCGTTTCGGAGCGCCTTCCGCCTCGTCCGCTTCGGGAGCGGTCCGCCAGTTTTCGGCCGCCAGGCGGACGTGAGGCGGAAAGGTGTTGTACGATCACTTTGGCGCTTGCGAGCGAGGCGGATGGTCCCAGCATGCCGATTGGCGCGCCGGGCTTATCCGTCTGTCCAATAGCCTTCTCCGGCTGATGGCAATCTAGCCGGCGCGAGCGCACCGCCAGCATCGCTCCACGCGCCGAAACGGGCTCCCGCATCCCAAGGGGCAGATCGGTATGCGCCCGACTACCTTCTCCCTTGCCTCCTTTCCTGCCCGGAACATACTACATTGCCGACACAAGTTCTTGCAGGCCAACCAGGGTTATCATCACCCTGCAGGCAAATAATCTGTTCATAGGCAGTCACAAACAAATGAAGGCAGCATATGAACATGCAAATGTGCATGGATTACATCTCTTGAAGGCTTCGATAATGCCTCATCAAATAAACTAATGCAGCTGATAGCATTAAGCGCTGCTGCTCAATAACTGCTCGGCACTGACAAAATCATGTTGGCAAACAGGCCTCCAACAAAAGCATAGAGACAGCTTAATTCACTTTGGTACCTTTGTTTGACGTGTGGCACACACACACACACATACAAAATGACGGTGCCCCCGAACTGACATTTGCACTGCGCACCGATTTTTTTCACACAGGCTACATAATGCCGCTGGCACACTGTCTCAACCTGCGCACCCATGATCATAAAACGTACCACTGTATCGTGCACCAAGACGCACAAGACTGGCGACGCTGCTGTTGTCGCAGCAGAAAACACTGCGACGGCCGTGCAGCCAAGATCGTGTCAAGTCGCACACGCAGCAGTTTGCTATGTAGCAGAAACAACGTCGTGGGCTCGCCTCGGTCACGATCACTGCAGCCATCGCAACGGAAGCGACCAGCTGCACAGCTCCAAGTTCATTTCAGCATTCGAAAAACGGCGGGCGTCGCGAGTTTTTCGCAGATGAACATATCGCTGACTTGACGGGAAAGCACTCGCACCGACCATATTCACTTTCACTACGCGGACACTTGTCGCTATGCTGTGAAACTTCCGCACGCACAGGAAAATAACTCGCAGCAGAAATTCAAAACGCTTGCCACAACCACAAACAGCTCGAAATAAACACTTCGTGACACCGCCATTGCACAGGTCTTGCGTCGGTTTGCAGAGCCGCAGCAGGAATTACAAACGCATGCAAAAACCAAAAACAGCTCGAAATAAACACTTCGTGACACCGCCACTGCACAGGTTTGCATCGGTTTGAAGAGGCGCTCTGTCAACTCCGTCAACGTAGATGATTACAGAATTCAACTAGTGGAACTATCGCTCGCCACTGCTGAACGCGGCGAAGTTTGCAGTCGCTCTGAACACTGGTAATATGAAGATGTGGCCAATATAACACGCTTCGCGACATCGCTGCCACTGCCCAGGCCGCGCTCCCCAGTTCAGTCGACGGATGGCCATCTTGCCGGGGCAGAGCAGAACCGAGGCGGAGGGAGGAGGGGCTCGGACGTCACTGACGTCACGGGAAAAGCAGCCAATAGCTGCAATCCGGTCCCCGGCCGGATGCGCTCGTCCACCAGAAAGTTGAAGTTCACCAACTTTCCATCCGTTCGCCGAACGAGGCGGATCCGCCAGCTCCGCTCGCGAAGCGGACGAGGCGGAAGGCGCTCCGAAACGATCGTACAACGGCCCTAACCCCGTCTCCCCCGCGACGTGGCGCGCGGCGAGCACTTCCTTCACCCCACAGTGGAAAGCAGCGGGGATGATTTATCCAAGGCATTGGGGTTTAAGGACAGCGCAGGGAAAGTAGATTTTAAACGGGTAGAGATAACCAAGTGAAGGTTAGCTGATTGGTGGCTAAAGTCAAGACAGGAGTAAAATTTGATATGTCATGGATAGGTGGCTTGAACCACCGCCCGATTCAAAGAGTTCAGCCGTATCCATTCATCCATCCTTCCTCTAACTTCCCTTCCTTTCTGCCCCCCCCCCCCCCCAAACAGCGCAGCGACCATCCCCTCCCCTAGCAGTCGCAACCACCTCCTCGCCTTGAGATGTCTTTTTGTGCCGCGCTTTCAAAAGAACGAGTGAGCCGTGGCTCACTAAGAGTGAGCGGCGGCTCTTTTGGAGAGTGGCTGTCTCGTTCAGTGAGCCGCGCTGAACCTTTCAGACAGAGCCGTTCTTTTAGAGAGCCAGTCTCTCTAGTTCAGTGAGCCGTGCCGAACGGTTCAGCCAGAGCCGTTTATCTCCGCGGGTGCACGGCCGCTGGCGCCGCGTTTTTTTTTATTGAGAAGCAATACTACTTTAGGTCGCACTTCAGCCCGTTCAGTGGCGAGGCGGTGGTAGGCACCATTGACCTTTAGCGTGACCTCGCTGCGTGACGTCACACCACGTGACCTAGAGTGACGTCACACCAGCTGTGTAAAAACAGGGCCCCATCTCACGCCGTCGCGAGGCGAGGCGGTAGCCACCAACGGCGGCCTAACTCCCGCTCCTCTCACCAGGGGCGCTACGGTCGGTGTGACGTCACACCAGCTGTGTAAAAAAGGGGCCCCATCTCACGCCGTCGCGAGGCGAGGCGGTAGCCACCAACGGCGGCCTAACTCCCGCTCCTCTCACCAGGGGCGCTACGGTCAGAGTGACGTCACACCAGCTGTACAAAACAGCTCCGCTCCTCTCGCCAAGGCAGTCATACAGCCAGATGTTACGATGGTGCCTACGAACAAGGCAGCTCGGCAGAATGCAAAGAGGAAGCATCAGCGAGCTACAGAGACGGAAGAAGAACGAGAAGAACGACTTTCTAAGCGGCGTGCTTCGCAATCACCAGGCTTAACCAAGCTAAGCTAAGGCCGTTTTTATTTTGTCCTGAAGTTTTGTAGTTTCGTTTTCTCACCGATGAGTGGTGGTCGGCGTGCGTAGACTCGTGCTACTCGTGAGTGAAAAACTTTTATTGAACATTTGCGTAGTTCGGCGGCCGCAGGATCCGCGTCGTCTTCATACCAGGCGATCCCTGATCCCGTCTTCGCAAGGTCGGGCCCTCATTCCAGGGCTCCGCTGAGCCGCGCTGCCTCGTAAGCGTGCTGCACCAGGGTCCTTTGGACCGTGAGCTCGCTGCTGACGAGCCGGCTCTCCCATTGCTCCGCACTTGTGTGTTTGTGTTGGTGGAATTTTATGTTTCGCTCACACTCCCATGTGAGTGGTACAGCGTTGGTACCGCCCCGCACCACGGGCATGTGGCTCTGTATTGGGTCGGAAACATCTTGTTTAGTATGTGTAAATTTGGAAAAATACCAGTCTGCAGTCTGCGCCACCCGGTAGCCTCTTCCTTTGTTAGTGCCTTGTGTGGCGGAATATATTTATACCTTAAGCCCCTGTATAGGGCCAGGTGCTCTGCATACCCCCCGTCGCAGGCTCGGGTGCAAAAGTCGTCCGGTAATCCCGCTCGGAAACTCATCGCTCGAGCATGGCCGTCCGCTCTTTCATTTCCCTTAATACCTGCATGTCCAGGTATCCAAACCAGGCTGCGTATGTGTTTTGTGTCTGAGACACGCGCTTTTCTGAGTATGTTCATGGCTGCGGCACCTATCCTTCCCCTAGTGTAGTTCCTACATGCCTCTTTCGAGTCTGTAAGTATGTTTAGAGGTTTGTTTCCCTGGGAGCCGCAAGCGACCGCTAGAGCTATGGCAATCTCCTCGGCTTCTGTTGCGTTCGCAGCCTCTGCCGCTGCACAGGTGATCAGTTCTCCCTGGTGGTCGACTACTACAGCCGCGGCCGTGCGCTTCCTATCCATCAGGTACAGCGCCGCGTCCGTGAAGACCGTGTTTTCCAGATTGGCTAAGCCTCGCTCGATATACTCGGCTCTTGCTTTCCGTCTTCCTTCGTGCAGGTTCGGATCCATGTTCCTGGGCAGGGGTGCGACCCGAATGGCTTTTCTAATTCCATCCGGGACGTCCCTGTACCTGTCAAGGCACTCTTGTGTTTCCACCCCTATTCTTTTCAGCAGTTCCCGGCCTGTTGGCGTGCCTCGGAGTCTCGTATACTGTGCCCTGATTTGGGCCTCCCTCAGCTCTTGGAATGTGCTACTAATCCCTAGCTGGAGTAGTTTCTCGTTATGTGTGTTCCTAGGTAGATGCAGGGCGGTCTTATATGCCTTCCTTAATATTACATCTATCTGTTTCATGTCGGCTTTGGTTGGTATCTGGTAGGGCAGTGAATAGGTGACTCGGCTGACTATCAGGCTGCTCACGAGTCTGAGCGTGTCTTCCTCTTTCATGCCGTACCGCCTATGCGAGACTCTGCTGATCATTCTTCCTACCTGCTCTGCTGCTTTACTTATTAGGCTAATGGTGTGGCTGCATTTCCTGCTTCTTTGCAGCCACATACCTAGCACCCTTATCATGTCTTTCTCTGGGATCCTCTGCCCTTCCAGGTAGACTTCCAGCTCCGTTTTAGTGGGATGTCTTCCGACTCTCAGCAGCTCCGATTTCTCGGTTGAGCATCTGAGGCCTCTTTCTCTGGTGTACTTCTCCACGCACGCGGCTGCTTCCTGTAGTCTGTCCTCCTTCTCCCCCAGAGAGCCCTGGGTGACCCATACCGTGATATCATCGGCATACATCGCGTGTTTTATCCCTGGTATCCTCTCGAGTTGGCGCGCAAGCCCGATCATCGCAACGTTGAATAATATCGGTGATATGACCGATCCCTGGGGAGTGCCCTTGCATGGTGTGCCGAAAGGGTCGCTTCTAAGGTCTCCAAGCCCGACTGTCGCAGTTCTATCGCTTAAGAAGGCCCTGGCATAATTATGGACTCTTCTTCCGCAGTTGGTGTTATTGATTCCCTCCATGATGGCGTTGTGGCTGACGTTGTCGAAGGCCCCCGTTATATTGAGGGCCATGACCACGTTTTCCCCTGCTTTTGGCATCGTGGCTAGAACCTCCTCCTTAAGCTGTATTAGGATGTCTTGGGTGGACAGGTTCGCTCTAAAACCGTACATGCTATCCGGGTATAACCTTCCTCCTTCCAGATGTGTTTGAATCCTTTTGGTGATTATCCTCTCGTAGAGCTTACCTAGACATGATGTTAAGGAAATGGGTCTGAGGTTTTCGATCGATAGCTTTTTGCCTGGCTTTGGTATCATAACCACCATTGCGTGCTTCCACTCTGCTGGAACCGTGCCGGATTGCCAAAGCTTATTGAGGTACACCACTAGCTGGTCTATGGCGTTGTCGCTGAGATTCCTGATTAGTGAGTTGCTGATTTTGTCTGCTCCCGTTGCCGTGTTCTTTGTGGCCGCTCTTACCGCCTCGATTACCTCTTCCTTGGTGATAGGCCTGTCCATGTTTAGATTCTCTTCGCCTTTATACTCTTCCTTGTAGCTTTCTATCTGATCCTTCCCGTAGCATTTTATCCTAACTTCCTCTAGCAGCTGTTCCTCGGTTCCTTAATATTGATGTACCAGTCTCTGTAGCGACTTGCTGCCTTCGGTTTTGCTTTTGGTTGGGTCCGTGAGGGCTCGGAGAATCTGCCACGTCCTAGCCGTGCCTAGCGTGCCATTCAGCGAATTACTGAGCTGCTGCCAGTCCTGCCTTGCCAGTTGTATTGCATATTGCTCTGCTTTTTCAGTTATCTCAGCGATTTTCCTTTCAAGCTTTCGGTTTAGCTTCTGCCTTTTCCAGCGCTTGGTAAGCCCTCGTCTTGCCTCCCATAGCCCGATGAGCCTTTTATCTACTTCCGGTGTTTGCTCTGTTCTATCCACAGCTTTCGTGTATCCCTCCTGGATTTGCCGAAGCTTTTGACTCCACTCCTCTACGGATTCGATTTCGCCCTCTATCTGCGTGCATTGTACCCTGAAAGCGTCCCAATCCGTGATTCGTGCTACTCGTACTCACCCGCTGTGTAAGGTGTGCATGGCCGTCTCTTTGGTTTTGTATGCGTTTTATAGTGTGACATCCGATGCCACTGAAGGGAGAAATAAAGAAGCCTTAATAGGCATAGGATGGCGCCGTTCTTTGCCTGCGCTGTTCGAACGACGTCTCATGCCACTCACCGGTCGTGCACCGTGCGCTGGTGCAACAACACTATTAGAAGACGAAGTCTTCCGTGTGTTTAAATACAATAGGTGAACGTGCGCTGGTGCAACAACACTATTCGAAGACGAAGCCTTCCGTGTGTTTCAATACAATAGGTGAACGCACATTTTACGTCCTGTTCTTCATTTGTTCTCATTCGTGTAGTCGTGAAAATGTCGGCCTTGTCATCCGCTTCTGTGCATTTTCTAAGCGTGTATCATTAGCACATCAATAAAACGAGGCCAGACATCGGTTGTGCTGTAATAGGACAGGCGCATGACGGCATGGTCGCCAGTATCGCGCGCAAGCACAAGAAAAAAAAGTACACGCGGCAGAGAAAAGAAGAGGGGGGGGGGGGAGATTGAGTCGGCATAAAAAGAAAACGATCGAGACAGGGCGTAGGACCGTAGGCGCCGGGCGGCTGCCGTTCCGCACTTCGTTGGCTTGCTGCTGCTGCCGCTCTGACTCACTCCGGCGCTTTTACAGTCATTTTACGTGGTCATCGAGTAAGATGCGTCCATCTTTGCTTGTGCGCGGGTGACACGATGCTTGTTAATTTAGTTCGAGTGCCTATGTTTTAAAACTAATATCCTTACTTTGTATAGGGGTCATTCCACGCCAAACGTCTGGGACGTTTGGCGTGGAATCTCCAATTTGTTCAAAAAAATTCATGGAAACTTATCCCAATGTGCGTAATCAAAGCCGGAAATATTTTTGCCGAAAAAAATTTATTCGTGAGGTGAGGGCAGTTTGAACATTTAGGAAAGGCGAGAAACCAGGCACTGCTCAGTAATAATAAACAAGTTCAAATCTTTAGAAAACACTTCACAAATTTTTTTCATTGACATTTGCACGGATAATGCCTTTCAATATAATTCGGGACTTGCAGTTCTATAGAGCATATATATTTTTAAAAAATCGAGAAAAGTTTGAAAATGTACCATTTTTGCGTTTTTTTGTTTTAAATATCAACTTGCTTTCGGAAATAAGCCGTATTGTTTTTCTAGATGTCCAGTACCTATGTCACAAAATTCAGTGCATATTATAAAAAAAAAAGCGCAGCGCGGAAACAATCGCGTACGCGCGCTGTAAAAAAAAGCAAAAACGCAGAAAGAACCCTGGAAAGCGCGTAGCTTTGCGTGTGCTGCCGCCCTTTCCACTTTGCTCACCGGCGCGGCGCCAGCGAAGACATGGCCGTGCGCGCCGTCGATTGTTCCAGAAGGCCCCAGTGATTTCTACTCATTCTCCACGGAGAGGGAGTAGCCTCGACCATGCTAAGTGATGCCCTCTCTCTTTTCCCCTCGCGTCGCCTACGGCGCAAGACGAGAAAGACCTCGATGCTTCTGTAACCCGGGTCTCCGAGCTTGACCAATGGGGTCGCGCGCCCGGCGCGAGAAGGAGAAGGAGCTTGTGCAGTTGATACTGCGTGTATGTGCGCGCCTGCCTTGGCGCGAAGAACGAACACACGCGGACCGCGCTTATAAATGAGGGGCTTTAACCGCTGTCTGTCAGCCCGAGCCGCCTTTTAAGCTTCAGACAAGCGCGCCCTCTCGGCTCCCGGGAGAACACCACTCGACCAGCCACGGACCAGGGAGGCAACGTGCGCCAGTCTGCGGATAGGCCCCGTCGTATCCCTCAGGTCGTCGGACTGTGCCAGGTGAAAAAATTGTGTTTTGTTTGTCTTTCTCGGTGTTAGTGCAGTTTAGGTGCAAAGATTTTGTTGCATTGTAATCTCTCTCAAGTGTTACTTTGCACGAGTTGCATTTGATTTGTAATTCACTTTGTATGTGCTCGTACGAGTGATTGTGAAATCCTCTGTATCTTCTCTTTTGCTGTGTAAACTTCGTTTTGTTGTCCAAGTAAAAATACAAGAACTAACGGAGTACACAGAACAATTTATTGTCTTTCATTTGTGAAATTTTTGTCGAGGTAATTTTTTTCAAAACGAGAAAAGAGTTTTTGAAGTTGAGCTCTCGCGCAGCAAGTTGCATTGTCTGTTAGCGCCTCTTCACCGCAGAACACGGCACCTGGCATAGCGCAACACTTACGGCCAGATAAGCAGTGCAGTTTGCCATCGCTCGGTATCGTGCATTTTTAGGGCTAGAGCTAAAGAAGATGTCTACATTTCGTCTGGCCACATTGTCGGCAGTGTCGTGCTCTGCGACAAATAGGCGTTAAAAGACGCCGCAACTTGCGGCGCGAGAGCTCAACGTCAAAGAATTTTTTCTCACTTAAACAGAAGTTTCCTCGACGAAAATTTTAGAAATTAAAGACAATAAACTGGTCTATGTGCCCCGGTATTGCTGGTATTTTTACTTGGGACACCTCAGGGTGAATTTAACGAGTGTTTCTGGCTAAAAACGCACTTTTTTCAACTTTAGTATTTTTTTTTACTTCCATGTACGCAGTTTCATCACCTGTAACATTTGTTATAGGTACTAGATAACTAAAACACAAAACTGCTATTTGCGAATTTCCGAGAGCAATTTGATGGTTAAAACAAAAAAACAGCAAAAATTGTACATTTTCATACTTTTTTTCGATATTTCAAAAATATTCGCGCCTCATAAAGCTGCATGCTCCGAATTATATCGAAAGGCATTATCTGCGCAAATGTCAATGAAAAAAACTAATGAAGTGTTTTCTAAATATTTGATTTTTTTTTGTTAATGATTGAGCAGTGCATGGTTTTCCTCCTTTTCTAAATGATCAAATTGCCCTCACCTCGCGAATAAATTTTTTCTGCAAAAATATTTGCGGCTTTGATTACGCACATTAGGATAAGTTTCCATGAATTTTTTTGAACAAGTTGGAAATGGTCAAGTGCAACGTCTGGGACGTTTGGCGTGGAATGATCCATAGCTGTCCACTAATTTGCTATCGCAGTCGATGCCTCGCCCTTCGGGAGAAACAGCGACTTTTTTTTTAATACGGTTTTTCAACTCATGCATAATTTGAATGCGGCGTTCTCCCTTTCTTTTTCGTTCCTAGATCAATGATATCATCAAATCGCACAAACAGCGATATTTGGTACCACTTCGCAAGATTGCAGGACGGCAAGGCGAAATGCAGATACTGTCAAGCTGTGCTCTCTATGTCATCTGGCTCGACTGGAAATCTTCGACGGCATTTGAAGAAGAAGCACATTACAGTGCCCTTTGCCCGAGTTGAACCCCGCCGCTCCCGATCACCTTCCTCAAGTGGCGAGAGTTTGGACGACCCTGCTGCTCGTTCCTCGGGCCCGTTGCCAAGCTCTTCAAGTTCAAGGGGCCACAGCGAATTATCGGACCATTCGGATGCGCCAGAAAGTGGTCTGCCGTCGCCAGCTTCGACTTCGACGGCTTCGTCAACCCCATTCTCCATGCCTGGGCCAAGATCAAGCCAGTTCTCGCAGTCATCATTGACTCGATATGTCGATGCAGTTAGACCAATGTCAGCGCAGAAAAAAAGGTTGATTGATGTTCAATTACTGAAAATGATTTGCAAAGAGTACCACCCGTTTTCACTGGTTGAATATAAGGAATTTCGAGAATTCATTAATATTTTAAATCTAAATCACAGCTTACCGAGCCGCAAGACACTGAAAAATAGTTTGTTGCCCTCGGTTCATAGCGAACTCCTAGACAAAATTAAATCGGCTCTGCTCGATGCCCCAGCTGTTTGCCTGACGTGCGATGGATGGACTAATATTAATAATACTAGTTTTTATGCCATCACTGCTCATTACATTGATCAGGCTACGTGCTTACGATCGTGTCTGATTGAATGCTCGGAATTTTCTGACAGACACACGAGTCGCAATATAGCAGCCTGGATAAATGAAGCTCTAAGAAGGTTTGCTATCAGAAACAAAATTTGTGCAGTTGTCACTGACAATGCCGCTAACATGAAAGCAGCCGTCACAGAATTAAATCTGCGACATCTGGGTTGTTTTGCGCATAGTTTAAATTTGGTGGTCACAGATGCCATTTCGGCATCCATTGGGGCAAAACTTGAAAAATCCAAGTCCATAGTCCAGTACTTCAAGCAAAGCAGCTCGCCACTCGCGAAACTTCAGGATATGCAAGCTTCGTTGAACAAAGATAAACTTAAATTAAAGCAAGATGTTCCCACTCGGTGGAATTCCACCTCTGACATGTTAGAGAGGTTACTCAGAAACAAAGAGCCACTCGTTACAACTCTGGCATTACTTGGTTACAAAGAGCAGCTAGATGAACAAGAATGGACAGAACTGGCCCATGCTATTCAGGTCTTGTCAGTATTTAATGATGTAACAACAGAAATTTCTGCTGAAGCAATTGTGTCATTGTCTAAAACGACTGTTTTGTCCAGGATAATGACAAGAAAAGTAAAACATTATCTTGAGACTAATAGAGACGCTCCTGAGGCTATTGCAAAGCTTGCAAACGAACTCATATATAGTCTGACATGGCGATTTGGAAACAGAGAATCAAACGAGTTAATTTCTCAATCCATAATTTTGAACCCACGGTTTAAGTCTCAAGGCTTTGGGGATGATGCGAAGTTTAAGGCGACTAAGAAAGCGCTTGTTTTGAGGGTAAAAGCGACTATCCAAAGTACACAGCCCGGCCCAAGCATTAAGCCCGCAATGCCTGTTCAGACCTCCTCAGTATGGGATGAGTTTGACGCGAGTTTGAGCTCCTTGCAAGGAAACCAAGACCCTACAGCTCAGGCCGTCGTTGAGGTAGATAAGTACCTCAACGAGCCGTACTTGAACCGCATGAATGATCCGCTGAAGTGGTGGGAAAGCAGAAAATTCACCTACCCGAACTTGTATGCACTGGCTTTAAAAAAGGCTTTGTATTCCCGCGACAAGTGTACCCTGTGAAAGATTATTTTCTAAAGCTGGCCGAATTTGTACAGAAAAGAGGAGTCGCCTCACTTCTGATAAAGTCAGCAAAATATTGTTTATCAACCATAACCTGCATTGGATGTAGAACGTTTTTACTGTGGATAATTAGTTTTGTGTATTATGTACTTTGTTGAATGCATTTTGTATAGTACTATACGAAATTATTTCGACATTATATTTGTATGGGTTTACAGCTCACTCGTATTATAGTGAGCATGCGTATGTGAATAAAGTTTACATAAAATTTAGTCTTTGTTCTTATTTTGACCAATTAGATTTTAATGTACCACAAGAACAGAAAGCTCCTGCAATGACGATTGTTATTTTTTTTTTCTGGAAAAATACATCGCATTCTGTCTGTTAGAGTACCATTATCATTCTATCCCCAATATAGTAAAACAAAGGTTAATTACAATTCAAAAATTCGCGCTTTTAAAATAAGTGAATAAGTAATTGATAAATGTTCTCAATACATAGCGAAAGTACCTATAACACGCGCAAGGCCGCGCTTCATCAACGTATTCTTTTTTCTTTTTTTTTTAGCGCGAGGTCACTGCGGGCTTCCGGTCTACACCGAGAGTTCCCTGTAAAGCACCGAGCTCCCGAGTCCCCACCCGGTTGTCTCCCCACAAACATTGACAAAGGCGTAGGAGTCACTTTACGTTTGACAGCATCCCTGTGACGGCCCAAGGCTCCTAGCTTTGTTAAGGGCGCACATTCACCCCCGCACAAAGAAAGCAAGCGTGGCGCACACAATTAGTACATGCGCCGCTCGTTTCGATGCTCCATTCTCACGGCAGGGGATCTCCATGCCGCTTATTCTGCGGAAATATGCGCACTGCCACGTGTTCCGCGAAGGGCCCTTTTCTTTGCTGGCTTTCTTGATGGCGCCGAGGCATCGGGGGCCTCCGCTATCTGATATTTCTGGGACGAGCCAGTGGGTTAGTGGCACCGCCAGTTAGCTGAGAAAAAAAGAAAGAAAACTTGTCATCCTTCGAGAGGCGACGCGCAGGTGGGGCGGGGAAGGAAAAGAGCATCACGCAATAAGGGTAAGGGCTCCCGTAATAATAAGTTTTTCGGAAATTTTCGTTATGTGTTTTTCTTTTATCCAAGCCCTGGGCTCGAGGTTGTGTCAAACTTCAGTGCTGTACGTGGCTACCTTCATTGGTTATCGAAACTTAAGATGGGCCTCGAAATACGGCCGCTCTAACTTCTTTGTTTATAAAACTTACAAAAACGCAAGCAAATGCATTACAAATCACAAGTCGGTATTGCCTAGCTTAGCTAGAGGCCCCGTGCAGTGGCTTGTAATTCTGCAAATATACCTAGGCTTTAACACGTGGGTCGATAAGTAAAGTCTTGTAGTGTATGTTCTCTGTGTGAGAATTACCTTTTTTTAGTTACAGTTAGTTCGGCCGTCTGTGTGAGATCTGCTTCTGTAACTCAGTTTGCCTTTGTACATTTATGTAGACATATTTCCTCTCTTCATCATCTGCATTCGGCAATCGTCCCCATCTTCAAACACTGCCTGGAGAGGCCCTGTTCCTCTCTTAAGAAAAGGAAGAGACCATGCCTGAATTTACTACACGGCTATTTTACTGGTGCATATATCGTTTTGTTTTCATGAAAGCCAAATCACTAGCAGGTTACACTGTAACCTCTGCTATAGAGTTTATTTATTTGGCTTTAAAAAAACGATATGTGCATTAGTAGAATAACCATGTTATAGGCATTTTTACTAATACCTTCGAAATGTTGCACACGCTCACGATGCACGATCGGTGGGAGTCGTGAGACATCGCTCGAACAACAGCTGTCAACGAACGGCGCCATCCTTTGCCAATGATTTGCCAGAAGACACGTTCTGAGCGAAACAGCGCTTGCAGACAACGGACGACAAGGAAGACACAACACCGCAGGACAACACAAAGCGAGGACAAGCTCTGCGAGCGCTCTTTTGCTCGGAATGTATCTCAACCAACTCGCCCAGAAATACGCACTTTGCCAGAAGACCCGGATCGGATTGAACGGTTCTTCGAACGGCTCACTGAACGAGAGAGAAGCGGCCCTCCAAAACAGCCGCACGGCTCACTGAACGAGAGAGAAGCGGATCTCCAAAAGAGCCGCACGGCTCACTGCACGAGAGAAGCAGTTCACCAGAAGAGCGGCTCTCCAAAAGAGCCAAACGGCTCACTGAACCAAAGACCCGGCTCTTCAAAAGATCCGGATCTCCAAAGGAGCCAAACGGCTCACTGAGCCAAAGACCCGGCTATTAAAAAGATCCGGATCTCCAAAGGAGCCAAACGGCTCACTGATCCAAAGACCCGGCTCTTCAAAAGATCCGGATCTCCAAAGGAGCCAAACGGCTCACTGATCCAAAGACCCGGCTCTTCAAAAGATCCGGATCTCCAAAGGAGCCATTCGGCTCACTGAGCCGAAGACCCGGCTCTTCAAAAGATCCGGATCTTTTGAAGAGCCGGGTCTTCGGCTCAGTGAGCCGATTGGCTCCTTTGGAGGTCCGGATCTCTCGTTCAGCGAACGGGCGACCCGTTCACTCAACCAGCTTTCTCGCACTGCTAATAGATGGCGCGCAAATCGCACCCGGCATAGGGTGCCTCGATGCCAGCGCCGCCGTCCAGGGTGGTGACACGCTTTGGCATGCGCCGCGCCGCCGTCTTCTCCGCGCTCGCCATCTTGGGGCAAGTCGCTTTTCGTGCCGCTGCTGTGGAGGGTTTGAAGCCGTGTTTTGCGCTGGATTCTGAGCTGATGAACTGCTTTAATTTACGAAAAATAGCATGCCAGGGTGTTGTGTTCCATTGTGTGCCGGCTCGGCGAAGAAAGGAGCGCGATGTTTTCGTTTTCCACGGGATGAGGGACGGAGAAAATATGGGAGGCGAAAGTGAAGCGTGAGAACTGGAAGGCGAATGACAACGCGAAGATCTGCGAGGTAAGCCACAATGTCTGTGCTCTTTTTATGCATCATTAAAACTTCTTTTTTTGGCTAGTTTGTTCATATAGATAATGTAAAAAAATTTAGCGCGAACAGACACAGACCACGAGTAAGATGAGACACACACACACACACACACACACACACACACACACACACACACACACACACACACACACACACACAAGCGCTTGTGTTTGTGTGCCGTCTTTCTCGTGGTCGTTGTCTGCGCTAAAGCTTTTAGATCTTTTTCTAAATGTCGCTCACAGTTATGTGCTTTCAGTAGGAATAACATTATACCACACCGCTTCGCCCATCCGCTCGTAAGCACTGACTTTGTGCGGTTTGAATATATGTTTTTGCCTTGTTCACCAATCTCGCACTGTGCGCACCAGGAATTTTTGTGTGCCTTCAAAGCTGCAGCTCGAAGCCTAGTTAGAAACGTGAGTACAGCACGTGTTGCATCGCATTGCCTGGCATTGGAAGTAGCGCGCTTTGTTCTTGAGGCGGAGCATTTTGAATTACCAGTTATGTGAAGGCTTACAAGCTAAATATATGAATCATTGCGTCTTTTCACTTTCAGTGAGCTACACTGAACTTCCGTATCATTCACGGAGTGTCTCACGATGATCTTTACTCTCTCGCGATCGCACATTTTTTTTTGTTCAGAGCCGCGTTGAAAACACGTGAAGCAGGTGGACCCCGGTATTTGTCGAAGGAATGCGCCATTGTACTCTTTCAACAGCTGCCCTTTACACTCGATCTTGAAAGCTGGTAGCAGCCGTCGAGGTTTCCGGTTCACGCAGATTAAGGAGCATTCCCCTCTCTCCTTTTCAAAAAAGAATATAATAGAGGCTGACGGGTGAACCTCCCACGTGCTACCTACCCACTTTTGTGGCCAGAGTAGGAAGTGAAAATGCAGTCTATGAACAGGCAGTTTCGGTTGCAAAAACCTGCCTACGAGTCAGCCGTTCTGGAATTTTGCAAGTGGTCTTTTCGCAAGTGCTAAATTCTGCGCAGCACAAATAATAGGCCCCTTCACCTTCCTTTTCTCAAATTATTCACGGGAATAATTTTTCGAGGTATTTGCGATTCGCAACGAACCCAAAATTAGGCCCTCGCGAAAATTAAGTCGTTTACAGTATATGGCTGGTAATTCGACTAGTCGCGAAGAAACTTCTATTTTGAACTGTCCGTCGCTTTAAGAAAGCGGTCGCGAGGAAGCAAGGTGCCTGCGCAGTACAGAAGTTCATCCCGAATACAGCTCTTTCTTCTCCATGTAATGACACATCGCGAGGCGAAGTTCACCGTTGTCAAACGCGCAAATACAGGTCCGAGGTTAAGCCAAATTTAAGTGAAGTTAAATTTGCCCGTCCGACACCCGAATTAGTGCTGTCGCTTGGTTGGCGTCCACAGAAATACTTCGTTATCCTGTGCTTGTAATATCGCACCGCTTCCTTAACGCTTTTTTATTATCTCATTTGTTTGCGTGCACACGACCAGAGGCGCGAAATGACAGTTTCATCGTCTCTCTCATTTTAGCGCCACTTCGAGGAAGATCAGTTTGAGGGCAACAGAATGGATGGACGGCGGCTCCTCAAGTCAAAGGCTGTCCCGACGTTGTTTGATTTTAGACGTAAGTGTTTGCCCCCATTCGGTTTGCTAGCCTAGTATCCGCATCAGATAATCTGAGGAGCACTAGAGCCTCGGATATGTTTAGGTACTGATGAATTAATTTCTTTCTTGCGCGAACAGCTGAGCCGAAGCGAAGAAAGCCGCCTGCACCGCGGCTTTTTCCTGGTAGTTCTACACCTGACGCTACAAAAGGCTCTTCGCCAACCCCTGAGACGACACCTGACCAGGAAGAGACCCTAGCGATGCCTGAAAACACGCGTGAAGATTCAGGAGAACAAATCGACATTTTCTCGCTGTCCACAAGTGAGCTGCGAAAAGAGCTGCAAGACGAAAAAAGAAAACGCAGTCAATTAGAAGAAAGTTTGTTGCAGGCAAACAAAAAGTTGAAAAAAGCTGCAAAAAGAACAAAGCAGCTCGAAGAAAACCTTACAACGTTGATGGCAAATTTGAGCTTCCTAAACCAGGACCAAAAGGCTGCCTTGGAAAAGAAAAACCGGAAGAATTGCTCCTGGGGTGCCAACACGATCAAGAAGGCGCTACAGCTTAAGTTTGCATGTGGTTCGGCCGGCTACGACCTTTTATTGGAACAAGGGCAGCCGCTTCCATCTAGAAGGACTCTGTGCCGGAGACTGCAACACTTAACCTTCCTATCTGGTGTGCTAACAGAAATTCTAACTTTAATGGAAGCCAAAGTGGCTGCAATGTCTGAGATTGAAAGGGACTGCGTCCTTTTCCTAGATGAGCTGGAAATTCGGAGAGGTGTGGAGCTGGACCGTAGCAGTGACTGCTTTCTTGGCAAGATCACGCTCCCCGAAAGTGACCAGCCTGCGAACCATGCCCTTGTTTTCATGGTAGGTGGTTTGAATACCAGATGGAAGCAAGTAATAGCCTACCACTACACAGGTGCGTTTGTCAGTGAAGATAAGCTCAAAGACTTTGTCTTTCATTTAATACAGTCGTGCACCCAGATATCACTGCGCGTGGTATGTGTCACTTGCGACATGGGTAGTTCAAATTGTTCCATGTGGAGGTCACTGAACCTGTCGAGTTCTCGCAGTTCTGTAACTGTTTGTTCTGTGCCACATCCATGTGACAGCGAAAATGTTTTGTATTTCATGCCAGACCCTGCGCATGTGCTAAAAAATTTGAGAGGGCATTTGGTGCGAAAAGATGCGATGCATCTTAACGATGCCATCGTCGCAAGGTTCAAGTTGCCCAGCAATGAAGTGTCGATCGCGCATGTAGAGGTTGTTCTAAAACTCGACACAGACCAGTTGCAGGTCGCATCGAACTTGAGCAACATCCACATATCTAACGGTCATTTTACAAAAATGAAGGTAGGGATAGCGGTTCAGCTGTTTCGTGAAGCCCCAGCAGCGATTAGATATTACATCGAAATCGGGAAGCTGTCACCTGAAGCAGAAACAACTGCGTGGTTTTTTGGAGTAATTTCTAAATGGTTCACAATAATGACTGCTCGCCATCCCTCTGTCGCTCTCAGTTTGAAGAATGAGAGTAAATATGAGGAAGCCATTGCACATCTCAAACTCACAATGGAAGTCATCGAAGGCTTGGGAATAGGAGTAAGAAAAGTGTGGAAGCCAAGCCAGGCAGGGGTGCTCATGTCAACAACAGTAGTCCTGCAGCTGCACATCTTTCTGCTGAAATAACGCCGGTACAGTTTTGTTTTGACTGGGAGGATGGTCCAAGATTGTGTGGAAAACCTTTTTTTCGGTCATCAGAATGATATCACCTGTGCCGAGCTCATACGACCTAAAAAATGCACTCAAGATTGTAACTGTCAGCCAGTTCCTCAAAGTTCCGAAAACTTCAGGCTACGACATCGATGACAGCACTTGCCTGGTTGATTTTTTTTCGGCCGAAATCAAAGAAGTTCAGCACGAAGCTGAAGTGCACGAAGGACTTTCAGCATGTGACGAAATTGAAGCAATAGAGTCATTGACAAGAGCTGAAATCGACTCGTCGCTCACCTGGCCGGGTTCTTGGTAAGGCCTCTTGCGCTTTCCGCAAGGTCCTGCGCCCCGTGCACACGAATGCTTCTTTCTGAAGAGGTACGAGAGGAGCATACCCTAGTGCAGTTGAAAGAATATAATGCTGGAGCCCGTAACCTTGTATATGTGAGCGAGCAAGTTCTTGACTTTGTTTCTTCGTGCGAAAGTCTCTTTAAAAACCTTTCGGAACAAAAAGACATCTGTCGTTTGAAGAGTCCAATGAAGACCATTAAATGCCTTATCGAACAAACCGTTCCCATTCCGGCGGTTGATTGCGCGGAACACCCAAATCTTATGAACAGACTCTTAGAGCGGTTTGTGACGATGCGCCTGCGCATTTACTTGCGTTGGCTAAGCCAGCCAGAAGAATCGGATGATGGGTACGGCAGCAAAACTGTCGCTGGCACAAACCTTGAATAAACTGTTTAAGAGATGTCTCCTCCTAGGCATGCAGCCAGAGGCAGCTTCAAGCGGTTGATGATTATTTTGAAATAAAATGCTGTGTACATCATCGTGTGGCAGGAGTCAAAGTTTGGTCTACTCATCACGGATAATCTTTTTCTGCTGTGTCTATTTTACTGTCTACAATAGACGACTGCGATGCAAAATATTTTTGATATGCGGGGCTGACTAAAACGTCAACTAGTTGTTCATCTGCATCAACAGACGCAGTTAAAGCCTTTTGCATGTCATGCACCTTATAAACTCCGTCATGTTCTGGCAGTACAAAAGGCATTGCTCTATGAAACAGTCACTTCAGTTAAAATAACCGCTTTGAGCATCTGAGACGGCCAAAAAGTAAGTGCTGTCCTAGCTGCACAGTCGTCATTTGCTCTAAAAGCTGCGCTTGCAAGCAAACGCTAGCTCTTTCTTCATTTATATCACTAAGCAAAAAGTGCTCAGAACTGTGAGCATATATGCAGAAACCTTATACAGCTCAGCCTGCTAGCGAAAGCGCGTTCTAAAGAAGGATACCGGCCGACGCTCCGTAGCCCCGCATTTCAGCGCTTGCCCCAAGATGGCGCCCACGAAGGTCGTGTCTCCACCCTGTACGGCGCAGCGCTGGCATCGAGGCACCCTAACCCGGCAGAAGACCCAGCGATCCAGCTCTGATGGAACAGACAGTTCGCCGTTCGGCACGGATAACTACGCGGGACTACGGTCCTATGGATCAGTGAGCCGGATCTCCAAAAGAACCGCCGCTCACTTTTACTGAGCCACGGCACACCCGCTCTTTCAAAAGAGCGGCTCAGAAGATCCGGCTCACTCCTGAGCGACCCATCTCTAGTCACAAGCACTCTTCGCATGTGACGTTGGGAAAAAGCCCATTCCACTAAAAAATGAAAATGTTTTTCATGGCAGCAGAAGATTTTAAGTCTGATTGGTCAGATCGCAAAATGTGCTTCCCGGCTCAGTATTGTTTGTGTTCAGGAACAACAGCAGTTCTGCCATCCGGCCACTTCATTCTTACTTTTTGTAAATGTACCCTCCAGCAAGTTTCTGTATTGCCGAACCTGGCGGCATTGAAGTCCAGCACACCATTGTATTCGATCAGTGGAGTTCTGGTTTTGTGTATATTTGCAGCCGGCTGCAAAATGTGCTGCAGTGAGGAGAAGGCATGGAGAAATGTCGGATGTTGAACGCAGGGGCTCAGCTTGCAAAACTGTTTTCTCACTTAAAACAATTATGCTCTGATTAAACTTCTAGAAGCAAATGCCTATAAATGGCATTGTGCATCTTTCAATCTTTCATAATTTATTTCTGATCATCTCATTATGAAATAGACTGCTGAATGTCTCATAAACCAAATTTTCTCGACATTAGAATTCTTTTGCTGACCCATGTCCCGCTTCTTGCCCTCTGAAACATATTTATCGCCTTCTTTGACTTCTGGACAGCTCCGAAAAATAGTTGAATTAACAGCTGTTAGAACATAAATTTTGATCTTCGATTTCATATTTTGTACCTTCTTCCATGTTTTGCTTGAAACAAAATAAGTTCAATTTACTGCATATAGAAGCGCAATACTTTTAATTTATATAGTTTCATAGCCATGTGTAAGAATGTTTTTTTTTAAATTTTTTTGCAAGGGTAGGTTTGGCTACCGCTTCGAAACGTGAGATGGCGGCTGTAAGGTTGTCATGCGCTTCAGCTTGTTCGCGTGTCTTTTGCTTGTATTTTGTTTTGCATTTGCACCCCCGAGGCCGTGTCGCCAAGATGCCAGGCGTCTTCGGGGGAAAATTTTGTTTGTTTTCGGTTTGTGGTTCGCAGTCGCGTTCTGTACAGTTGCACCCGCGAGCCGCGTGGCCGAGAGGCCGCGCGCCTCCGCGGGGCAACTTCGGTTTGTCTTCTGTTCGTCGGTCCGAGCGGAAGCCTGGCGCCTTAGGCGACACGGTCCGCGCGTTCATCACACGGCTTTCGATGTGTTTGTTAACGCGGGTCAACTCCGATTTTGCGTAGAGAGAGCATGAGTGTGCCGGGTCTTGACCTCGCACTGACATGGGAGGCACCATGTGTCTCCACAGACGGCGCTTCGCGCGTCATTTAGGGCGCGGGTCTCCGAACGCCTTCGGCGAACCCCACCCCGCGCGTTAGTTAGGTGACTGGGTTTGCGCTTTTCTTTGCTGAACCTCAGAGCCACTTGTCGTAAATTTGCACTTATCCGCGGGAATGGGTTTCCTGACATGGCGGGCCGAGGCCCAGACGCGTCGGCGTCCCAGCCCTGTCTGCGATACATCCACTCACAGAAATCTGGGGTAAAGTGGTGTTGGAAATGTGGGAGTGCCGAAAGAATGATTGCTTCTGGGAAGAAACCCTGTGACGGCCGCGAGCTCTGAGGGGGGCGGCAGTTGATGCCGGAGCTCGGTAGGAGACGGACTTCCTCCCGCATGCTCGCTTAGGACGACGGACTGTCCTAAGTCCAAGGAAGGCCCAGCTCGGTTATTCCGTATCTATGCTACTGTCATCATTTTAACTGCACCGTATTTTTTTATTGTTGTCATCAAGTGTATAATAAATCAATTTTCTCAGTTAATCCGGCCAATACGAGAGGTTTATTTGACGAAGCAGGGAAACGGGACCTACGAAGAATAAGGAGGGCAAGAAAAAAAACCTTTACTGGCGCAGCCTGCGACAGGATCACCGTTTTCTGTCAGACGTCCGGGCCGATGGACCGTGCCTGAGAAACGTCTCCGCCGGAAGAGGACAGCAGAAAAAGTCGTCCAGCATTGCGACCAACGGACCGAGCCAGCGGTGCTGATGCGTCAACGGAAAGGCAGACCAGCGCCTAGCAACCGACTTTGCAGCAGCCGGTCGACTCCTAGGGCAGCGGTCGACGGACGGAACCACCGGCTCTTTGTGTGTCAACGGATCGACACATCAGCGCTGACGGACTAGCGTTACAGGATCCGCAGAGTTCAAGCTCACCGGATCGAGCAGCGGTGCAATCATACCACAAGAGGCACATTGGCCGCTGACGGACTAGCGGTGTACTTTCACGGTTGCCGAGCCTCACATCAAGCGGCGATAACGGAAAGCAACGAGAGCTACGGACGGCAAAGGACGGGGACTGTGCCTAAAATCGACCTGAGAGCGAGACGCAAGCGCATCAGACGCGGGTGTCGGGGATGACAGGGCATGCTACTCCTGTAGCAAGGTGAGTGGTTCTACTGCTGGTCCTCGGAACCCACTGACGCGGAATTAAGGCGTCAAGGCGAGTAACGGGCCTCTTGTATGATACTGCGTAGCGGTGCAGTTGTGGCAAAAATGAGTACAGACGAGACTGAGAGTCACAGCACAGGTTCGAGTATGGATCAAGTGCCGGGAACAGAAAGTGCGACGGGAGCAGAGAAGGGGGCAGGTGATGCAGCAGATTCAAATGCGTCCATGCGGTGGCTGGAGATGGAGCTGGAGTTGAGGAAAACCACGCTGCTTATCGAACGAGAAAGAATCCGGCAGTTGGAGCTGCAAACCGGTTCACCACAGGGCTCGCAGGCGGGTGGGTGGCAGACGCACGAAGAAGCCGCGTATTTCGCTAAACGTCTAAAGAGCTTGCTGACTCCCTTTCCGATGGATCCAGAAGTGCCGGTATAGTTTGAGGGAATCGAGGGCATTTTTCGCTCCTATAAGGTGCCGGGCGAGGTTAAGAGCCATTTACTTTTGCCTCTAGTTAGCGCAGGAATCCCGCACCTTTTCTCAAAACTCTCTAATGAAGAGCTCGACAGCTACGATCGGGTCAAACAGACCATTCTGTCCGAGCTCCGACTGTCCCAAGGCGACTACGTCAGGCAGTTCCGTAGTGTCCTGCCAAGGCGAAACGAAACCTGGCAATACTTCGCGTCGCGCATTGAGAGCTACCATGCTTTTTACATGTCGGCGTGGGGAATTAAGACGCTCGAGGACCTAGTTTCCCTGAACGTGGCCGAACAGATGAAGCAGGCGTTGAGCACCGAGGCATAAAAATATGTCAAGAGAGAGGAAGAAGACAGCTGGGTGAAGCCTCACGAAATGGCGAAGCTAGTGGAGGCGTTCGAGGACTGTGAGGGTAAAGGCTCGGGAAAGCAGCAAATATTGGCGGCCAAAAGCCCCTTTGCGGCCCACCAACGAGCACCTTTTCAAAAGTCGGTCCCAGCTTCGCGGGAAAAGCCGCATGCTTCGAGGCGCTCACTATGCTTTATTTGCAATGGCCCACATTTTGCCCGCTCGTGCCCTAAAAACCAGGGAAATGCGAACACACAGAAGAAAAGTGTAAACGCTGTAGCTGAAGGCAAAGATAGCGCCGCTGACAGCTACGGAGACGTAGGTATAGATACACCCGGGCAGAGGGCTACCGTGGACATTCAGTCCAGTGCGGAGCCCATGAATACGGAAGGACTGGCCTCTCTGGAGTACGTCCACTTGAGATGCGGCGAGGTGGTTCTCAGGGCACTAATTGACACCGGCGCAGAAATAACGGTCATTAAAGAGGGCGCTATACCCAGTAACCTGATGGAGGAGGTAGGAAATGTCACGCTTGTTCCCGGATTTGGTGCTGGAGTGGCAGCGAGGCTAGCTCGGGTGCCACTCAGCATAGCCGCAGGCCGGGATCAGCATGTTAGAGCGCGTCACTGCTGTGCGCCGTGACGAAGGAGGTGGCGTAAAAAGAAGCTGACTGCTTGCTCTCCGCGGAGTCTTGGCACATGCTAGAACAGGCGCGCAGCAAATCTTACGAGATCCCCGGCCAGAGAATGGAGGTGGCCGACGCACGGGCCGCAGATGGCTGGGGGAGGAGGAACCTCAGTCACCGGCAAACGCCGAGGCAGACCAGACAACGGAGGAGGTACTCGTGGCCGCGAGCGAGATGTGCCCCGCGCGATGCGCAGCGGTCGGACGAGGGCCTGGCCGATGCCTGGTGACCGGGCAAAGCGGGCAGTCACGGGATGTTCGTGCGGGACGGGCTGCTCTATCACAAAGACAAAATTGCCGGCATAGTCTGCCGAGGGAAAGAAGGGAAGTGATGATTCAGGTGCATGAGTCCCTGTGGGGTGTCCACCTCTGGAAAAGAAAAACGGCAAACAAAATTAAGATGAGCTTTTACTGGCCAAGAGTCAATGCGGATATCAACGAGCATTGTCGGACCTGCCATGGGTGCCAAATGAGGTCCGACCGCCGAACAACAGACCGAGTCCCTATCACACCACTCACGCGGCCTAGTTACCGATTTCAGGTAGTGAACGTCGATGTGGTCAGACCGGTGAGTCCTCCATCAGCAAGGGGACACAAATACGCACTTTGCATCACTGACCTGCACACACGATGACCAGAGGTCGTGTGCCTAACGGCGCTTACAACACGCAAAACGTGTGACGCGCTCCTCGAGATTTTCCAACGCACTGGCGTACCAGAGACGGTATGCAGTGACCAGAGAACTAATTTTGCGGCGCAGATGACGCAATTGTTCTGTGAGGAAATCGGCAGCTCGTAGCGGTTCTCTACGGCGGAGCACCCAGAGAGCAACGGTTCCATAGAAAGATGGAACCGCGTTTTCAGAAACATGCTGTATCATGTAATCGACAATGACAGGCGCAACTGGGACAAATGCATAACTTTCCTGCTCTGGGCATACCGGGAGGTGCCGGATGACACGACGGGAGTTTCTCCATTCCAAATGCGATACGCTAGGCGCCCAACCGGACCCCTGTCTATACTAAAGAAAGCTTGGACAGGAGAGGTAGATATTCCCAACACGCTGAGAGAACCGGCAGCCCTATACTTGGAGAAACTGCGGGGGCAGTTGCAATCGGCGACTGAAGTGGCGGGTCTTACCGCCACCGAGAAGCAGGGAGCATACGCCACGCACTACAACCGCCGTGCGCGAGCAAAAACTTTCAACCTCGTCGATAAGGTGATCTTGTTTCGCATGGACAGCCATGGAAAGCTCGACGCGAGATGGTGCGGCCCCTATAAGGTCAGTTCGAAACCCCGCCAAAATTCCTGCGAAAAATAGTAGAAGGCGGCAAAAGGAGGGTTGTGCATGCCAACCGTCTTCGCCCCTATCATGCAAGAGTGGGCCAAACAAGCGTTATTTTTGGTGAGGATACTGAGTTCGAAGAACATGAGTGTGCTCCGCGGCCTGTAGAGCAGCTCAGTGGCGGTCTGCCCGCCAGCGCCATGCAGCATTTTACTGCAGCCAGAGATCGGCAGATACGCGAGCTGATTGATTCATACGAGGATGTGTTTCAGGGGCTGCCAGAAAGGGTGCGCATCGGAGAACATAAGATGGAACTCAGAGAGTAGTACTAGCAGTAGAAAACATTTATTCCAAAAAGGTAGGATAGAGAGGCGAAAATACAGAATTTGGGTGGAGTCCTTATTTCAGGACCTCAATGTCCACCGCAGTTGCTCTTGCTTGGGATGTCAGCTTTCGCTGTGTCGCCAAGTCAGAGCTGAGCAGGGCAGACTCGCACTGTTCCTCGGAGTGATGTTTGTCTAGTTCGGGGGGCTTGGCACCGGAGCAGCCCCATGTTACATGGTAGGTTGTTGGAATTACGCCACACCAGGGGCAGATGCTGCCATATCTGGTACTTATGTAGGTTAGGAAAGGTGTTCGTCTGTAGTTGTCGCCATTCCCTCGCCTCTGCCGCCGTTAGCTTACGGTGTGGTGGGGGATAGAATTGTCTGTGTTCGGAGAAAGAGGAGGCGCTCGCCGTACGTAGAGGGGAGAGGGGTGAGGTCGGGGAGGTTAGTCGCTC
This sequence comes from Amblyomma americanum, assembly GCF_052857255.1. Lineage (NCBI taxonomy): Eukaryota > Metazoa > Arthropoda > Arachnida > Ixodida > Ixodidae > Amblyomma > Amblyomma americanum. The sequence goes on along the minus strand of NC_135497.1, from coordinate 543,175,027 downwards.
GGTTAGTATATCCTCGAGATAGACTGTCCGCGGCCTCGTTTCTCTCGAGCCCCTCGTGCCCAGGAGTGCAAGTGATTTGGTGCTTGCATGTGGAATTTTGAAGTTGTGGGGTAGTCAGAATGGGAGCGACGGAGTGTGGAAGTCTGCCAGAGAGGCAGAGGCGACACGCGGACTGGGAGTCGGTAATAATTTTTCACTCATTTCTCATAGCATCGCCGTGCTGGATTGCAAGGGCAATTGCAGCAGTGTCTGCTTCTGAGGGAGAGCAGTTTCGTAGGGAGGCGCTAGCGATTTCCTTGAAATTGGTGTCCAAGGCGACCGCCACCGCGTTTGTTGAAACGGGATACATGGCTGCGTCGACGTATACAACATTTTGTGCCTGTCGATGTGTGCGGCGCAGATAGTCCACTCGCGCCTTTCGTCGTCCCTTTTGGGAGTCCGAGTGCATGTTCTTTGGGAGTGGAGCTACATACACGCGAGTTAGCAGAGTTGAGGGTAGGTCTCGGTTGTCCTGGACGGCGCGTATGTCAGCCGGGGAACCCACTCTTTCCAAGATTGCGCATCCAGCTTTGGTGGTGAGAAGGCGTTCCTTTTGCGATGCTAGGACGGCTTCTCGAATTTCTTCTATTGTGCTGGTCAGTCCCAGGTCCTCGAGGAGGCAGTTGGCCGTGTACATTGGGAGGCCTAACGCATGTTTGTAGGCGGTACGGATGATGGCATCTGCTTTGTCTCGCACATTCCCCAGAAGTGGTATGAATGGGAGACCGTATGACAGGCGGCTCATAACTAGAGCCTGTATCAGTCGAATTGTATCCTCCTCTCTCATGCCTTTTCGGTTGCGTGTGATGCGCCAAATCATTCGGGAGATCTGGAGGGCAGTTGTCCGGAGACGCTGTAACGTGTGGTTGGCTTTCCTGTCGCTCTGAAGCCAAAGGCCCAAGATGCGGATAACAGGGACTTCCTTTATTCTAGTGCCTTCGAGGTAAACCTCGATGTCGTCGGGAGATTTGTAGGCATAGCCCTGAATGCGGATAATTTCGGATTTGTCGGGTGCGCAGCGGAGGCCGCAATTTGCTGCTTGTCTTTCTACGCAATTGACTGCCTCTTGTAGGGCGTTTTCTTTGTCGGCAAGGGGACCCCAGGTGGACCAGATGGTAATATCATCAGCGTACATAGTATAGCTGATGCCTTCAATAGCCTCGAGTGCTTTTGCTATGCCGATCATAGCTATATTGAAGAGGAGAGGAGAGATGATAGAGCTTTGGGGAGTGCCTTTGTTGGGTGTCTGCTCTGTGCCGGAGCGGACATCTCCCATGCCAATCGTGGCCGTGCGGTTGCTGAGAAAGTTTTTGATATAGTTGAATGTCTTGGGTCCTCAATCGAGGGCGATGAGCTCTTTCAAGATGGCGTCGTGAGAAACGTTGTCAAAAACGCCTTTCAGATCAAGTGCCATAATTAGGTGCTCGCCGCCTCTCGGGATGTTACTGAGTATTTTTTCCTTGAGAAGGAGGAAAGCGTCTTGCGTAGAAAGACCTTTCCTGAAGCCAATCATAGTGGGTGGAAAGAGGTTGTTGTGCTCTATGTAGTTTTGGAGGCGGGTCTGGATAACGCACTCGTATAGTTTGCTAAGGCAAGAGGTGAGGGTGATGGGTCGTAATGCTTCCAGGCTTGGTGGTTTGCCTGGTTTTGGGATAGTCACGATTTCGGAGTGTTTCCACTCTGCAGGAAGTTCTCCCGCCTCCCATAGGGTGTCATTTATGTAGGTAGTGAGGACCTCGATCTGCGACTTGCCCAGGTTTCGAATCATCCCATTTGTGATCTTGTCCGCGCCAGCTGCCGTGTTGCGTGTGGCAGATCGAGCCGCGGCGTAAACCTCGGCAGTGATGATGGGGGCGTCCAGCCTCTCATTTGGGCCTCCCGTGTACGAGATTGTGCTGGGAGGATGGGGGGCGCCGATGTATTTGGTGTGGAGGGCGGTGAGGAGGGCCACGTCGTCTCCGGGGTACAGATGGGCGATTTTCTTGAGTGTACGGTTAGTGGCAGACCGCGCTGTTTGCGGATCGACGAGGCTGCGGAGGATCGCCCAGGTGCGGGAGGTCCCCAGCGTGCCGCGTAGTGACTCGCAAAATTCCTGCCAATTCTGTTGAGAGAGGTGTTGTGCATAAACTTGGGCTTCTGCCGTGATCTGTGATATGCGGAGTATAAAGGGACGATTGAGGCGTTGGCGTTTCCATCTGCGAACCAGAGTCCGTCGGGTCTGCAACAACTTAGAAGGTGACGATCGACCGCCGGATTATCGAGTGTGCATTGTACTTCGGTGGTGACCTCCTTGTGTGCTTTCCGAGTCTGTTCACTCCATTCACTGATTGATTGAATGAGGCCTTCCGGAACGGGCTGTGCACGTTATTTAGTCCAGTCTGTGATTTCTGCTGTTCCCAGGGTGCGACGAATGTTTGCGGAGGTGATAGACGTGCTTACGATGTAGTGGTCGCTACCTAAGCTCTCTCCGAGATTTGTCCACGTAGCGTTATGGATGTTCTTGACGATTGTAAGGTCAGGGCATGAATCGCGCGTGACGCTGCTTCCTTCGAGGGTTGGGTATAAATGATCAATAAGTATTTCCAGGCCCAGGGCATTCCGAGCTCGTACCACGCTCTGACCACGAAGCTAGTTCGTTTTGTATCCCCATTCCTTGTGGGGGGCGCTAAAGTCACCGAGTGCGATAAGCTGATGCGAAACAGCCAGCTCATCTGCCTCTTGAAGTATGTCAGAGAAATCGGCTTTGGTTGCTCGTGGGGTTGATAAACGTTCAGAACGAAGGTGCTCTTGCGGCCTCTCTTGTTGGGAATGACCTCGATCATGTTGTAGTTGATCTCCTGTTCTCTCGAGGAGTGTTCGACCACCGTGATGTCCTTAGAAACAAGGGTGGAAACTTTTGGCGAGCTCGCGTTGTGGACTGTGTAATATCCTGGGATAGTCGGCGCCGGGTCAGCTCCTACCCCTTGCAGGCAGATTATATCGGGTCGAATGGGGGCGACATTGATGTATTGTTTCAAGAGGCTTTGTTTTCTCTGAAACTTCGGTAATTCCATTGCCAGATCTCTAGGAGGTCAGGAGTGCCTGATTTAGAGAGCGGAGCCATCCTGGTGGCTGGTAAAGCTCCTGACAGATTCGTTGTCGCTACTCATAGCGACCGCCGCGGTCGCGGACCGATAGGTTTTTGCTCGACGGTTTTTAGAGCTGGTAACACGTTTTCTGCTAGGGGCTTTGGTGTTTATCAGTGCTTGTATGGTAAAAAATTGGGCGTCATATGCGTCCAGGCGCGCGCTTATTTGTGCGATTTGGACTGAGAGCTGGGAGGTGAATGTTGTGAGAAGGGGCGAGGGCTACAGCCCGAAAAAGTGCTATGCATATTGCGTGCCAGAGCTCCTTAAAAAGGAGGTAGCTAGACAGGTAGATGAGCTCCTAGATTTAGGGCTAATATACCCAGCATCGAGTGAGTTCGCCCACCCCGTCGTCTGCGTCACTAAGAAGGATGGCTCACTCATGCTTTGTGTCGACTACAGGGCCTTAAACTCGGCAACCGTAGACGACGCTTTCCCTATGGCACGTCAACGGGAACTAATCTTTCGCGTAGGTGGTGCGGGATTCATTGCCCTAATAGACCTGAAACGAGGGTATTGGCAGATCCCACTAGCCGAAGAAAGCCAGGAGAAAACAGCCTTTGTTACCCATATCGGACAGTTCGCATGGCGCGTCATGCCGTTTGGATTGAAAAACGCCGCCGCGACATTTCAAAGAGCTATGAACGATCTGTTGAGAGTACACCAAGAGTATGCTTGCGCGTACTTGGACGATATAGCAGTTTTCTCCAGAACATGGGAGGAACACCTTAATTGATCACCTTCAGAACGGCGCTCAGCGCTCTGCGCAAGGCGGAATTCAAAGCGAATCTGCAAAAATGCCAGGTCGCGGCTCCGCACATCAGATACCTGGGGCACGTCGTTGGATCGGGACAACATGGACCTGACCCCCAAAAGGTTGCAGCCATCAGTGAGCTGGCGATACCTCGCACAAAACGCGACCTGAGGAGTGCACTAGGGCTCTGCGGTTACTACAGAGACTACGTCGAAAGCTACGCGGAAATCGCTAGGCCCCCACCCAAAATCTGTATTTTCGCCTCTCTGTCCTACCTTTTTGGAATAAATGTTTTCTACTACAACTCACCGCGCTTACGGAAACTAAAGGCGGCACTTTGCACGGCGACGATGCTCTCAACTCCCGACCCTGAGAAGCCGTATTGGCTATTCGCGGATGCGTCTGCGTTCGCAGCGGGAGCCTGCTTGGGGCAAATGAGTGACTCGGGCAGGGAGCTGCCCATATCGTTTACGAGCCACCGGTTCAACGAAACGCAGATGAGATGGGCAACCATCGAGCGCGAGGCCTTTGCTGTCATATGGGCGCTCCGTCGGTTTGACGCATGGGTTTACGAAGCACGCGTGCATGTCGTGTCCGACCACAACCCCCTTGCCTATCTCACCTCCAGCCAGCCAGCCGGCGCAAAGCTAGCTCGATGGGCGTTGGCCCTGCAGCGATACAACGGGACGGTGACTCACAGGAAAGGAACCACTCACGCGAATGCTGACGCACTGTCACGCTTGCCTTGTTCACGCGGGGACGGATTCTCGAGCTGAACACCAGAAATAGCTGTCGCCACCTGTGGTTTCGGAAGGCAAGCATAGGGACCAATTCAGGGGCTGCTTTCGTGAGATGTGTCTGCATGGTGTCATTTTGTATGCCGCGCATGTGGCGACTGTTTTTATGTATTATGTAACGCGACACCATATTGTTTCTATGCAAAACTTGCATTCTGGGCTTTAGGGTAGTGCTATCGACGACCTTTAATTATATTACGTATCGTGCGCAACAACCAGTGACGCTGTTGCAACGATCTTAGAAGGGGCGTGTAAGGTCGTCATGCGCTTCAGCTTGTTCGCGTCTCTTTTGCTTGTATGTTTTTCTTTGCACTTGCACCCCCGAGGCCGCGTCGCCAAGACGCCAAGCGTCTTCGGGGGAAAATTTTGTCTGTCTTCGGTTTGTGGTTCGCAGTCGCGTTCTGTACAGTTGCACCCCCGAGCCGCGTGGCCGAGAGGCCGCGCGCCTCCGCTGGGGAACTTCGGTTTGTATTTTGTTTGTCGGTCCGAGCGGAGGCCTGGCGCCTTAGGCGACACGGTCCGCGCGTTCATCACCCGGCTTTCGATGTGTTTGTTAACGCGGGTCAACTCCGATTTTGCGTAGAGAGAGCATGAGTGTGCCGGGTCTTGTTCTCGCAACTGACATGGGAGGCACCATGTGTCTTCATAGACGGCGCTTCGCGCATCATTTAGGGCACGGGGCTCCGAACGCCTTCGGCGAACCACACCCCGCGCGTTAATTAGGTGGCTGGGTTTGCGCTTTTCTTCGTTGAGCCTCGGAGCCACTGGTCGTAAATTTGCGCTTCTCCGCGGGAATGGGTTTCCTGACATGGCGGACCGAGGCGCAGACGCGTCGGCATCCCAGCCCCGTCTGCGATACATCCACTCACAGAAATCTGGGGTAAAGTGGTGTTGGAAATGTGGGAGTGCCGAAAGAATGATTGCTTCTGGGAAGAAACCCTGTGACGGCCGCGAGCTCTGAGGGGGGCGGCAGTTGATGCCGGAGCTCGGTAGGAGACGGACTTCCTCCCGCATGCTCGCTTAGGACGACGGACTGTCCTAAGTCCAAGGGCGGCCCAGCTCAGTTATTCTGTATCTATGCTGCTGTCATCATTTTAACTGCACTGTATTTTTTATTGCTGTCATCAAGTGTATAATTAAATCAGTTTTCTCAGCCAATCCGGCCAATATGGAGGTTTATTTGGCGAAGCAGGGAAACGGTACCTACGAAGGAGAGCAAGAAAGAAGTAAAAATTTTTACTGCGGTTACGGCACAAAAAAACATTATTCTGGCAAAAAGAATCTGGGCTAATGTTTGTCATAGTAAAACAATAAGACATTTTTTAAACAAATCGAAGGTGGTTGTGTACTAAGTCTAGATCAGTTGGCGGGGAATGATCCAATGGCCTTGAAATGGCAACTGTGTTCTGGTTTGAAGGAGCCTTTAAGATATTTTTGTAGCTCGATTAATATTGAAGTGTAGGTAGAACGCAATTTTTCTGCTTGCATAATTGTAATGGTTCCATATCATGATGTTTACTTAGCGTCTTGTGTGCAAAACTTGTATTGCTTTGTAACTAATTTGTGGTGGAGATATTCTCCCTTTATTGATACCGCTACTCCTGAGCAGTATACTTAACTAGACCAATGGAGTGGTATCACTGTATGTTCCTATACTAAATTTTCCAGAAAATTTTATTCATTCATCGGGCTGCTTGGTATTTTCATGTTTCGTATGTAACAGCAGATGAAATGCAGGTCGGTCCTAAGGATGAATAGGGCCATTTGTTAACACCATTTTACAGTAGCGATGTTCGCAAAATGATTTATTCTCTTTATCTAGTTTGTACTTTTGTTCACTACATGGTGCATGTATGTCTTAAAGTGAGGAAACCAGAACTTGTGGAGTAAAATACTTGCCTGACTTGAATGGTATGAACATTGTGATGCCACAGATGGCATTTGTGATCTCCAAATGCACGCGTTTATTTGCGTGTATTTTTTTCCAAGTGTGGGTGCAGAAAGGAACCATCTGCTTTGAAACCCTTGTGGTCGTTTTCCAGATCTAGACTTCAACTCTTAATAATGTGTGTCAGCATTTTAGTCTTCGCCAAACAGCACACTGGCTAACAGGACACAGGCAAGACACAGACACAACGCTGACTAACAACTGAGGAATATATCGATCTGTTCAAAATAAATACAGGAAGCATCATCCGAAATGCAGAGGAGGAAAGTAATGGAATCGTCATTTTGTCTCATATGTTATGATTATTTATCCAGGTAGTCAATTTCTTTTTTCGTTAACATTACTGATGAGGTGCTTACACAGGTTGAACAATTCTTATGTATGATGTACGTCTGGTGTAACTCGCGCATGACCTGTCGATTATATTTCCTCAGAATTTTACATTCTCGAAATTGTGGAATGCACTCATAGTCCGACAAGTATCTTGCTACCATGCTGCCATATCCTGTCTGTTTTGCCGACATGTTCCATTAGATGTATGTTCACACACCGTTCTTATTTCCCAAGATATGATGCTCCTCATGACAGGGGGATCTTGTACACTAAGCCACTATCGCATACTTTGAATTTGTCTCAGTGCTTTGTCTTACACGGGGCTATCTGTGAAGCATCTTTTCTGAACGTGTTGAAAACTAATTTCAGCTACTTTCTGCTGAAACAAATGAAGCCATTCAAAAGAAATTCCGCAAGCTGCAAAAGAAGGTCAAGTGCCAAACATTGAAGAACGAAGACCAAAAACTCGTTGAAGCCAACAAATTGACCAAACTAGGGTTGGCTGTGAAGAAGGATGAGGGCCTATGCATTCTTTACGGCAGAAACACAGAAGGACAATCGGCCTTTTGGTGTAATTGTCTCTGGGATCGCGGTAGCAACCCTTAGGGGAATATCTGCAAGAATTGCTTTCCTTGCTCGCCGTGGAAGACCTTTTCCTGGAAAAGAAGGAAGAAATCTCTGCATTCCTCTCGAACAGCCGTCCAGAAGAACTGTCTTCTCCATTGTAACCAGGGACTTACATGCTGCCACATACTGGTTTGTTTGAGATCGTAAGAGAAGTCATTAATTCTGTGTGAGCAGTACGATTCCAAAACCAATGCAGAGTTAACGCTGATGGATTCCTGGAATTGTTAACCATCTATTTGCGTTCTACCTATGTAAGGTTTAATGATGATATATACATTCAGTGGCAAGGAGTATGCACCGGTTCCTGCATTGCACAAATTCTCAGTGACATTATGCAGACCTGCTTGTCAAGATCGCCAACTAATAGAAGCTGTTTGTGCCATGAATACGATAACGACGTTCCGATTTGTGTTCAACTTCCTAGTAATCCACAAGCTAAGCAAGGGCAACCCTGTCGATCGTGCCAGCCGGAGGATACGAGGCCTGTCCCTCGAGGTCTTCTCTCGTGACAGCGCACCCTCGATTTTCTCTCCACTCAAGGCGACGCCACTACCCGCCGTGTCTATGACTGTACCTTCGGCCAGTCCCACCTATCTGACCCTTCAGACCCCACGAACACCTAAGGCCTTTCACGGCTACCAGTTAGAGGATGCCGAGGACTGCTTGCACCACTATGAACGCGTTGTGACCTTTAACTGCTGGGATGACGCAACCAAGATGCATAACGTTTATTTCCGCCTTGAAGACTGCCCACACGTGGTTCAACAACAGGGAGGCTACCTTGTCTACGTGGCCGGTCTTCCGACGTCAGCTCCTCACCACGTACGCCAACAGCAACCGCCGGGAGAGCGCAGAGCGTGCCCTGACCTCTCGAATTCAACTTCCAAATGAGGGTGTTGCAATTTACGTAGAGGATGTGACTCATCTTTGCCATCGCGCAGATACCGCCATGAGTGAAGAAAAAAGCTGCGGCCCCTGATGCCCGGCATAAAAGACCATCTCTTTACCGGCCTCGTACGGAACCCGCCCAACACCGTCGCGGAGTTCCTGGCCGACGCCGCGCACATGGAGCAATTGCTGCAGCAGAGGGCCAATCAGTACGCCCGGCAACTGCGTCCAGTGCCGACGCTGTCCACTTTGAACCGGTTCGACCCCGATCCCGGGATAAATCCGAGATCCCTCAGCGAACTCAACCACTCCATGGTCCGCGAGGAGCTGCAGCACCTTCAAGGAAGACTTGCCATTCGCATGGATTCTGTTACCAGCGTCATCCGCAAGGAGCTCCAGCAGGCGCTCAGGGCACAAGCCGCTGCGGTCGTGCCAGCGCTACAACCGCCCCCTTCCGTTCCCGCGCCGTACCCGGCCCCTGTTCAGCCAGTCACGTACGCGGACGTCGTGCGCCACCCAGCCCCATTTCCTGGGCCTTCGCCTTACACCCCTCCAGTGGTCGCGGTGCGCGCTGCTCAACCGCTTCCTTACTGGGCTGATCGGCGCCAGGCACCGCGAAAGACTGATCTCTGGTGTACTCCGGATCAACGCACGCTCTGCTACCACTGTAGTGAACCCGGCCATCTCTACCGGCGGTGCCCATATCGCGGAATGGGTCTGCGCGGATTTTCTCTAGAGAGTTCCCGTCCACGACCTGGAGAGCACCACAGGAAATCGCCGAGTATGTCGCCCGCCAAAGTAGTTCCCTGCCTCCTACCCGCCGCGACTCGCGCTCGCTTTCTCAAAGCCGGTCTTCGCCTTCTGAGTCCCGTTATGCTTAGCACAACGTGACTCCTCGAGCCCCCGTCGGGAAAACAAGCTCCGGAGACCTCTGGTGGCGAGGACGCCGAACGCCGATCTGCCGCAAAGCTTCCTCCACCACGCCGACCGACTCGCCCCGACGTCGAACACGGCATCGCCGCACAGTTTTCCCGGACACACCACCCGAACCGCCCCGACGACGCAACCCCAGTCGAAGACCAGCTTCCTCCGCCGTACCTGTTGACTTACACCGATCAGCCATCGAGAGGCCGCACTGAAGTCAGGACCTCCTTGGACATCCCTGCTCTCGTCGACACTAAGGAAGTCAGCGCATTGGTCCGCACGGGCGCAGATTACTCCATCTTTAGCGGACGGTTTGCCACTGAGCTGAAAAAGCGATAACTCCGTGGGAAGGCGCCGACATGCGCACAGCCGGCGGACATGTCGCACCGCTCGGTATGTGTGCGGCCCGGGTTACGGTTCGAGGCTGCACATTCGTCGCCAATTTTCTTGTTCTACGCGAATATTCTCGAGACGTCATCCCTGGCATCGACTTTCTTCACGAGCACGGTGCTATAATAGACCTCCCGAATCGCTAGGTGACGTTTTCCACCAAAATGGCCACAGAAAAGCCGGCGCACCAAGGTTCTCGGTCCGCCCTGCGAGGCCTTGGCTTCCCGTGGCGCGAGGCCTTGGCTTCCTTCGTGACAGTTGGACAGAGGTCCTTGTTACCAACTTTTTCCACGAGCATCGACATCTATTCCGTGGCACAGCCATCACTTACGTCGACCATGTTCCGGAAGTGGCCGAATGATTTGCTTGCGAGGAGGGCGCACCTGAAGTTGACGCAGAAGCGCTCAACGACGTCAACATAAACCCGAGCCTTCCATCCGCTTAAAAAGGCCAACTACAGGACCTCTTGCGAGAGTTTCGTGCGTGCTTCACGTCGTCGTCTAAGGTGAAACAAACGTCGACAGTCAAACACCGCACCATCACGCATGAAGAAGCTCGACACATTCATCAGCAGCCCTATCAGGTACCCCTCGGGAGCGAGATGCTATACAAACACAGGTCAAAGAGATGCTCACGGACGGCGTCATCGAACAGTCAAGCAGCCCGTGGTAGTCTCCTGTCGTCCTTGTGAAGAAGAAATACGGAACACTGCGATTCTGCGTCGAGTAGAGGAAACTTAACAGTGTGACAAAGAAAGGCGTGTATCCGCTGCCCCGTATCGATGACTCCCTCGACCGTCTTCGCCATGCCAATTACTTAGGTTCGGTAGACCTCAGGAGCGGTTATTGGCAGATCGAAGTCGATGAGAGGGACCGTGAGAAAAATTGCCTTTTTCACACCTGACGGGCTCTTCGAATTTCGCGTCCTCCCATTCAGGCGCTGCTGCGCTCCGGCCACTTTCCAAATAATGATGGGCACCGTGATGACAGGTCTGAAGTCGCAGACGTGTCTTGTTTATTTTGACGACGTCACTATTTATTCCGCAATGTTCACTGAACATCTGAACTGCCTCAGAACTGTCCTCGAAGCCGTTCGTCCCGCCAACCTCTCCCTCATACCACAAAAATGTCACTTTGGGTTCACCGAATGCAAGATTCTCCGGCACGTTATGAGTGCTAATAGAATCCGAGCTGACCCAAAGAAGCTTGTTGCCGTTGGTGCCTTTCCGGTCCCCGTCCACAAAAAAGAAGTCCGATGATTCCGGGGCCTGTGCTTCTATTATCGTCGCTTCATTAGAAACTTCGCCCAGCTTGCCAGCCCTCTGACGCTCCTAACCCGGGATGATGTATCATTTTTCTGGGGCTGCGAACAGCGAACTGCCTTCGACGAATTACGACGCCGACTCCAATCGCTGCCAATCCTAGCACATTTCGACGAAGATGGCGACACGGAGGTACATACGTATTCGAGCAACGTCGGTCTTGTTGCCGTTCACGTCCAACGGCACGACGGTGACGACAGAGTAATTGCCTACTCCAGCCGCGCACACTCGCGTGCTGAGTTGAACTACTCTACCACCGAAAAAGAATGTTTACGGTAGTCTGAGCAGCAGCTAAGTTCCGCCCATACCTGTATGGCAGACCGTTTTGCGTCGTCACCGAACAACACTCGCTGTGCTGGCTGAAAAATTTAAAGGAAGCTTTCGGCCGCCTTGCACGTTGGGCATTACGCGGGCAGGAATTCGATTTCACCGCCACCTATAAGTTCGGCCCAAAACACACCGACGCTGACAGCCTGTCACGCGCTGCCGTCGAACCTCCTCCACAAGACACCATCGACGACGATAGCTTCCTTGGAGCGGTCAGCAAGTCGCAGCTCGTTTCCAGACAGCGTGCCGATGCCGAGCTGCGTCTGCTCATAGAACATCTCGAAGGTGGGCACCCTGAGATACCGCGGTTCGTAGCTTTTGGGCTATCATCGTTCTGCCTCCGGAGCGGGGTTCTTTACAAAAATAACTCTACTTCCAGTCCGACAACTTACGTGCTCGTCGTACCGTCTTATTTACGGGATGAAGTTCTTTTTGCCTGCCATGATGAACCGACTTCCGGCCGCCTTGGTGTTACACGCACCTTCTCGCGAATCCGGCAGAGCTACTACTTGCCCCAGCTCACTTCAAGCGTCAAGTATTATGTACAGACATGGCGGCAATGCGAGCGGCGGAAATAACCGGCGCTCAAGCCTCTCGGACTGCTTCAGTGGATCGAGCCGCCACAAATACCATTCGGTAACGTCGGCACGGACATTCTGGGGTTATTCCCTCTCCCGCCGACCGGCCACAAATGGATCGTAGTCGCCACAGACTACTAGACTCGTTACGCCGAAACGAAGGCCCTTGCGCGTGGTACAGCCCCCGAATTTGCCCACTTCTTTATGCACGGCATTGTGCTTAGACACGGCGCCCTTCGACCACCAATACTGACCGAGGCAAAGCGTTTACAGCCCGACTTTTACGTGACGTCTTAACGCTCAGCCATACAGCTCTTCGAAAAACAACAGCGTATCATCCCCAAACCAATGGTCTAACGAAAGGGCTCAAGAAAACATTAGCGGACATGATCTCGATGTACGTTGACGTTGAACATAAAACGTGGGATCAGATTTTTCCGTACGTCACCTTCGCATATAATATAGCGACGCAGGAAACCACCCAGTTTATTCCGTTTCGTCTCGTCTATCGCAGGAAGGTCCGCATGATGTTGGACGCGATGCTCCCGTACGGCAATGCAGAGGAACTCCCTCAAGCAGGCCACTTCGTGGAACAAGCAGAACAAGCCCGTCAGCTTGCCTGCTTGCACATTAAAGATCAGCAATCCGTCGATACTCGACACTATAATCATCGGCACCGGGACGTGCACTACGAGCCGGATAGCAAGGCGTGGGTGTGAACACCCGTGCGCCGCAATGGGTTGTGCAAAACGCTTATCAATAGGTATTTCGGCCCGTACAAAGTGTTGCGTCGCCTGAACAGCCTCAACTACGAAGTTGTTCCTGACGGAACTGTGGTCGCCGGCCGTCAGCGTCAACGGCCTGAAGTCGTCCATGTAGTGCGCCTAAAACCGTACTTTTCGCGTGACTGAGTGCTAAGTGCACGAAGTGTTTGGTACCTTGATCTCCTTACCCCACGTGTGAACTTGACTCTCCTCACTCTCAACTAGCGCCAGATGCATAGTTCAGCTCCGGACTATTTTTCGTTTTATTTCCTTCTTTTCCTGTACATAACCCATTCTACATCGAGACGAAGATTTCTTTCGCGCGGGGGGGGGGGGGGGGAGATAATGTCACGAGCCTAACGCGCCGCGCGGCCTCCACGCTTAGTCGAAACGACGACGAAGCGGTGGTTGGCTCTCGAGGCGCTCTGGCTCTGTGACCTGAATCCTGGCTCTCTAATTAAAAGCCATTGGTCTTGGGTTCTCTCCGACGCCTACCTGGATGGTTCCTCAGGTCGCGACAATATTGCCGCACTTAGTTTAGCCATCACGCTACCGGCTCCCCCGTGCGGTCTGTCTTTGACCTTTGTCGCGCGCCGGACTTCGTCCTCTTCTGCTCGGTGCTAGGCCCTCGGTGCTAGAGGCTGCCCGCCGGCTGGCTCGGCAACGAACCTGCGTGCGGCAAGAAGTCGATGCTCACCGCTATAACCTCCGTCACCGCGAAGTCATTTTCCAGTCTGGCGATCAAGTGTGGGTTTGGAGCCCCATCCGTCTGCGCGGTCGCTCCGAAAAGCTTTTGCGCCGTTACTTCGGCCCCTAAGAGGTACTCCGCCAACTCAGCGACGTTACGTATGAAGTGCGCCCGCAAGTGAGTGAGCGTTCTTCCAGACGCCCGCCGACATCCGAAATTGTGCACGTCGCAAGACTCAAGCCATACCATGCCCGCTAGGACAACTCTCACCACGTTCGGTGCCTGGGATTCTGTTAACACCAACACGTGGCTCCCCCTCACTGTCAGGCATCGAGTCGATGCCTTTCCAGAGGGGAGGGGCAATGCCGCACTTAGTTTAGCCATCACGCTACCGGTTCCCCCGTGCGGTCTGTCTTCGACCTTTGTCGCGCGCCGGACTTCGTCCTCTTCTGCTCGGTGCTAGGCCCTGCCGGCTACGCTCTGCGCAGTGTGCTCGCGAGGTACTGTTCTGCCAGGGATTGAACGTCCTACCGGCGTCCGTGACAATATATAAATTAGTCACGGATGTCATCCGTGATTTTATATGTGTAGAAAATCACCACAGATGTCAAAAAACTATAATTCCATGACCTTCGTTCTCGGTATTTTGGATGATGCTTCCTGTATTTATTGCGAGCAAAGCAATAAATTCCTCAGTCAGCGCTGTATATCTGTCATCTTATCGGTGTCCTGTTACCCTGCGCGGTTTTGCCAAGAATCATGCACCAACTGGCCCGGCGTTCTTCTGTGAAGTAGTATAGTGACTTCGTGCAAATTTTTCTTAATGGCATTTGAGTGTACGTGGTGCAGACACGGAAGATATGTTAACTTGGCACTGGTGCCTGCCTATCAAGATGTCACATACTTGGTATAAATATTAATGCATGCTTGGTGTTGCGTTGATGCGCACCACTGTCATGGAAGGGGTTGCATCGCTGACTTTGACATCGATACTATATTTTCTTCTGGCACAGTGAATGTTGCACCTGACTTGTCGTTGGTTTGATTAGGAAGAATAATGAAGTGCGCTGTATTTTCATCTGTTGTCGTGGTGTTTTGGGCCGTTTATAGTCAGTGCACTCTCCAGCAATGCCTGTGTTTTGCACTAGTTTTGCAATTCATGGAGAATTAATGTAATGGCCGGACCACCTTCAGTCCATTTCCTATCAGGTAGCTTTCTAGCTCAAACATTGTTTTTATAATGCCGTTTAGAGCCATTTTTCTGAAACTACAAAGGCCTCCTTGGAATGGTATAGGGAATAACAACTGGCGCTCGCTCGCCGTATGGGCAGAATTTATTATCTCAGCGTTAGCATGTATAATATCACACATCAATATTGAGAAGTACGTTGGTAGTTTATAAGAAACATTGAGCAACGTTAACTGATATGAAATGTACTGTTTTTGTCCAAAATGCAGACTTGCACCATGCGTGCCGTTCTGCGATGAAAATCCTGAGGTGGCTGAGAACCTGTTCCTCGAGGGAGGATGACTATTCCACAGGCTCAACACTGCGGTTCACTCTACAGCTTCCATAGTGTCAAGATTATGGATGTTCAGCATAATCTACCTTATGTTTGCATACAATCTGTTCCTGGTAGCTAGTGTCACAGCCCAAACCTTCCCCAAGCAGGTGTATAATGAAGCGCAGGCATCAATTTTTGATTGTTTCATGTGAAAAAATTTGGAGGTAGAACTGCAATTGAATCTTATTTTTTCAGCACCATAACAATAAAAAAGCAGGCATGTTGTAGTCGTTCTTTGGATGGCAGTAAAGAATTCATTGGTGAAGCTTCTTGTGCTTTGTGGATGTCTTTGTTCTGATAATAAAAATTTTCCAGATTTGTACAGTATTTTTTTTTGCGTGAAAATGTTTTTCTTTGGCGCACAGCCAGACTACTGCCATGAAGAGCTCCAGTACTGCAGTTATATTATATTATGTTAGCATTATAATGGAAAATTTAAAGAACACTTAAGAAAGCAATAAAAGTGGAAACAAATTATGAACCCATTGCGTGCATTTTCCAGAAGGGTGTAGGGGTGTAAAAGCGCTAAAACACCAATGGCTTGGCAGTACTAGCGAGCGAGTCACCCTTCACACAATTAGGTCACTAGTCATTTTCGGGCTGGTTCTTTTGCGAAACGCCCCGCGTGAAAGGTGTATGAAAAAAAGACTTCCCTTTGGGCCGGGCGCAAAGGTGCGAATTATAGACACCTGAAAACTCTTTTGAAGGTGTTTTATTTTTTACAGTGTAGACAAACGAGGAGACACAAGCAAGACATGTCCCGACGGAATACCCTGTAATGAACTTTCTGACGGATTAGTTGGTACATATCTATTAAATAGCGTGCGCTAACAGGACGAACACAGGAAACTTTCCTCTGTCTCCAAGTTTCCTGTGTTCGTCCTGTGAGCGCACGCTATATAATTGACCCTGTCAAGGGGAGGGTAAACATCTTCATCATCAATTTCTTCGGCCAACAAAATCTCTGGTATTACAAAGATATCTGGCAGATTTTCTAGAATTATGGATTCAAGACAGTCGCTTTTATTCATCACGCTGCGCGTATTTATAACTAGCAGCAAGAGTTCCTTGATAAGCGGTGATCCCAGTCACTCTTTACTCTGCTCATTGCGTATCTAGGTTCTGCAATTCTTGGCCTCACACAACGTACAAGTCTTCCTGTCCATTTTTGGTTCATCGCGCTGCAGAACGGGCTTATTGCCTTGATCCCTATCGATTTTTGTACTACACCGTAAAAGCTTTCTTATTACGCGGCCGCCGCGGCCGGGTTCGGGCCCACCTACTGAACTCAAGTTGGAACCCGTCCGCGGCTTCCGCGTTTCGATGGAGGCCAAACGCAAAGCCGCTCCTGTGCTGTGCGGTGTCAGTGCGCGTTAAAGATACCCAGGCGGTCAAAATTATTCCGAAGCCCTCCACTACGCCAACTCTTTCTTCCTTCCATCTCTCTGTTTCTCCTTTATCCCTTCTCTTACGGCACGGTTCAGGCGTCCGCCGAGACGTGAGACAGATACAGCGTCATTTGCTTTCCCCAATACCATTTTTCAATTTTACTACGGTGTCACGCGAATAGTGATTTTGGACGAAAAATCGGGTTCCTTTGAGCTTGCACACCTTCCGCATTACTTCTTACTTTTCAGTAAAATCCTAGAATAACAACATGACTGGTCGCTTTTTTCCAGCTCTGCCGATACGGTGGATTCTGGCGACTGAGTTGCACGTGACACCAAGCTTCTCTTGAAAAACCTCAAAATAACTTCTTTCTTAAGGACAGATTCTGTTTCATCACTCTCTTTTTGTGCTCCGAACGTAACCAAGTTAGAATGCCTACGTCTGTCCTAAAAACCGATAACATTTTCGCGCTGGAAGCTGACTGTTCTTTCCAAGATTTTTTAACGCTGGCTGATCTGCTGGTGTATTCGCACAACATTTTTTCCACCTTCGGTTTTTGCGAATTATTGCTGACATTTCTTCACTCAATTTTTGCTGTCCCAAAGTCGTTTGCGTCAACAATTCTTGCGTTCTAACATTGTCCGAGTCTGCCTCGGGGCCAGGATTCAGTTCCATGTCGCCACACAACATCAACTCGCAGATTAGGTTTACGTCACATGCGACACGAATGCACTGTTGGCAGCAACGCAGAACCAGGATACCACACAATCACTTTTAAATCTACAGTAGTAGGCACCAACAGAAGAAGGGTGCTAAGACAGAAGAAGGGTGCATAAGGCCAACTGCCTCTGCCTGGCGTGTCGAGCCCACTAAAGTTAAATGCTTGCAGTCGGCTATTAAAAGAGATTTTGAGACACCCAGGACTTGAAAAATTACAAACCGATCCGCTTAATGTCCGTAGCCTACAAGGTATTTAGGAAGGTAATCGCCAATAGAGTCAGGGCAACCTTACACTTCAATAAACCAATTGATAAAGCAGGCTTTCGCACAAGACATTTCACAATAGATCATATTCGCTCTATCAATGAGATGATTGGGAAATGCGCAGAACATAGCGAACCTCTGTATATAGCCGTCATTTACTACGGGAAAGCATTTGACTCAGTGGAAACCTCTGCAGTCACGCAGGCATAGCAAAATCAAGGTGAAGTAGAGCCTTATGAGAAATACTGGAATATATCTATAGGTACTGCACAGCTACTATAGTCCTCCATAAAATCAGCAATAACATTTCATTAAGAAAGGGCGACAGGCAGAGAGGCCGGATATCGCCAATGCTATTCAAAGTATTTTTACAATAGGCATTCCGATGCCTGAATGGGGAGCATTTGGAGTTAACAGTTAGTGGAGAATGCCTAAATAATTTGCGATTCGCTGATGACATTGCCATGCTAATTCACACAGGAGATGAACTGCAAAGCATGATTATTGAGTTAGACTGGTATAGAAGACTAGTGGGTCTAAATATTAACATGCAGAAAACGAAAGTAATGTTCAACAGTGTAGCAATTGAACAGCAGTTCACAATCTGTACCGAGGTGCTGGAAGTGGCAAATGCAAAACGTCCACTTAGGGCAGGTAGTGATCGCTGATGCGGACCATGATAGGAAAATAACTAGAAGAATAAGAATGGGGCGGAGCGCATATGGCAGGTTCTCTCAGATCCTGAATGCAGTTTACCAATATTCCTTTACAGAAAAGTATACAACAGCTGTATCTTACGTACTGGGCAGAAACGTGGAAGGAAACGAAAAGGACAGCCCAAGGAGCTATGGAAAGAAAAATGATAGGTGTTACGTTAAGAGACCGGAAGTGGACAGGCTAGGTGAGGGAAGAAACGCAGGTTAATGACATCCCAGTCGAAATCAAGAGAAAGAAGTGGGATTGTACAGGGCATGAAAGGCAGATGATGAGCGGAAGTTTACCAATATCCCTCAAGAGAAAAGTGTAATCCAGCTGGATCTTACCGGTACTCACCTACGCAGAAACGTGGAGGCTAACGAAAAGGGTTGAAATTAAGGACAACGCGGCGAGCTTTGAAAAAAAATGATAGGGCTAACGTTAAGAGAGAGAGTGGGTGAGGGAACAAACTCTGGTTAATGACATCCTAGTCGAAATCAGGAGGAAGAAATGAACTTGTACAGGGCATGTATTCATAAGACAAGGCAACCACCGGTCCTTAAGAGTAACGGAGAGGATGCCATGAGAAGGCAAGCGTAGCACGAGGCGGCAGAAAGTTAGGTGGGCGTATGAGATTAAGAAGTCTGAGGGCATACGGTGGGCGCAGCTGGCAAAGGACAGGGTTAATTGAAGAGACATGGCAGAGCTGACTCGACTAGTCACCCATCCCTCTTAAGCACGCTGCGAGTGATGCGTTAGATTCATTTTTAACGACAGCGTGAGCACGGATCACTGCCCAATATGTTTCTAATGCCGCATTCGCAACAGGGCTTGCGCTACGTGCTTGACATGGAACCTTGCGGTTAATACAGCAGCCTACGCGAATTCTTAGTGCGCTAGCATGTGCAGGAGCAGGCAAGCAGCTGCTCCTACGCAAGTGCAGGAGCTTAACGACACCAAGCTGCACGCAGGCCTCGAGGGACGTAGTAATTGAAGGCGCCGTAATCATTGAGTTCGCGCGATATTTAACGTGCACTGACATCTCAGTGGAGATTAGGCCTAAAGTGCAGAAACGTTGAGGCTAACAAAAAGGGTTCAACTTAAGGACAACGCAGCGAGCTATGGGAAAGAAAATCACAGGTGTAACGTTAAAAGGTAACAACACGGCAGACTGGGTCAGGAAACAAGCCCGGGTTAACGACCTCGTAGTCGAAATCAATAGGAAGAAATCGGCTTCGACAGGGCATGTAATTCAAAGGAAAGATAATCGCTGCTCCTTAAGGGTAACGGATTGGATTCCAAGAGGAGGAAAGCTTAGCACGGGGCGGCAGAAAGATAGGTGGGCGGATGAGGCTAAGAAGCTTGCCGGCATAGGGTGGGGGCAGCTGGCAAAGGAGAGGGCTAATTGAAGAGACAAGGGAGAGGCCTTTGCCTTGCGGTGGGCGTAGTCAGGCTGACGATGATTATGATTGAATGGTATGTATGGTGAGGCCACGTGCTGATTCGGCGGCGCTGTAGGCGTGACGCACGTAGCCAGGTTCGTGACATCATCAAGCTCTTTAATAAGGTTGTTGTGCTAATAGTCCGCTCCGGGATGACCAAACAGAAAAACCTGGGTTAGACAGAAAACGGATGTGTAACGCCACATGCCTCTGCTTGGAATACGGAGCCCAGTCAACCATGACCGTTATCTCTAAACCCTTTGGCATCAAGGAGAGAGACTGTGCCTGTATCGCCGGATGGATACCATCACATTCGAGTATGGAATGTTCAATTGTTTCTACAGATCTGCCACACACAGCATATGTGTCGCCGTCTTGGCTGAAATTGAAATTGGTTCTGGGAGTAATGCAATGGCGCAATATCAGTCTCACATATCAGCGGACACCTGAACCGCGCCGTAGGGGAAGGGATAATGGAGGGACTAACAGAAGAAAGGAAGAGGTGCCGTTGTGGAGGGCTTCAGAATAATTTAGACCACCTGCTCATCTTTAATGTGCACTGATATGGCACAACACACGGGCGCTTTAGCGTTTCGCCTCCATCAAAACGCCGCCGCCGCGGTCAGCCTCGAATTTATAAATTTTTTGAAAACGCCCTTGAATCACTTGGGAATGTAGCTGCCTCTATTGTTATTCTCGGCGATGTGAACTTTGATACACTATCTGATGGACCATGCGCAAATGAATTTATAGGTATTGTTCATGAGCATGGTTCCAAAAATATGATAACGCTACCAACCAGGATTACTTCAAATACAGCCACGTGTATTGATGTCACGAACATTGAAGTCGAGAATCTGTCTGCTGTTGTGATAACAAGCAATATCAGTGACCACATGCCATTCTTTTGCCTAGTCTCTGTCGCGGAGAAAAACTATGGCAAAGGGATGCGTAACAGGTTGCTGGTTCGTACAATGAACGGAACCACGTTGAAAGACTTCCGTTCTCTTCTAGAGCAAGCAGATTGGGATCCCAAACTTAAAGACACCAACCCAAAATCAGCGTATAAAAAGTTTCTTCTTCAGTATCTTTCGTGCTATAACGCAAATTTTCCTCTGCGAGAAGGTAAGACAATAAAGAGAAAAATAAGAAAACCTTTGGTAACAAAATATTTATATAAAGAATAAAAGAAAGGTATAAAATGTACCATGCTTTCATAAAGAATCTTGATTCTACTCGGCTTGCTGAGTATAGAAAGTTGAGGAACAGACTGAATTGGAACTTTAAAAAAGCAAAATCTGGTTTCTGTCAGCAAAAGTTTATTCAGAATAATGGAGACCAGAAAAAAATGTGGGACGTGGTTAACCACCTTATGAGCAGAAAGCAGACATGAGATGGTGTGCAAGAGATACTGAGCGGCAATGAGCACTTAGTTGGACAGGAACTGGCAGACAAAATGAATCGTCACTTTTTTAATATAGGCCACTATGATGGGCAAAATACGTGCATAAAAAACAACCCGCAAGGACATAGCCTGCCATAATCGATAATGCTTTTGCCATCTACTCCTGAAATTGAGAGAAAAAATCACGCAACTAAGGAATGGTGCCGCAGCTGTTGAAGACGGAATAAAAGCCCTGCCACTGAAATACACCGTATCTATTATTAGTCCAATACTGGCACATATTATTAATACAATGCTTGAGTCTGGAGACTATCCTGAAGAACTAAAATTGCCAAAGTCACACCCGCATATAAAGGTGGTTGTATACTAGTCATTAATAACTATCGCCCGATTTCTGTTCTGCCGTTTTTTTTCGAAAATATTTGAAGGCGTTACAGTGACCGATTCTTGTCTTTTCTTTTTTGAAAAGCATCAGAATATAACCTCTGCTCAGTAGGGGTTTCAAAGGCAAAAATCAATGGAAATGGCCCTGATTCATATTAAAGAAAAGATTGTGGAAAATATTGAAAACAAACTTTTGACCCTAGGATTATTTTTAGACTTCAAAAAAGCTTTCGAAGCTGTACAGCACGACATTTTGTTTGAAATTTTTCATATGTACGGCGTACGAGGCGTAGCGTATAAATTATTATAAAATTATCTAAGTGAACTCTGCCAGTATGTTGACATGAAAGGTGTATCATCCAGTAAAATGCGAATTCTATACGGTGTGCCCCAGGGATCCATATTAGGTAAGCTTTTATTCTTAGTATTCATAAATGATATTACTTTCATAAATGGCTTTTCTGATATAGATTTATATGCGGATGATACGAATGTCTTTTTTACAGGAGCAAGCAAAGAATGCTTGGAAAAGGCTGCTAATGAATACCTAGGTAAATTATCACGGCGGCTTTCAAACAACAAATTAAGGTTAAACACGAGGAAAACAAAGTACATAGTTTTGAAGCCCATAAATAGGCGAGACTACACAACAATAAATATAACCTATGACGGAAATGCGATAGAGCAGGTAAAAAAACAAAAAATTCTGGCACATGGTTCAGTGAAGAGCTTTCATGGACCACGCACGTTAATAAATTAACAGCTGAACTGGCGCAAAGAACTGCTGGCATCTACAAAATCTGGAACCTTATACCTACACCCTTAAAACAGATTCTATAATATTCTCCTTTTTACTCCAGATTGAGTTATGGAATATTAGTTTGGGGCACCACCATAATCTATAACTATAAGTTAATTGTTGCTCAAAAAATATACCACGCAATTACAAAGGCGATAGACGTAACCTGCGAACCGGACCTCTTTTCATTAAATATAGTATGCTAAAAGCAAACCTGATCTATTACTTCAAACTACTGCAATGGAAATTGAACAGAATTTCCCTCCGATAGAACATATGAGCACATACCCGATCCTCAATATTAAAAGGAGAGCGCCAAAGATACGAACCAATTACGATAGGAAAACGATAACTTTTCAGTCCACTAAACTGTTGAACCGCTTTGAAATAGTGGTCAACTTCAACAAATCCTCTGCCATTTTTAAAAGTGAATGTAGAAGCATCTTGGTTAACTCTGGAATTTCATACACGGCTAAATGACTTTTTTCGGTATGTGTACATGAAAATTGTATTGCCACTGTACATTTATTGGGTTTTGCATTGTTTTAAATCCACATTATTTAGAGATTCTGTTTTTTTCTCTTTCGGGGTGTATATGGTTCTGACGTTTTGTTGCGTTTTTCGCATTTGATGCGTAATGTTTCCTTTGCTTTTTATGCCGACTTGCGAGCATAACCAGAAGTCTTGTTTTGTTCTGCATGACTGCATCGTTTTGGGCTGATGTACAGGGCGTTACATTTTTTTTCAGCCTTTTGAAAACTTGAATTTTTTTTCATCGCAATTGTTGTACTGAACGAAGTCTATCTGCGAGATTTGTTCATAGATGCAACCGCATGTACAAGGGGCCAAGGCCTCGTCAGGCTCTTAACCTTTAGCCTTGACCTCCTCTTAGGCAGTGTCTCAGAAAAAAGATAAAGGAAAAAAACACTGGTACTCTGGATCAGTAGCAGGAGTACCCGGGTTCGAACACGGGTTCTCCACGTCGTTCGCGCGTTTAACGCACCCTGCTTCAAAGAGCCGGGCGCTGCCTCTAGAGTTATCATAGAACCATTCCTTCCTGCTCTGCCGTTTCCAATTTCGATATAGCTCACACGCTCTTTTTCTACTCAGCTATTCCAGTTTTTAACTTCGGCAAGTGTTACTTGTCGTTTAATGTTCTTTATTTCTCCGTCCTTATGCCCTGCCTGTTCACTGGTTAGATTCCTAATTCTTTTCCGCTATTTAGAGACGACGCTCATTCTGTACAAGTATTTAAAAATCGTAGCTGCACATCTATTATGGTCCAATTTCATTCAGCACTTTCAAAATTATATTCACTCTGAGCTTCCCGCGCTTCGAAATATGCCCAGCCCACATTTCACTGTACTGCCTAGTTTTTGGTTTTGCCGTGGGCACCAAGAGCTAATCTTTCAACAGCTCTCTTATTTATTTCTAATCTCGTCTCAACATCTGCCCTTAAGCACCAAACCGCTTTCACGAAAGAAAAAAACCGAAATTCCTCTTAGTAGTTCGTTTTTGTTCTGCCCCCATAATGCCCTTTGTTTCTATAACCCGGCATGTCTTCGCCCTTACGCCCTAAAAGACTGTTCGTCTTTTCCGTGTATAACAAACCTCCGTTTCCCATACCCCTAGATATTTGTATTCAGCCACCATGAGGATTTCATAGCTTTGTACAGTAAGCACGTGATCAGTTGTATCGTTATAAATCACATCTGACTTAAAATCCGAACCTAGGGCGTCTCCGTCGTCTCCACGAGAAACGAGATTTTGCTCATCTTCAAAATCAAAATATTCTTCCTTTCTTCTTTCACTCCCTCCTTTATCCCTTCCCTTACGGCGCGGTTCAGGTGTCCAACGATATATGAGACAGATACTGCGCCATTTTCTTTCCCCAAAAACCAATTATTATTATTAACATCTTCCTTATCACCTGCTAAGATTACAGTATCACCCGCATGTATTAAACCGAGGAGCCGTTGCTCAACGACTTTTCCGCCTGATATATATATATTTGATAGATTATACCCTAGATTACTTTCTTGTAGCCTTGTTCCCAAATTTATCATAAAAAGCCCGAACAGCAGAGATGATAGAGGACAACCTTGTCTTAATCTATTGTGTACCTCGACAGTCATACTTTTTATCTCTTCAACTGCAATATAAACTTAACCATGTCGATATATTTCTCGTAGTAGATCAATTTTTTGACCGCTAGGGTGGCTCTGTGCTTATGACGCTCATCTGCTGACCTTAAAAGGGGCGTTCGGACTCGGCCGCGGAGGTGGAAATTCGATTGAGACGAAATTGTATAGGCCCGAATAAGGTGCGGTGTCGGTGCACGTAAAAAAACTAAAGGTGGTGGAAATTTTCCGAGCCCTTCAATGCTGCGCCCCTCATAGGCGGAGTCGCTTTGGAATGTTAAATTTTTCATAAACCATAGTCAACCATTTCATGGCTGATACCTTATTCTTTTAGCATGTTCCACGCGAGTTCCATGCGCCCATTGTCGTATGCAGCGATTATGTCCAGGAAGGCTGATTACAGAGGTCAGCTTTCCGGCTTAGCTCTTTCCATTAAATGTGGAGGCATGTGCAGGCAGTCATCTAAGAGCCAACCCCTTCTGAGGCTGTTCTGAAGTTCTCCAAGTATATTATTGCTTTCTACCCATGTCTGTATATTTATTTCATCGCCTGCATTTCCAGCAGCCTGTATATAACAGATGCTATCGCAATATTTGTGAAGGCTTTTATGTGCATACAAACTGCTTTTCCTTTACAAAAGAGATTCATTCTACTATGTCCTTAGCTGCACGAAATTTGCTTATTTCTCATGACTGTTTGCAATGCTTTGAGCAACATGATAATTGAAAAACACCGACCCCTGGCACCCATCGTCGCCATGAATAAGTTCATAACAGTGTCTTATAATATTACACTGTCGCCGCAAAATTAAGTGATATCCAAGAAAGTGGACATGTCCGGGCATGATAAAATCTAAGTGGAAAAATATTCACAGTAAAATGGGATTTTAATTAAATCAATATATCACCGCATACCATTTCGTGGATAACAAAACAGTAGATCACCGTACGCGCATGCTATAATAATACATGCAATTACATAGACATGTCTACAAAAAAACTCCTCGCTTGAATTCTGCCGATTAGCTATGTGTGCTCCACGATGATTGTTAAGAAACGGCGCCTCTTATTTACAGGAGCCCTTCTTGTGTATGCAGATCGTCATCTTTAAATACGCGCTGGGTTCCTGATAAAAACTGCGCGGTCACGGTCGTGCAATCTTTGCACTACAGCTCGGAAACTTGCTGCACCTTTAAACATTATTTCCTGCTGGCACCAGCAAACTCAAGCAATGACACTTAGCAGCTCCTTTAAGATCTCAGAAAAGCGCATAAGGCAGGTTCTCCCAGATCATGAATGGCAGTTTACCAATATCCCTCAAGTGAAAAGCGTACAACAGCTGGACCTTACCAGTGCGCCTACAGGGAAGAAACTTGGAGGCTAACGAAAAGGGTTTAACTTAAGGACAACGCAGCGAGCCATAGAAAGAATAATTATGGGGGTCACGTTGAGAGACCGGAAGCGGACAGAGTGGGTGAGGGAACAAATTCGGCTTAATTACATTTTAGTCGAAATCAAGAAGAATAAATGGGCTTGGGAGGGCATGTCATCCGAATGCAAGATAACCGCTGATCCTTAAGGGTAACAGAGTAGATTCCAGAAGGCAAGCCTAGCAGGGGCCGGCAGAAGGTTAGGTGGGCGGATGAGATTAGGAAGTTCCCAGGCGTTGCGTAGGCGAAGCTGGCAAAAGAGAGGGCTAATTGAATAGGCCTTTCCTCTGCAGTTTTCTTGCTCATGCTGATGATGGTGATGGTGATGAAAAGATCTCAGCATCCAAACATCCATGTGGATGCGCTCCTAAGACAAACGGAGGCACAAAGGCGCGCGCACTGCTTTATACCGTATGGTAAACTAGCCAACATCAAATGCCTCGCAGGAGCGTGGCGGGCCATGAACTTCGTTGGAGGAGCACTTAGAGGGGAACTTGGAATTTCTTTGCTGCTCCGCACTTGCAAATCGAGGAACGTCAAAAACGAAACCACGTGGTCACGAAAAGCGCATAGCTGCGAACGCAGCGAAGCACCAAAACGTACCGAGACAGAACTGACCACCTGTGGCGCCGACAAGTATGGCTTTCTTTGGCTTCCAACATTCAGGTTGCCTTTTTTTCGCCTTTCGTGTGGCGAAGGTGCACTAGCGGTACGGTGGCTAGATGAGTAGGTGTGCCGACAGGCATGGGATAAAGCGTAGTTCCGCGCGCCTCCGCTTCATGAGAACAAATCAAGCGCTGTCGTTCTCCGCCAGGCGCTCGGGGGGCAGATCATTTGGTACTCGCCGCGGTTGCATTTGGCTTTTCCCTCGCCTCAGTTTTGGCCCGAAACTATCTTCATGCACTACCGCTGAGGCAGATATTCACTCTTTGGCAAAAAGCGCTAAAGGTGAGAGAAAGCAGCTGCTTTATCTTCTGTTTCCGACAGCTATAGCGCAATGCAGTTCGCAATGAACCTAGTGCTTTAGGGTAAAAATGAAAAAAGAAGAAGCTTATATCAAGCTTACAGCCGTCGGGGAAGAGGCCTTAATTTTCATTCTTCTGTGCTGTGGTGTCCCAATTTCTTTAGCAAATTCGAGTTGACCATCATCTGGATAAGTGGTACTGCACTCCGCTTTTGTGCGTGAATACTACTTTGAGCAGCACTACGTACGACAGATTTGTCATTGACGGTAATGCCTTTACGCCATCAAAGTCATTTTTTTCGTGGCACGCTATTCAGCGTAGATGGAAAGGGGTGTGCTAGCGTTTTTTTGGAAGGCGGCACTCCCGTTGTAGCTGTGTCCGCGGCCACATGACAGCCTGCGTCAACATGGAAGCCTCCTACTCAAACCTGCTGCTGCAAATGGGCACCTTCGCGACAGCTTGCACGTTCGCTCTCTCGGTTAGAGTGGCAAAGCATATAGGCGAGTTAGCATGATCAGTTGGCTATTTTCCGTGGAGAGGGGTTTCCCAAGAAACTGAAATTAGGGGAGAGTGAGAAGGGGAGCTTTAAAGGAGAAGAAAAGCGGTAGACATTTAATTTGTGTCAATAATGTGTCACGTAACGTTTAACTATGACTTAACACTCATGAGAAAGATGAAAAAATTTACCGTCGCTTGCAAGAAAACGGAATTCGTTAGGAATTTAGGGGGTGCCTAACTTCAGGAACAAAGGTGGTTTGAGGTTGGGCTGGCGGAAATTACTTCCCGCGACTCAAAGGTGCCATATGAGATCGAATGTGAGCAGAATATAAGACCAGATGTAAAAAAGCAAGTTAGCAAGCTTCAGTCTATCACAAGCCTTCATTTCATTCATGGTTACGCGGCCTCCCTCCTTGAAAAAAAATGGTGCGTGACCAGCGTGAGGAAACGTACCGCGGAGACGCGCGCTTACCTGCATGGACAAGTACGTCGTTATTTCACTACATGCGCTGATAAGCACTCCTAATCGTGCGCGATTTACTTTACTTTGTTCGGTCATTGATTGGGTTCAGTGTCGAATTTAAATATAAGTTCGTATTCTATCCATCCCTTCCAATTCGTCACATCCCTGTGCATCGTGTAATATGACTAAGCATGCGCTTCCTTAACATGCATGGAATATGGTTACACGATACTGCAGATATTTTGAAAGGAAAGCTATTAAAAATTGCCGTAATATGGCGTTTGAACTTTACTCACGGTGGAGCTTTATATCACACATTAGTGAAGGGAAAATTGATCCTACACCTACGGCCGAGCTGATGGGGTCAGATATTCCAAACTCTGCATCCCTGACAGTATAATGTGCACACGTCTCTGACTTTTTTCCTTGTGCAGGTTTCTCACAATAAGGTCATATACGCAGTAATATTGATAGCAATACTGATGTGAATTGGCTTCATACATGCATAGCAAAGGGCGGAGGAAACGGGTGCGAAGCGGTCTTTCCACGGTTACGCCACCGCTGCGTCATGAAGAAAAGGCGCGTGCTTCCCCCACGGGTCGGCACACCTAGCCATCTGGACGTCATACTAGGGGTTTCAAAGCAGAACTTACTTGAATATCCAGACGCGAAATCTTCGTTTTTAAGTCTCAGATATCCCTGATGTTTTCGTGTATTTCTTCATCGCGCAGGCATCTACGAATAGGGGTTGTTGTGGCGGAACCTGTGTTTTGGTTCTTGCTCTTTTCTAACTTACAAGAGCGGTGTTTCCAGTAAGATTCGTGTTTTTGTTATTAGGAGCTGATTTTCTATCCATACAAACCACATTCAAATTTTTCTAAGCGTCCATTTACAGTCAGGGCCTCCTGTATTCTTTTTCAATTCCAGCCCGGTATGAAACATCCAACGGATGACGGCCCTCTCCTGTCCTCCTCCTTCTGCTAGCCTTCGCGCCTGCTCCATGGCTGTGGGAGAGAGAACTGTATTGGTGGCGCCCTGCGTCGGAATGCGGATGAACTGAAGCAGCTGGAAGCGGCCAAGGAGATCTGTGCCCCCGCCACTCCTTGAGTTGCTCCACACGGCTAGTGACGCATCGCCAGAACTGAATTAAGGCGTACAAAAGGGTTCCCGTTGAGAAGCGAGCCATGCGGTTGGCATCAAAAACAATGGAGGAGGAGGAGGAGGAGGAGGAGGATGAGGAGGAGGAGGAGGAGGAGGAGGAGGAGGAAAGGCGGGGATGTTAACCAGACGAACAGTCGGTTTGCTACCTTGCACGGGATGGAAGGGGTGAGGAGAGAAAAAGATTAAGCAGAAAAGACAATAGCAGGAAATAAAGTCACCATGCAATGTCACAGCGTTCAGTAAAGTCACAGACTATCTTGCAGGAGAGAAGTCTCCAAAAAGCGGAGCAGTGCCTTGCAGGCCTTCACCACCGACGACCGCCGCGGCCAGTGGCCGAGAATCTTCGTTGCCGCCAGAAAACAATAGAGGAGGCGCTGTTAAAGCAATGTTCAGACAATGTCGGGAACATATGCAACAAAGCAAACGACATGGGTGCGCGCTCACCGATCCCTCCCTGCTTCCCTCTACCACATTGTCCTACCTGGAGTACCTGGCTGGTGTCAAACTAAATGGACGACCAGCCAGTTGTTGTTCTCCATGTTGAGGTTATTTTGAGAGCTTAATATGTCTCTCTTTAATAGAGTGCTCCTCTCTTGCTTTCTTATTCTCTTCTTGGACTAATTCGCGGCTACGGGAGAGCCACGGTGGCAAAACTGTGGCGTCTATTTTGTGAGGATCACCAGTATGTTAAGGAACAGTGCAGTTGCAGTCTCGCAGTGGGTGATCAGTTGAATCATACACTGAAAGAATGGTCAAATATATTCACACCTTCAATCATGTAACCGAAAAATGCACAGAATAAATTTAACCGCCGAACAAAGCTCTCTATATCACAAAAAAACCAGCATCAGTCGAAGGTGTATGTAAAGGTGCTAGAAAATATCTTTAGCGGCCGCACAGCCACCATTGTTGTCCATAGGAAAAGTGATAACATCCCTATAACAGAGTGTCGGGCAGGGAATCACTATCTCTACAGTGATATTCACTGCGTATCTTACCGGTACTCACCTAGGGGACCGAACGATGAAGCCTAACAAAGAGGGTTCAATTAAATTCACACGAACAAAGCAAGGTGTGCGAAGGAAAATTATATGTTTAACGTTAAGAGACAGGAAGATGGCAGAGTCGGTGTGGATCTAACACGGGTTAATGACATCCTAATAGAATTCAAGAAATGGAAATGAACAGGCCATGTAATGCGAAGTCAAGATTACCGCTGGTCCTTAAGGGCAACGTGCAGGATTTGAATAGAGAGCAAACGCGTAGCCGTGGGCGGCAGAAATTCAGGTGAGCGGATGAGACAAGAAAGTTTTGTAAAGATAAGGTGCCCGGCGCTGACATAAGAGAGAGTTGGAGTCTCTCCTGGACATTTGAAGTGAGCGGACATGCGTCGCTCACCCTCCCGAAAAACCGGCTCTCGCCCTAGCGGTCAGTAGCTCGTTACCTTCCGAGGATAGCGGAACTCGGTCGCGCCGCTCGCCCTATGAGGTGTGCGGGAAGGAAACAAGGGAAGGAAATAGCGAAAACTGCGGCTCCTGTCCTAATCAAAAATATTCCCCTTCGGCACGTGGAAGACTTTCAGCGAAAACTTGAGCAGTGATAATTCGGCACTGAGTAGGTCTATCTCCACTACTAAGGTCATGCAGTGGATTTGGACACAACGCATTACAGACGAGGCCAAGGACCACGAATACGCCGGCTCAGACGAACATTTTCAGTGCATCAATGAACGAAGCAAAGCAGTAAAAATTGCACACAATGACGCCCCAAACGGTGTTACAATGCACCCGTAAGCGCCACCGTGGACAGGTACCTTTTCCAGCTGTGGGAGACTAGGCGGATGCTAATCCGGAGATGGCAAACACAACGCCTAAATTGCACCTTTAGGATAAGGATTGTTCCCATGACCGCAGAAGCCCAGGAGCATGCCGGTCACATCACCTAGGCAGACTACTAGGATTTCTGCAAATCAGTTCGAGGCACCATTGAGACCTCAGGTACCTGGGTGATTTTACGCAGTCTAATATACCTCACAACTTGTAGTTTCATTTCGAAGCGACGACTGAAAAGAAGGCATATTTTTACCAGAGATAATGCGCCTTTGCAGGATGCGTTCTGAGCAAAATAAGTAGGCTCATACGTCCCGCAGCGCATAATACAGTACACGGGAACGAGCAACGAGGAGCTGGACACGCCCATTACCCCAGCTGAAGTCTACGCTGCAGCGCGTTCAGCCACCTGCAACACAGCCGCAGGCGCGGAAAAGTCACCAACGGAATTATTAGAAATCTGAGCAAAGCCCAAACACATATTCTCACAACATACATCAGCGATGCCCTATGGAAGGCTGGAGAAGGCCCGGCAGAGTGCAAACACAGAAATTATTAGAATCCTCAAACCAGGAAAACCACCAAGCCCGGATGCTCTCAGGCCTACCTATCTTACCTCCTGTTAGGGGAAGCTGTATGAACGCATCATTCAATCCCGTCTCGAAATTTAATACAATATAATGACTACTTCGCTCCCTCCTTCTAAATGAAAAAGTATTACAAACATTCCACGTGGTGGAGCACACTGATCTTGGCCGTTTATCTCAAGGATGCCTTCGACAACATCTCTCATGAAGCCATTCTCCCGAAGCTAAAGTCCATGGGATGTGGTATAAAAACTTTCCACTACACCGAACATTGTCTCAGCGACCGCACGGCCACACTTGGCCAGGCACAAGTGCGCTCAGGAACGGGACACATGCCCAACAAAGACACAAAGTATCCCCCCTCACTGGCTCGATTGTCTGCCTATTACTCTTCAATATCGCCATGATCAGCATGGCCACAGCTCTTGACATAATTGTAGACATAAAATATACGATAGATGCAGAAAAAATTGCAATCTGGACAACTAAAGGCTCCTTCGCCACCAAAGAAGCTACCTTGCCGGTAGCGGCCATATGTGTCGAAAGCTAGGCAGCAAGATGGGGTATCCGATGTGCGCCGGAGAAATTCTAAATTGTTCGCATAAGAGGACAGGCATACAAAACCCCGGGCGTCCTCGAGGTGCTGCTCGATGGTGCTCTAATAAGAGAAGACTGACTCCTACGCATCCTGAGGCTTTCGATTAAAAGCAATGTAAAGGCGAATTATACCTTACAGCGCCTCCACTCTGCATCTGAACAAATCGCTTGCTTGATCAATTGGGTCATTAGAAACCGCAATGGCATGCGTCAAGAAGAAACCAATGCAGGGCCTAGGCATGAGTCACCCATCGTATGGACTCCCATACCTCACTATGCTTAAAGTGGAAATGAACAAAGCGAAAGCGATCATCCACATGGCCTACAGACAAGAACTCGGCTTCCTTGTTTACACACCTATCACCTCGACGTCGTCGACTTCACCAACACCTTTGCCGTGGTCCGAGAAGCTGCCTTCTCCTCACAGAAAGGGTATTCGCGACTAAAGCCAGAATTACCATTCTAGAATGAATTGACACATTAGCAGACCTCCGGCAAGTACAAGACTCCAATGTCATCGATACAACCCTTTGCTCTGGCATTCAGGTGACCCTTCTGCCAAAAAACATGCAGCGGGAAATATACGAACACCCCAAAATGGCACGAATAAATTACATGCGCCGCACTCACCAACAAACCAAGAAACACCGTGTACGTAACCCCGCCACATACCCCAACTCTACCATAGCAGTTGCATTTGTCCTAGACAACTATCCGGAAATTTCCAGCGCCTTCATCGCAAAAGGTACCCTTACTGCTTTTGAAACAGCTGCAGTTGCGCTAGCCATTCAATATGGCGACGCCTCTGGCAAATGCCTCAAAATTGTGACGACTCAAATTATCCGAGTCGGCTCCTCCTATCAGGCAGAATTCCGAAATCACTAGCGTCCCTGCTCAACACTAAGCGCCCTCACACGTCTCCCAAAAAGCACCAAATCACTTCGACATCCGGGCACGAGGGGCTCGAGAGAAATAAGGCCGCGGAAAGGCCTGCTCGAAGGTGCACTAGCCGAGCAGCTAAACACCATGAGCTCTCAACCGTCTCCCCTATGTACGGAGAAGGGCTACTCTACCTACAAATGTAGAGACAAGTCTACTCTCACAACGTAAGTCTCTGATGTCTGATGTGTTTGCGCTTGTGTTAGCTAGAATCCCACCACATACCACACAACATGAAGATGCTCTGACGACAAACCCCCGAATTACATACACACCACTAGGAGGAAAAGCTCAGAACTGGCGAGCCAGCGCGCACAGGTGTCCCAGTCTAGAGCGACAGGAATGGCCTTTGGGATTGCGAGCTAAGCATTCCACCCGCATGTGCCACAATTTCCTCTCTATTCCTGCTTTGTGAAAAAAACGGTTTTGAACAGCAACAGCAGGATAGAATTGCTTCGAGAAATATAGAGGCACTTATCTCTCAGTGGGCGTTGCTAGGGTGGTGGTGATGATGTAACATGGAGAGTTTAGAAAAAGAAAAGGTGACAACGTTTATGCAACCTGTTACAAAATTCTGTGATTTAGGAGGTGTAAACTTTGTCATTTTTGTGCTCTCTCCAGCGCCCCTTGCCACTTGCTGCCTCCCGTTAGCTACCCTCAGCAGGCTTACCTCTCCTCCTTGCTCACGTCCAACGATGCCATGATCTTGGCGGTCAGAGAATTCCTTAGAAAAATTAGCATTGATTTTTCGTTGATCTTATTTTCAGAATTTGTTAGCGGTTTTTGAACGTTAAATCCACAGCCATTTAATTTAATCAACAAGCCTCAATGACAATTTTGTTGAGTACTTCACAACGAAGTACTTGAGTACATTTGTTGAGTACCTGTTGTTGGGATTCAATTGTGAAGATGGTGATGTAGCCATGCCTACATTAATTAAAGTAGGCCGAATCTAGACGCGTTTGATGGGCGCCTCAGCCCTAGTGTTTCTGCTCTGATGCTCCAGGAGAATGTATTGCCAGTAAAGACATTAGTAAGCCTCTCAAAATATCTCTTTCCTAAGAAAGAAAAGTGCTGATACTAGAATGCACCTTCAGGCCTAAGGTGCGCTCATGCAAAAGCGGCTCTTAGTATTGCTTTTATTTTCGATGTTCTTGAAGGAATCGAGGTATTCAAATAACAGAACATCGCATGTGGACTTCAATAATTTTATGGCAAATAAGATATACAAATAGTGACTTTAATAATTTATATACCTGATGATCGGCAGTTCATCACCTGCATCGATGGACACCCCTTTGTAGAGGAGTATATAAGCCTCGTGTGCAAGCTGTTCCATGCTGTGAAATGAAAGGGCTGTGTATGTGTGCGTCTGTCTGCGTGTGAGCGTGTGCATATCATCCTCTTGTGAATGTTTTCAGCACCACATGAGCACGAGCTTGCAATGTTGAACTGTGAGCACAGGTTGCCTCCATATCTTGCTGCAGCAAATGTACGCGCGAATTGCATCGGCAAGGGCCTTCCGGCAGAGTAGGAGTGCAAAATATATATTTTTTATTTCATCCAGTGACTGTTCTTAAAAATAGCAGAAGCAAAGAAGATATCCATAAAATAATAAAAGAATAGCAATAAAAAATCAAAACAAAGTTCAACAGAAAGTACTCAAAATAATTTCAACTGTATTTCAGCGGCCAATATTCAATAGATCTCCTGACCCTTAATGTTTCGTCAACATGAAGAGAAAGTTATTTGAATGTGATCTCTCATTATTGAACAATAAGCGGCCAAGTATCTTACAACAAAAATTTTTGTGAGGGTTCTTAGCTACTGCGGGAGAACTCCACCGAAGAAGACACTTGATATTATTTTCACGATCGTCTTCGCGCTTTCAACTTTGCATTGCAAATTTGAAGTGTAGACCTCAGTGAGTCGCTCAGCCCAGATAGGACATTTTCTGGCGATTTCTTGAAATAAATATATTTGATGTTGCACCTGAGTACTTTTACTTCGTTTCGGGCCATGTAGAAAAATAAAGGTTTCAGTTTGAACATCTATATGCCTTTTCGATTAATCAATTTGTGCTCTGGCGGTAGTGCAGTCGGATGGTGAGGCGCTTGCTGAAGAAAATCAAGAGTCTCTGGTGCGCCGATTTTGTTCGCCGGTTTGCTCGGGGCAAGAGGCTGTAAAGGTTGCATTGCGTGGATTACGAGCGTTTGATGCATTTGCGTCTCTGTCGAACGCACAACCAAGCTACCTGTATGTAGCATGTGTTTCCATAGGAAAAACTTTAAAGATCCATGCGGCGACCCGCACTGGGAGGATGTGAGAGCATTGACATCTCATCCGCACTGGTCGCCTCTCTTCGCTTCATTCTTGTGATGTCCAAGCGCTCTTTTTGTCGCTCGTTTCTGCTTGTCAGCGTTTTTTTGAATGATTGCTCAATTTCTTTTTCTGTTACATAAATTAACACTTTTAACCTGGCTTACTGTTTTTCAAACTCTTTTTTTGTTTTATACCCTTTCAACATCCGAGAATGTTATGACGTCGTCCCACAACATCAACGTCCATGCTTTTAATTTGCCTCTAATTTCCCCACATCAACCATGACGTCCCGTCTGTTCTCCGTCAGGTAGTTACACGCAGTGACCGAACGCTCCGCGAGTTCTAGCTTGAACGATTAATAACTGGACGCCCCACTCCAGTTGTAACCAACACAGTGGTGTGCGCGTGTGTGATTTAATTCCTCTAAAATGAACTAATCACGCACACAACCTGGACACATTTCTTATTGTTTAAATAGTTTGTACATATCACATCTCC
This sequence comes from Amblyomma americanum, assembly GCF_052857255.1. Taxonomy (NCBI): domain Eukaryota; kingdom Metazoa; phylum Arthropoda; class Arachnida; order Ixodida; family Ixodidae; genus Amblyomma; species Amblyomma americanum. The sequence goes on along the minus strand of NC_135497.1, from coordinate 543,139,431 downwards.
CCCTATCCTCTCTTCCTGTCGCCTCACCTCTTTCATTTCATTTCTCCATCCTGCCTGCTATCATTTATTTCCGCTGCCCCAGCTCAGGTGCTTCAGTATCGATTTCAGATTCCGGGGCTAGCAAAAATCTTTTCCTTCCTTTTTACTATTATTTTTAATAAAACCACTACCACCACCACCAACCATAGCTTCTTTGTTTATTTATCGTTCATTAATCACATATATACTATTTCAAACATTCAACCAGATTGTTTGCGTATTTTCCCGTAATTTCGACTGCCACGGCTCTTTTGACGTCCACCCACTATATCCTCGTCCGTGACTATTTCGACGTCTATTCGACATTCAGACTCTAAATAATTAGTTATTCCACATCAACCAAATTTGCCGCGCATCGTCATTTTGTCATTCTCTCTCAAGCAATCAATCATTTTTACTGGTAACACCTCAAAGAACGATGCAATGGCTGCCGACACGTTTTGCGTCCACTTTCTCCTGAAACGAAACAGCGAAGATAAGTAATGCTTTCGAATGAAAACGCTAGACTGAAACTCGTCTAATTTGCTTGGTGGAAGTGGGCTTCGCCATGTGTCTTGAAAGGAGGATTGAAAGGGACAATCCCCGATGCAGAACAACGCTATTTATCAGGCTTCCATCCCACGTCGTGCAGAGAGATTCCCATTCGCGTCCTGCTCTCAACCCGCAAGCAATGCTAGCCCAGTCCGGCCGCTGCAGCCGAGTTTAAAAGCGAAATGTGATCAAAATGACCGGCTCGCATTCGTGTTCACAGCCGTGTTTTCGCCGTAGATTAAGCGTACTGTTATGACTGGGACTCCAGGTGACCATGAGAAGTCATTCGCTGGCGGAGCCGTTCTCTGGATACGGAAGGATGCAAGCTGGTCTGGCAATCTGGGACGCTCAAAGGTGTCGCATGGAACGGGCATCCCTCGGATCCTGCCGTCGATGCGGAGCGCGTAACGAGATTTTCTAAACGTGTGCCAGGGCGAATACATTTTTGTCATCTGCATGCTGGCCGCCTAGTAACCATGTCGCCATCTGTAAAGACCAGGCGTGACTGTGCATGTGATGGCGATTTCTACATCGGTACTGAGCATGTGCCGGCTGCGGCCTAGGAACACCGAAGGACACTGGGGATCATCAGCGGTTTATAAGACCTGCGCCAGACGTAGTAAGTGTGGAGTCGTGGTAGACTCGTTCGGTGTGGACTCAGTGGTGAACACCTGACGTGAACTCTCTTTGATGACGCCTTTCTGCGCTCTCTTCGACACTCTTGTAAAAAATTATAACATTTTTTACTACGTCAAGAACATCCCAGATTGCGTGCTCCTTCCAGGCACAGCCTGGAGCCACCCTGGTCATTCATCGAGAGAGAAATCTATAGCTTAACCTTCCCTTCTTTTTTTTACCAGAAATGAATTATATCTCCCTGCAACATTGTAGTGAATGAGCTGGCTCCTAGCGTCTGCAGCACCTTTCTCCCGAGCCTCAGAATATGGTGGTCGATGTCCCCTTTCTCTATATGATAGCTTTCACCTCCACGTCTCCACCAACGCTCTCGGCTGACTCAGGCGAGCGCTCTCATGCTCTAGCGCCCTCGCGCTTACGTCGATGAGGTACGCTGAGGGCACAATCTGGGCCACTGTTCAAACATACTGCCTACTTACAGCCTCCCTTACCCACAACACTGGGCGTCGATTGGGTCACCCGCCTTGTGATTGCGGTGACTTCCCTGACACTCCTCATCTTCTCTGGGACTCTCCGCGCCCTCTGCCCCCATTGTTCCTTAATTGCGTGGCTGATGGGCACAGCCAGTCCAGCGCCGAACATGCACCCCTGTATTTCGATCCAGCTGTGAATCTCGGGCTAAAATCTGCAACTGTGCCCCGGGTTTGAGGCATCAATTCAATTGGGCTTTGATCTCATTTGTGCGGCATTGTTTTGACGTCTGCGTACAGCACACAGAACGAAGTTTATGGTATAGAATAAATCAATTAAAATCACTGCGTCCCTGCAAGGGACTGTTTTTTAGGGACTGTTTTTTAAGAACACCACAATATGATGCACGAACAGCGCTCAGCGAGACAGCCGACTAGTGCGCATATATCTACCCCATGTCTTCGCATTCAGCGCAGCGAGCTATAAGGGCTCAGTTAGAATATCTGACATCTTTATTCACAGCATCCAAGTAGAAATGTTTTTTTCATTTTCATTATTGAAGCTCTCCCAAAGCGTTCCACCAAACTGTTATTAAAATAAACCTCATCTCAGCACAAAATGTAAAAACGCAATATCGGAGCACCTAGGGAATACTTATGAGGTGTAATGTGTATAGTATAATTGGTTTTTTTGGGAAAGGACATGACGCAGTATCTGTCTCCTATACCGTTGTTCACCTGAACCGCGTCGTAAGGGAAGAGATAAAGGGAGGAGTGAAAGAAGAAAGGAAGAAAGAGGTGCCGTTGTGGAGGGCTCCGGAATAATTTTGGCCACCTGAGTATCTTTAACGTGCACTCACATCGCAAAGCACACGGGCGCCTAACGTTTTTCCTCCATAAAAACGCAGCTTCCGTGGTCGGGTTCGAACCCGGGAGCTCCGGATCAGTAGCTGAGCGTCCTAACCACTGAGCCACTCGGCCGGGTAATGTGTATAGTATAATTTGGTCGCTGGGTTAGTGGACACCTAAGTCACGCTGTGAGTATGCGGTGGTGCTGCAATCTAGTGTTTTGAATCATGAGACGATCCTCTCGCAACTCGACGACGCTAGCGTTTTGATGTTTGTTATCTAGGGAGGGGTGGGGCGGGAGGTAGAGCTGGCGCGAGGCTCTGTAGGCCTGCGTCATCTCGCTGAACGAGTGCATTCGCTCCCTCGCGAATCCCCGATCCGAGGCCACCTGAACCCGGTTTAAAGAACCTCGGGCTAAAAGGTTGGCGGCCTCGTTTCCGGGATTCCCGGAGTGCGCAGGCACCCATATAAGCTCTACATGGCGGGGTGGGGGTGCATCGGGCGAGCCCAGTATGCCAAAAGCAGGGACGTGGACTCGGCCTGGCGCAAAATTTAGAATTGCAGTTTTAGAGTCTGCTAAAATGTACTGGGCTTCCGTGCGGGTGATGGCAATTGCGATGGCGGCTTCCTCTGCAGCCTCTGGGGTGGTGTCAGGGGGGAGAGGTAGTGTGAGGAGGGCGGATGAAGAGCAGTCCACCACGGCTGCGGTTGGTTCGTCACCCGTGCAGGCGGCGCCCACCCGTACGGCGTCCGGCTCGGAGCGGTACACTCGGTTGAGTTTCTTCGCACGGGCTCTGCGGCGCTGCTCATGGTGTGAGGGGTGCATAATTTTTGGCAGTGGCTTGATGACCAGCTTTCGGTGAAGGGATCGAGGAATGGTGAGGAGGGTTGGGTTGTTGGCCGGTATTCGGATTCCGAGGGAGTCCAAGATATACCGGCCTGTGGATATTTGTGTAGGCCTTATGTATTGGGCCTGTCGATGGGTCTCCACGAGTTCCCCGATCGTGTTGTGGAGGCCCAGGCCTAGTAATCTGTCTTTGGGGGTGTTGAGGGGAAGATGAAGTACGACTTTGAATGCCTTGCCGATCAAGGCAACCAAAGTATTTATGTCGTGTTTGGATAGTTCTAGGTATGGGGTAGTGTAGAGCACACGACTGAGGACAAAGGCATGAATGAGGCGACAAAGGTCGCGCTTCTTCATGCCTCTATGATGGCCCGAAACTCTGCGGATGAGATGCGATATCGCGCCTGCAACCTGCTTCAGTTTCTTGAGGGTGGTGGTGTTTTTGCCATCGTTCTGGATATGCAGGTCCAATACGCGGAGGGTGTCAACCTCCGGTACCGGGTCCCCATTCAGTTCGATGGCAATGGGGGAGCGGGGGGAGCGTTGGTTCTTTGGGCGGATGAGGAGCAGTTCGGACTTCTCTGGGGAACAAGACAGTCCGATGTTCTGTGCATGTTTGGGTGAGGGTGGCTGCTTCCTGTAAGCAGTTCTCTATGTCGCCGTCACTGCCGTGGGTGGTCCACAGTGTGATGTCGTCGGCATAAAGAGTGTGCTTAAGGTGGGGGATAGTTGCCAATTTTCGGGCGAGTGGGATGAGGGTGATGTTAAATAGGAAGGGGGAGAGGACGGACCCTTGAGGGGTTCCGATACTCTGAAGCGTGTAGGAGGGGGAAGAGAGAGGTCCAAAATGTATCTCAGCCGTGCGGTCAGTGAGGAATGCTTGAATGTAGGCGTACGTGCGCGCACCCACATTCAATGAAGATAGGGCAGTCATGATCGCCTGATGTTCGATGCGATCAAAAGCTTTGGAGAGATCCAAACCTAAGACTGCCTTTGTGTGACCAGGAAGAAGCGGGTCGAAAATGTGATGTGTGAGTGTCAGCATGGCGTCCTGTGCGAATAGATGGGGGCGGAATCCCACCATGCTATGCGGGTATAGATTGTTGTCCGCCGTGTGCGTTGTGTCTTGCTAACACAACATGCTCGCAGAGCTTTCCGAGGCATGAGGTTAGCGAAATCGGGCGAAGGTTTTGAAGTGTAAGTGTTTTGTTGGGTTTGGGCATGAATATTACCTTCGCGTGGCGCCAGGACTGCGGGAGGATACCCTCCCTCCAGCACTGGTTGAAGTATTGCGTAATTTGCGTGATCGATTGGTAGTCCAGATTACGGAGCATGGAGTTTGTGATTTGGTCTGCACCAGGTGTGGAGTTGGTTCGGATAGTCAGGTGGGCTGCTCTGACTTCCGTCTCAGTGATGTCTGTGTCGAGTGTTGGATTGGCTGGTCCTGTGTAGGTGGGTAGAGGTGTGGGGGAATACTTCTAAATTATGCAAGCAAAACCAGGACAAGTGTGCCGAAATGGAGGGGAGCATGAATCTCTCCGAGACGGGCAACTTCCTCTAGCACATGCTGAACCCTGAAAACTCGAAGACAAAATCCGGTATAAGTTTGACCAAAGCGAGGCACGCGTTCGAAGGGGACAATGATACTTTCATTAACAAATTAATTGAGACGTACGTCGGGGATACTTCGCGAACTCTACTTCCTGACTATGGTGGAGCGCCTAACGAGGCGCTGGACGCCCCATCACAAAGGCAGAAATAAGGGCAGAGATTGTAAGATTAAAACGAGATCGCCTCCTGGCCCTCACGGGGTAACGACCAAAATGCTCAGGAACATAGACGATTACTCTATTAGGTATCTAACAGAGTATATGCAGGTATGTTTGGAAAAAGGCGAGCTCCCACAGTAGTGGAAGACGCCAAGCATTACTTTTAACATCGAAACCAGGGAAGCCTCCTAAATTATAAAATTTGCGACTGGTTTCCTTAACCTCATGCGTTGCGAAATTGATAGAGCACGTCGCCAGACCAGACTGATGAGCTTCATGAAGCAGGGCGATCTGTGGCCGCTCCATGGAGGGTGGGGACAAACGTGTCGTTTGCTACAGTGTCTGACATATTTGTGCCCACTATTTTCAGCGCGCTTCGGAAGCGCGCACGGGGCCGAACGCGCTTCCTTGCACGCAAGCTCTTTTACTCACGGAGCGACACGTATAAATATAAATAGATGGCGGATGACCGAAATGATATGTCATACTTTTGGCAAAATGAATGACCTCTGTGGCTGCCTATTATAAGGCACTTAATCTTTGGGCAAACACGCGGACACACACACACGGACGATGCTAAACTGCGGTATTTGAAATTTTTTGTGACATAAAATTATGCAATACTTTTCAAAGCCGGTTGATGTAAAGTCCACATTTTATCGGGTCATAAAAATAATGATTGTGGTTAAAGTACACGACAGCTGCAATTCCGCAATTACTGTCATTCTAATTCAGGAGGACAGCTCAATTGCGCTGTGGGTGATGCAATAATATAAGAGAGAAAAGTGGCGTAATTAAATGGTTCGGAATAATTTAGACCACTTGGGGATATTTCGCTTTAGCTGACATCGCACAGCACGCACCCGCTTTTTGCGTTTTGGCTTCACCGTGGTGGCTCAGTTGTTTGAGCGCTCGGCTACTTATCCGGAGTGTCCGGGTTCAAACCCAACCGCAGCAGCTGTGTTTCGATGGAGGCGAAACGCAAAAGTGCGCGAGTGCTGTGCGAGGTGAATGCACGTTAAAGATCCCCAGGAGGCCGAAATTATTCCGGAGCCCTCTACTACGGCATATTTTTCTTCCTGTTTTCTCTCAGTCCCTCTATTCCTTTCCTTACGGCGCGGTTCAGGTGTTCGCCGATATCTGAGAGAGATACTGCGCCATCTCTTTTCCCCAAAAACCAATATTCAATTTTTAAGCGCCTGCACTATGGACACTTGCACCACCAGCGCATAGGTGCGGCCTGAGTGCTGTACCACCGCGAATGCCAAATCAGAGCGCTGCCTATCAGACGCCTCACCAAGCTCTCTCTCGGTTGTTGCAAAACTTAGTGCCTCTTATTAGCGGAGTCGGTTGTACTATCTATCTTACACCGTGGTTTACAGAGACCATCTAACCGACATGTGAGGACGAGCACACAATGAGACGTTGATGGTCTTTTTTTTGCGCACACCTCTATTCATTCTCTTTCATACTGCGTCATTTTCCTTCCCCAAAAACCAATTTTCGTTTTTACCCGAAGCCCCGCCACAGTGGCTCAGTGGTTAGAGCGCTCGACTACTGATCCGGAGTTCCCGGGCTCGAACCCGACCGCGGCGGCTGCGTTTTTATGGAGGAAAAATGCTAAGGCGCCCGTGGGCTGTGCGATTTCAGTGCACGTTAAAGATCCCCAGGTGGTCGAAAATTATTCCTATTCTTCCTTTCTTCTTTCACTCCCTCCTATATCCTTTCCCTTACGGCGCGGTACAGGTGTCCAAAGATATATGAGACAGAACCTGCGCGATTTCCTTTCCCCAAAAACCAATTATTATTATTATTATTTTTAACCGAAGCGGTCGCTCAGTGGTTATAGCGCTCGGCTACTGATCCGGAGTACCCGGGTTCGAACCCGACCGCGGCGGCTGTGTTTCGATGGAAGCGAAACAAAATGCACAAGTGCGCCTTTACGATGTCAGTGCATGTTATGGATCCCCAGATGGTGGAAATTATTCCGTAGCCCTCCACTACGGCACCTTTTTCTTCCTTTCTTCTCTTAGTCGCTCCTTTATCCCTGCTCTTACGGCGCGGTTCAGGTGTCCACCGGCATATATGAGGAAATTACTGCGCCCTTTCCTTTGATCTAAAACCAGGCAATTACGGCGTCCTTTGCTTTGCGCGATATGCTCCCGACCTATAGGGCGCAGGGCATACTACCAGACTCCATCAAGGCGCTATGGGGAACCTGCGCTGCCAAAGTGGCACTGCAATTGTTCCATTCGGTGACTCAAAACTGCTTTTGTCAGCCGCTTGGGCCGCTGCAAACGCGAGAACACACTGTGCGCGGTTAGATACCCGCGTTTGGCTGACAGCATTCATTGCCTAGCTTCTCTCGGCGTAGCCCAGCTAGCTGACGCATGGCCCGTGCACCTTCGACAGAGCGCGGAGGCTCACGCCAATAACCGCCTGAAGGCGGCGCGGAAATGTACTAAGAATGTTACCCAAAACTGCTTGCTCTTCTCGCTAGGCAGTGTGTTATGGCGCTGCAATCGGCACAGCAAACTTCAGCGCCAGTTCCCCATTGTGGCCGCAGGGCAGTGCGCGCACTGGTGAGCGAACTTTGGTGAGCCTCTGTGCATTCCTCGAACACACGGGCTTGACGTCCCGTCTGTTCTCCGTCAGGTAGTTACATGCAGTGACCGAACGCTCCGCGAGTCCTACCTTGAACGATTAATAACTGGACGCCCCACTCCAGTTGTAACCAACACAGTGCTGTGCGTGTGTGATTTAATTCCTCTAAAATGTACCAATCACACGCACAACCTGGACACATTTCTTATTGTGTAAATAGTTTGTACATATTAGTTCTCCCCCTATCATCTCTTCCTGTCCCCTCACCTCTTTCATTTCATTTCTCCATTCTGCCTGCTATCCTTTATTTCCGCTGCCCCAGCTCCGGTGCTTCAGCATCGATGGCAGATGCCGGGGCTAGCAAAAATCTTTTCCTTCCTTTTTACTATTATTTTTAATAAAACCACTACCACCACCAGAAAAATCCTCGGTGGTGGTGGTGAAAAGCCTTCATTGAATAAAAGAGGTGAGGCTCTTTGAAGAGCCCCGCAATGGGTGGAGTCTTTATTCCGGGACCACATTGGCCGAAGCCGCCAGTTTAGTCTTCTTGACCAGAGCCTTTTGGGCCTGAAGATCCGAGTAGCCAAGCAGGGCCGCCTCCCATTCCTCTCTGCAAAATTTGGAGGGGGGGGGGGGAGAAAGCTGAGTTGCGCGGGGAAGCCCATACCACATGGTAGGTGTCAGCCATCTCCCCACAGTGCTTGCACCACAGTGCTTCCACAGTGCTTGCAAGGGATTTAGCACTGCCGGGAACAGCATTGTATTCGTCAATAATCTGAGTAGAACGCGTTCGCTTGGTTTCCCCAGTCCCTTTGCAGGGGTTGTGTACAGGCGATGCTTATCCTTAAAAAAGATGTGAGGTCTTTGAAGAATAGTAAGAAGTTGCCTTCAGGTTCCAGGTGCTCAGGAGCCAATGGGAACGCCCGGTGTACGAGTGCTCGGGCTGCCGCGTCAGCAGCTTCGTTTCCTGCTAGGTCCTCATGGCGCGGAATCCAAACAATGTTTTATACAAAAAATCTTTCCTTCTACAACATAGAGCATGCGCACCAACCACAAAGACCAAAGCCATAATCATCTCGTCAATCCAAGGAACTCCAACTTCTTGCGGTATAGGTGTATGGAAGCATCGCTAACACATTTGTCAGGCCCTCATCTCGCAATTTTCAAGGCTTCGATAACTTCAAGTACTTTCTTATCCCTCGCGCATCCGATAACCTTAGTCCTGCCGAAAAGTGGAGTGCATTCTTTGTCGTCATGCTTACATATCATACAATGCTTAGGCAGGTGCTGCCCTCTTGTGAGAGCTGCAAGCATTACGACAAAGAATAATACGCGCCAATAAAGAACGTTAGACAAAACCATGAGTGAATGCAATCTAATTGTCCGTGAGAGAAACAGAGGGCGTGCTTGGGCCTCTCTCTTTCAACTTTGCAATCTTGGGGGTTTCCTCTATTTCGGGTTTTAGCTTATTGGGGCATTTCTGTCTTCAGCATTGCTTCAATACAGCACTGTTCCTTATTGTTCTTTACTGTCGCATTTCCGACAGTGAGGTGACAGGTTTGCGATAGATGAATCTAATACATAACTGCGATGCCCCACTAGCCTTCCATTGATACATCGGCATGTTTGACCAATATACTGCCGGCGTCTAACGAGATGCGCACAACAGAGTGCATGGCCAAAGCTGCAGTTTACGCCGTCTGCCTATCGCCATCAGAAAGAGGCACAGTCCTGCCGTTTGCGATAGTTTTGAGTCTGTTTTTTATGTTCCTTTCACCACTTTTCCAGTGGAGAGCCACGTTCTGAACTTCCACCGAAACCAACCTGGGGCCCTATTCCCGATATTCGCCGATCTACCAAGAGCGGGACGTACCTGTGTCGCGTACATCGGGGCGGTGCCAAGGTACGTAAACGCAGAATGGGATGACGAAATCGGAAAAGAAGGAAAAATTATGAGAACAACAGATACTCGTGTCTGCGGCGCGTTGGTTCGTACGTTAAGTTCATGTCAGCCACGTCACTTTGATGTCCGCGCGAAAAATGCGTCTGCAACAGACGATGATTGACACCCAACTTGTCCTGCCTTGTGGCTGATTGAAACTTCTGAGAGTCAATAAGAGAGGAAACTTTGCGCCGAAAGGCGAATGTGAATACTGAGAATTGTGCCCCTGCTCAGGCTTTTTCACTGTCCCCATCGCAACCAGTAGCCGATAACACGGGGCCATGGAAGCGAAATCCAAGCGCTGCAGGCTAGGAAGCAAAGAGCGCTCGCTTCACACACGTGGGCCACAGCTGCTGCCGCCAACGAAACCGTGCTGCCCAAGTTGCGATTGGTGGGAAATATGAATGTTGCGCCTTTGGAGCAAAGCGAGAAAACAAACGTCAAAGAAAACAGAACCACACCTAGCGCAGACCGGAGGAGGGCGCCTTTCCTTGATAACGACCGGCAGACGGCCTGAACTAGAACTTTGGCCAGGCGTTCCGCTGTTCGCATTTCATTTCACGCCGATTGTACTCCCTGCCACAAGATAGAATACACTTGACTACGCCTTCTACGGTTTCTGCACGTACAACTAAAGAGTTTCTGTGCCGCGTGGTACAAGCGGTGTTTCTTTTCGTCTTGTCATTTACCCTACGCAAAGTCTAGATAGGCGCTGAGAGGCTGAAAAGGTCACGACAGCACTTGGGGCCGTATTCTATATGCTGCAGATTTAAAGGTGGCCATTTCGTGTCCGACTGACCCTCTTTCGTTGTTGAATCAAATATGCGCGCGGCTTTCTAGCGGCTGTCGAAAGTGAGCCGGTCATTGGGTAAAAGGCAACCAGACCTCAACGTTGGCTGCATATCGCAGCTAATGGCAGCCAGAGGGAGGTCGGGTGGCCTGCTGTGGACAAATTCCTGCAATACACATTGACAAACTTTAATAACGCCTTGACAAACTCGTGGGACCATAAACCGCAGGAAAGCTTTTCAGCCCATCTCTAGAGGCTGACACACTCTGGATACCTCGAAGGCTTTATTTTGTCTCTCGCATAATAAACGTTAAATATTCCAAGCACACAGGATACGGCGCCTCAGTGAAATGCGACAGCGAAACAAACGGCCGTTGTTCTTTACCTGCACCAACTTTCTCATAATCTGAAGGAAAGAAACAAGTTTTGACGTAGGCTTTTACGCCCCTCAACGCCTGTCTAGACTGGAAGCAATTCGTTCTATTGTTACGTTGCAATCCTCCATTCGCACCCTCATTCTTTATTCACTTACCTTTACCCCTTCCCCATTGTGGAGTAGCAGACCAGCGTCACATTACGGCACGCCAACCTCTCCACCTTTCATTTCATTAGATTACTTTCTCTCTCTCTTGTCGTAAGGTAATTGTCAAGACGAACAGAAACACCGGTTGTACCACGCGGCAGAGAAAAGCCTCATTTGCACGCGCAGAGCGCGTAGCCTACTCTATTTCGCTACCTTGCGGCAGGGCGTACATCGGACAAACACGACGTTGTAGCAGTAGACGGCTAATGGAGCATCGCAATGACATATCATGTTCTTCTTTCAGATACATGCCAGCTCTCTGTTGTAATTGTGGCAGTAAAGAACAATGCTCGCCTGGGGTATTCGAAGCAAAAATGCCTCAGTAAGCTGACACCGAAAACAGAGGAAGCCGCCAAGATTGCAAAGCGCAAAGAATGATTCCTCAGCACGCCCTCTGTTTCTCTCATCGACAAAGAGATTTATTGCTTTACTGGTTTTATTTAATTTTATCCTTGGTTTTATTGGCACGTTTTACGTGCCTCTTCTTTTTTATTTCGTTGTTAGCATTGTTGAAATTAAAATTCCTTGTAAACGGTCTTTCATGATTCTAATTTAAATCGTGTTTCCATATTGATTGTTGGTTGTCAGTTTTGCATACTTTAGAGAATGCTCATGTACATAGTTTTTTAAGGCTAAATCATCAACAAGACGTCATCATGCTTTCATCTGGCGCTAGTTTTTTCATTAGAGATATTATCTCTTTACCGCCTTTGAATTTTGTTTTCACTTGTTGATTGTCTTGATTAGCTTTAAACAGAGCAAAGGAGGGGTGTTAAAAGTTTTGTTCAAATATTCGAGCTATGTCAGGTACTGTCACCTAATACATTGTAATTTTAAACGTAAAATTGGGGTAAAATCAACGAAAAAGCGACGCTGTATAACATGGAAAGTAACACGAGGAGCAGACTTAATTTTCGTTTCGGGGGCGCTAAGGCACAAAACTGACTCAGAAAATGAGGGACGCCGTGGGGGAGGGCTGCGGAAATTACGACCACCTGGGGTTTTTTAGCGTACACTGAAATGAATCAACTACAAGGACCCCTGGAATTTAACGTCCATCGAAATTCGACCGCCACGGCTGAGATTGAACCCCCCTCTTTCGGGTCTACACCTGAACGCCATAACCACTGAGCCATCACGGTGGCACTGGACCAAATATTCAATCAACCGGATCACTGCAAAGTCAGCAGCGCACGTTTCATTTCCATGCGTAAGCGGACCCAGCGTTCCAAGACATCCAAGGACGGTACCACGATGGCGTCGCTCAAGCAAACACAGGCAGCTGGGCTCAACGGCCGCATCTTCTCCGGCAGCGATCGCGCTGCGCTGCCGGTGTATAACAAGGCTGCTTTATGGCGCCCGAAAGAGACGCCGAAAATGAGCTCAGAAGATATAATCGTGGTTCTCAAGCCAAGGCAAACCATGAACCTCAAGAAAATTTTCCAGCACGGCGAGTTGGGAGCGGCTATTGCCCAGTACGTAGGAGGAGACGCTGGCGCCGCGCTCAGCATATGGCCAGTCTGGACCCAGAACCTCGTCGTTTGTGGGACTCAACACATCGAAGCAGCCAATAAGCTGACTAAAGACTTTTACCTCAATACCGGAGCGGACTCCCATCCATTTCGGGGCCACGTAAAGCTTAACGGTGAGGTGTGCCGAGGTGTGATCAGTGTGCGGGCTGATGAGACGACGGCTTCCCTCAAGAACAAGGTGAAGTGGCGCGAAGGTGAGGTAGCCTTTGTGCGCAAACTGGGAAAATCAAATATAGCGGTGCTCACCTTTGTGGGCCGCAAGGTGCCGCGCTACGTGCACTGCAATTGTGAATACACGCTTGTGCGAGAATACAAACGGACGATCCCTGCATGCTTCCGCTGCAGGACCATCGGCCACCGGGTTGACAACTGCCCACACCCGGACATCGGAAGATGTGGATTTTGCGGGCAACATGTGGGCGCCTCCGAGCAGGGTCTTAACAAACATGACAGTACCCCATGCTGCATGATCTGCGGGCAAGCGCACCTGACTGGCTCCGCTGACTGCAAGGGCAAGTTTTGGCGTCTCCAGCGATCGAGACCGCTAGCCCAGCAGAACCAAGGGGAGCAACCAAACAAGTCAAGCAAGTCCCCTGGGAACAAGACGGGCAAGTCCGGCCAAGCGGGTGGGAAACAAGGCAGCAGGAAACAACCACCTCCCGCTTCCAAAAAAGCGGAATTCGGGACCGGTGACAAGCCGCTAGCTTTCCAAGCCGGGGATTTTCTCCCCCTTGGCAACAGCCCAACTTCAACATCAAAGGTAAGCAGCTGGGCGGGCGTCGCCTCTATTTCCTCTCTCTCCCCTTCTCCCCTCGAACTTGAGCTGAGAAAAGAGCTAGCGTTTCTCAAAAACCAGAACGCGCAGTTAGAATCCAAATTGAACGCACTAAAAAACGCTAGGGCAGAGCCACCTCCATCGGAAACAATGAAGGACGCTGATGAATCGGCGTCTGACTGCTCGAGCGTCGCTCCGTTGTCAGGTGCTCCGCTCACTGCAAATCTGGAAAGCCGCATGACGGCTATTGAGCAAAATGTGGCTGATCACATGACCCAACTGCCAGCGATTATTACACAAGTCATCCAAACACAAATGCAGCAGCTGGTAACAACCATTACTCAGCAACTGACTGTGTCCGTTACGCAGCAAGTCACACAAAACATTAAAGCCTGGATACAGGCTAACCCAAAATTGCTTAGGCGGGCAGGAATCGTAAGGGACGTAGTCTCTCCATCCAAAATTTGCCGCGAAACTATTGAGGAAGAAAATCAGAATAACCCCCTCGCTACCATGCAGGGCACCAGCGCAATGGGTGGGGTGAGCCAGCCAGCCTCTAGCCTTCATCATGGCTCAGGGCACTAAGAGGACACCTCGTAGAATAAAACAGGAACCTTTGGCCATCGTACAATGGAATTGTAGAGGCTTTCGCGACCGCGCGAAACGAGCACACCTACGCCTTTACCTTGAAACATTGGACTTTCATGCCGCCATTGTTGCGTTTCAAGAACCTGGGGCATCGGCCAAAATTTCTGGCTACAACACTTTTCAGAGGGACCCATCCACCTGTATTCTTGTACATACGTCGTACACAGCACAGGAGCTAGACCTCGACATAGAGATAACATACTCTTACACTATGGTCACCGTGTTACCCCTGCGACGCTCTGACCCCCCTGTACACATATTGAACATATACTGTCCGCCCAAGCTGAAACATATTACTTTCTCAGATATCTTCAGCCAGGCTCTGAAGATAATCCATAACTACAGCGCAAACGACAGGACAGAGATGAAGAAGGGACACCACACAGCGCTGACTCACAACTAAAGATTTATTGGATGCCAGCAGGTATAAATACCTCCCTGGCGGCCAGAAAGAATGCAGTCCACACTTACATGCGTGACTGACATACTGGTGTGCCAGTCATGTGCCTCCAAGCAAATCACATGCGCGAGAATACAATATAATCAGTGAGCAAGCACTTGTCAATATTGGCAATCAAGGTATCGTCTTTCTTTTTCTGACAACGCGATAGATGAAGCACTGATGCATTCTTCCGGGAGCCTACCTATTAAGTGAGCTTCAATGATCTCCCTTGCTAACGAGTCACGGTTCTTTTCTAACACTGCACTTTCATGATAGTTTGGCGCGCAGACGTAGGTATCATCGTCATCTTCATTGCCTTTGCAGTGCCTGCAATGTTTCGCCACGTGGCCAGAGATAGCGACACAGGAGACATTATACTCATGCTCTTTGAGTCTTTCGTTTAAACATCGGCCGGTTTGGCCGATGTATCGCTTACCACAAGACAGTGGCAGCGAATATACCACCCCTTCCTGGCAAGGCACAAACTGTTTTGCGTGCTTTATCGGGCACTTGCGTGATTCTTTATTCTCTGAATTTACTTTCTTAATCAGGCTGGACAGTCGTTTGGGCGCCGAAAAGACGACATCAACGCCTGCATGTTTTCCGATTCTTTTTAGATTGTGCGACACTTTGTGAAGATATGGCAGCACAACAATCTTCCTTTTCTTCGTCTCTTTCGTACATTCGCTATTTCCTTTTGATTTTAACTTTTCTTGTAGTTTTCCTGCCACGGAAACTAATAATTCGGACGGGTAGCCTGCCTTTGCCAGGCGGTCTACTTGGTTGCTGAAGCTATGCTCCAACCTGTGTTCACAGGATTTGTTCACTGAGTTGCTAAAAACGGTATGTATAATTGCCCTTTTCACCAGCTTAGAGTGAGCTGATGAAAACGGCAAGATGGGCTTAACATCACGGGGCTCATAAGCCCAACAAACATGAGATGGAGTGAAATGAAGCGAAATATCTAAAAACCTAATAAAATCATTCAATGGTACTTCGTGTGTTAACACCAATGGTGTGAGGCATTCTGAGAACACCGAAAGGACGTCAGGGAATTGCTGCTCGAAACCAAGGTTGTCACAATCTAAAAACACAAAGTAGTCATCAACGAATCTAAAAATGCTACAAACTCTGGAACCTTCAAATCGCTCTTTCATCCTTCTGTCTCGTGCTGCTAGGAACACGTCACTAAGGAAAGGCGCTAGACATGAACCAATACAGATCCCCTCTTTCTGAATAAAAGCTTCGCCATTCCATTCTGCAAAAGTTGAGCCAAGATAGAGTGACAACAATTCAAGGAACCCAGTAGTGGAAATTCCGCTCTCATTCTGAAATGCAACAGCACCATATACATCAATCAGGTCATTGACAGAAGACAAGATTTCTGCTTGAGGAATGGTGTAATAAAGATCATTTACATCGACTGAAAATCCACAAAGCTTCTTGCTGTAGTTACTTTCTAGAAACGCGATAACATCTTTTGAACTTTTTACTCTAAAAGGGTCGTCAATTGATAAAAGATTCAGTTTTTCCTGCAAGAACATAGCTACATGCTGCTGCCATGTTCCAATCTCCGAGACAATTACACGAAACGGCCACTCTAGTTTATGTGTTTTCGCGGTGAAGAACATTTGCAACCACTCTCCTGAGCTGCTGTTGATCTTACTTGATAGCCTAGTTAATTCCAGCCTATTAGCAAGTTTCTTCGCCTTGCTCTTAACTTTGGAGGCGGACACATCACTGCGTTTTTCAAACATTGCAAGAACAGCTTCCGATGCTTTCGACAAATATACGTTCCTGTCCAAGACAACAAAACCTCCGTCCTTATCAGCAAGTAGCAGAGAGAGCGAGTTCTCTTTCAGCCAACTAACCGTCTTATGCAGAGGTAGCATGTAAGTGTGGACTGCATTCTTTCTGGCCGCCAGGGAGGTATTTATACCTGCTGGCATCCAATAAATCTTTAGTTGTGAGTCAGCGCTGTGTGGTGTCCCTTCTTCATCTCTGTCCTGTCGTTTGCGCTGTAGTTATGGATCATCGTAAACACCAACTCGCCCAACAAATGCTGCTCTGAAGATAGCGGGTCGGGACCCATTTTTGATTGTGGGAGATTTCAATGCCCCCAGCCAATTATGGGGCTAAAAAAGGGGTAGGCGCGACGTAGAAAGCTATCGGAGCTTATCTCTACGCTAGGCATCACCCTCCAGACCGACCCAGCGCATCCCACACGAATGGGAAACTCTGTGACTCGGGACACGTGTCCTGATCTCACACTTTCCAAACACATCCAACACGTGGAATGGAACAACACGGAAGAGACACTAGGCAGTGACCACTGCATCATTAACACAATTATTCACACGCGGCCCCTCAAAAAGCCCCTCACACAAGCTCGACTCCCAGACTGGCAGGCTTTCAGAAAGTCCCTGCCCTCAGCCAACCTGATTAAAGATGGATACGATCAGTGGGCCCAAACACTTATGACAACACTCAAGCAACACGAAACACAGATACAGACCACGGAAGACTGCCCGGCAGTAGAACACCATCTATTACATATCTGGGAAGCCCGCCGCAGCCTAACCAAACGTTGGAAAAGACAGAAACATAACAGAATACTCAAGCAGCGCATCCTAGATCTCACTCACAAAGAAGCTCAGTAAGCCTCGCAGCTTGCTGACGCCAACTGGATAGATCGCTGTAATACGGCTGCCAGACAGATGTCCGGCAAGAACACTTGGAGGCTTTTCCGCTGCCTTATAGACCCCGCGCAGACCCGGGGCGAAACACAGCGCCAATTACAACGAGCACTCCATAATTTCAAGGGCAGCAAAACAAAACTTGCAGAGACACTCAGGGACAAGTATCTCTGCTGCAAACAGGACCCTCGCGGTCAGGAGTATCTTTACGCAGGCAAAGATAATCCAGAGTTGGACCAACCGTTCCAATTATTTGATCTCAAGGCAGCCCTGACCAAAATGAGGAGAGGCACTGCGCCTGGACGGGACAAGGTCACAGTTAAACTGCTGGCCAATCTCCCTGACCAGGCGTATGAGCCCTTCTGAAATACATCAACACTATATGGAAGGGCGAGAACCCGCTCCCCCTTGATTAGAAAACAGCCCTAGTAACCTTCATCCCCAAGGCGGGAAAGGAAATCAACACAGACAACTTCAGGCCTATCTCGCTCACCACGTGTGTGGGCAAGCTGATGGAAACCATGGTGCGGGACAGGCTCTCCGAATACTTGGAGCAACGAAAAACATTTCCAGACACTATGTTCAGCTTCCACCCACATAAGTCGGCACAGGACGTACTCCTCCACCTCAACAGAGACATAATACAACCAGTCGAACACCCACACAATGACAAGGTCGTCGTGGCCTTGGACTTGAAAGGAGCCTTCTACAACATCAAACACAGCGTCATACTGAGACACCTCAATGAAACCAACTGTGGCCGCAACACTTTCAACTATATCAAAGACTTCCTGACCGATCGAGCCGCACTAATCAGAATCCGAGGAAGAATTTGGTCCGTATCAAATGGATACGCGGGGGACACCACAAGGCGCGGTGCTATCCCCCCAATTCTTTAATTTGGCGATGCTGCATCTCCCAGACAAGTTGAAAGGTATCGAAGCCATACGGCATGCGCTGTATGCCGATGATATCACAATCTGGGCCAAAGAGGGAAACTTAGGGCGCATGGAGGAATGCCTGCAAACAACCACTCACGTAGTGCATCGCTACGCAGGGCACTGTGGTCTCCAATGCGCACCCAACAAGTCTGAATTTGTGCACCTTAGGGCATCCCCTAAAGACACTACCCAAATACATCCCTCCTTAACAAGTGGCCCCATACACGAGGCCCAAGAGATTCGAATGCTCGGGCTCTTCATCCATAACCAAAGAAGAGTAGACACAAAATTGCACCAACTCCGCAAAGTTGGAGACCAAGTAGGCCGTATGGTCCGTCGCGTCTCCAACAAGGGAGGGGGTTTGCGAAGCAGGGATGCCGTGCGGCTGGCCCATGCTTTCGTAATCAGCCGAATCCTCTATTCGGTCACTTATCTACCCTTGCGCAAACACGACGAAGACAAAGTTGAGGTAATACTCCGCAAAATGATGAAGAGGGCACTTCACCTTCCTGTGTCCACCTCCAATGCGAGACTTCTTGCATTGGGAGTGGTGAACACTTTTCAGGAGCTCAAGGAAGCCCATCTCACAAATCAATACAGGAGGCTAGCCCAAACGAAGTCGGGTCGGCACTTGCTAGCCCGCCTTCACATCCAACATGATATTCACATTCAGGAGCGGGTCCGAGTGCCCGAACTCTGGAGACGCGCCGTCAGAGTTCGACCCCTCCCCACTAAGATGGACAAGGAGGATCATAGTGGTCGTCGTCAGGCTAGGGCGGAAGCCTTAGCGCACCACTATGGCAACAAACATGGTGTCTTTTACGTAGATGTATCTGGGCCTACCCACTGGGGGTGGTGCACGGCCGCGGTCATATATCAAGAAATACAGGTGGATGGGCTTTGCTTTCGAGCCCCAGGCACAACACAAGCTCAAGAGGTTGCCATCGCCCTAGCTACTTCTGATTCAAAATCCAAACACATATTAACAGACTCGCGTTCGGCATGTAGCAATTATGAGGCTGGCTGGGTAACTCCACTAGCTGAACGAATACTAAGGAACTGCAGAAGGGAAACCGATCCTACACGCCGCTGCCTGGTTTGGACTCCGGGCCATCAGGGCCTAACAGGAAACGAAGCTGCAGACGCGGCGGTCCGAGCACTCATTCACCGGGCGTTCCCATTGGCTCCTGAGCACCTGGAACCTGAAGGTAGCTACTTACTCTCCTTCAAAGCTATCACATCCTATTATAAGGATAGGCATCGCCTCTACTCGGCACCTGCAAAGGGACTGGGGAAAGCAAACGAACGCGTTCTACTCCGATTATTCACGAACACAATTCTGTGCCCGGCAGTACTAAAACACTTCGATCCCGCGTTCACTGGCAGGTGCAAACACTGTGAGGAGGCGGCTGACACCAACCACATGGTTTGGGCTTGCCAGCGCAACTCAGCTCTCTCCCCCCACCCCAACTCTACCAGAGAGGAATGGGAGGCGGCCCTGCTTGGCTGTTCGGACCTTCAGTCCCAAAAGGCTTTGGTCCAGAGGGTTAAGCTGGCGGCTTCGACCAACGGGGTCCCGGAATAAGGACTCCACCCATTGCGGGGCTCTTTAAAGAGCCTCACAGCTTTCATTAAATAAAGGCTTTTCACCACCACCACGTTTCATCATCCTTCTAGCGCCGCCGAACAAGGCGCGCCACATGGATGGATGGATGGATGGATGGATGGATGGATGGATGGATGGATGGATGGATGGATGGATGGATGGATGGATGGACGGACGGACGGACGGACGGACGGACGGACGGACGGACGGATGGACGGACGGATGGACGGACGGATGGACGGACGACGGACGGGCGGGAGGGCGAGCGGGTGGGCGGACGGCTGGGTGGGTGGAAGGATGGATGGATGGATGGATGGATGGATGGATGGATGGATGGATGGATCAATGGAAGGATGGGCGGGCGGGCGGGTGGGTGGATGTATGGATGGATGGCCAGACAGACGGACGGACGGACGGATGGACGGACGGAAGGCAGGCAGACAGGCAGGCCGAGAGGTAAGCTGGCATTCTCGTTTTTTCCTTTATTTTTAATTAATGGTGTTCTTATTTCTCTATAATTGCCATTTTCGATAAATATATTTTCAGTCCAACACTTCTAATCGTACGTCACCTCGCTGTTTTTGAGCTACCAATCTTTCAATCGCATTTTGTTAATTTCTTCCGCTAATTCATTCACATTTATTTAATTTTTTGCCTAATACTGCAAATCTGGCTCCTAACAGAAAGGGAAATACAAAGCAATAAGACTGCAAAAAGACTGAAAGAATTTTCAAACGCTAAGCCGGTAAGTTTGGTGGCGTCAATCTTCTATTTTTTTCAATGAAGTCTATGTGAAGTATTGCCGTCAAAGGAAAGACATTTCATTCAGTTACGGTGCGAGGGAACGAGTATTTAGATAGGTTACTTCTGGGGGTGAATGGAGTTAGTGAATCAGAGTGACGATGACTTTTTGTCTGTGGAGCGGAAAATGGCTTAACAAAGTCATCTGTGCACATTGATACTTCTTATGTTTGAGAAGGAAAAGAAATTTTAATCTGACAATTCTTCTTCTTATTTGTAAAGTTTGCATCTGGAGTTCTCGCATTACAGCAGTTAGTGAGCCAGTTGAACGATATTTTGAAAAGGTGAAACGAACGGCCTTGCGCTGAATAATTTTGATTGCTTGAATATTAGCTTTAGTAAATGGGTCCCAGACGATGCAGGCGTATTCTAACTTTGCTCTGACTATTGATGAAAAGGATAAAACTTCAATTCTGCAGGATCATTCTTCGGTTTGCGCTTGAGCTCACAAAGTTTACGGAAACCTGATGCAAATACGTTATTCATACGTTTATTCCAGCTTAGATTGTTAGTTATCGTCGCCCCAATACATTTATATTAAATTACCTCCGGAAGCGTAAAATGATGGAAGAGCGTACGGGTACAATAGACTGTTCTTTTCAATGGTTAATCTCATAAATACAGTTTTCTGAGAGTTAAGATTCATGTCCCACTCCTTACACCAATCCAAAATATTCTTCAGGTTTAATTTGAGTAAGACTGTATCTTGACGGCAAGTAAATACATTAGACTAAACGCAGTTATCTGCAACCAGCCGGATCTGAACTGGAAGAGTAACTACTTTAACAGTGTGGTTCGCATATATTAAAAATAGCAAGGGAGCCAGAACCCTTTCTTAGGGGACACCAAAAGAAACAGTCCGGCTATTTGAATAACTTTTGTCAACAGTAACAAATTGCTTTCGATTAGATAAGTGATATGAAACCTAGTTTACTATAAATTTAAGAAGACCCACTTGTTTAAGCTTTTCAATTAATTTAGAATGAGAAACGAGGTGGAATGTCTTACTAAAAATTAAAAAGATAGTATAAATCTGGCCTCATTTAGCAAGTACCGGTGTGAAACTATGAAAAACCGATCTTAGTTGTTTTACCACAGACCAGCTCTTCCTAAACCCGTGTTGGACGTTAGAAAGTTCTTTGTTGTGTTCAAGTATCCCGATGATGCACTTTGCGCTTATGTGTTACAGCGATTTGAACAGGCAGAAGTGAGAAATGTCGGACCATAAATCGACATCAGAGAGGCGTCCTCTTTCTTAGTAACAGGAACAACACGTTGCAATTTTTCACTCTGAAGAAATGAGAGCTGATGGAAGAGATGCGCGAAAAATGGCAACCAGAAACTCGGAAAGCTTCTGGGCATATTGGTGAAAGAAACCGTTCGGAATTCTATCAGGGCCTGGCGACGGTTTAGTTTTCAGGTTTAATAGCATTTCGACAATATCAGGTCTTCATATCATAGCAAAACGCGTAGTAAATGGCGCGTTAGACTGATAATGTTCACCATTTTTATTAACGAAGACACTGTAGACGGAGCGGTTAAATTGAGGAGCAATACCATTTTTATCTGTCAGAGAATTGTGCATTGTGCGATCAATACCTATTTTCTTTTGACATAAATGGTTCCAAAATTTTTGGGGTGAAATTCGAATGAAATTACGCATTTTCTGGGAAAGGTAATGACGTTAAGCGGACCTAACAGTTGCATTAAGGGAGTGCTGAAAACACTGAAATGCTTAACGAATGGAGCCTGCTCTTTGCAAACGTTTTAAATTTCACCTACAGGACTTCACGAGTGATCCAGGGGGAGGCTTTGCGAGATATTTATATTTTATTGAGGACAAAGGTTTGAAGGCAGTGAGTGCACAGCGTTCTAAATTTATTCCATTGCTCGTATTACTACCTCGGGAACTGCTGAGGGAAGAAACAAAATAATCCAACTCACTCTAACCATTTGCACGTGAGAGGTTATTTACGTAGCAGACTTTTGCAGCAGGCTTTTCGCCAAGAGTGTGAATAGAAAAAGAAAAGTTGACTTTATGTGATCGGGAATTCCCTGCTCAGTTGAAACATGGCATTCGCTGATAGATCGGATCACAAAGACAAGATCAAATATAGATGGAGCACAACCAGGTACACCAGTTTGCTGCCTCAGTACTAGCTTCAAGTCATGCATCAACATAATATTATATATGTGCTCTTTGTGGACAGCATTATCGAGATTTAGAAAATGCTTGTCCCAGTTAACTGACCGAAGATTGAAGTCACCAATTAATAATATTCTGTCATGATGAAAATCATTCAAGAAATCAGACAGCTCACACGGAAAGTGCGGTGCGGAACCGCCGGCTCTGTAAACTGCTATTACTAAAGATACCGTCCCGATATCGCAAATTTTTACCCGAGGCTTTCATGGTTTTGAAATTTGAATTAGAAAAGGATTGTCGATGCCTTGTGTTATCAGTACGCAGGATTGAAAAGCGCACACACAAAGACGACACAAGTACACTGTAAAAAAATTTGACACATCTAAATGAAATATAATTCCAAGCACACCGTTACACCTGACAAATTAGGAGATTCTATTACACATGCTCCTATCCTGCACCCAAGATTTTTAGAAGTTTGCATGAACGGGTGCATGTGGCTCTAATACTCCTTCTAGTGTCGTCGAGGTGCAAGGGTGTTCCTTTCAAAAAATGTAAAGCTGGGTTCACGTCAGTGCTCCACATCCAACTAAATGAGGAAGAAGAAATGAAAAAAAACCAGAAAACGTTGCCCTAGATCATATGCTTTACGGAACAAAATATGTTAGCGTAGTTCCTGTGACAACGTCACATGCACACGTGAAGCTGTAACATGCATGTTCGGCACTTTATTTACTCTTTACAAATGCATCCACCCGATTGATCAAGCAACATTCTACATGGCGATCAAACAACTAATTATGAGAGCAGTAGAAAGGCGATGATGGTGCCGATAGTTTGCGCTCGTTAGGATTTCACTTTGAGGCATGGTTTAAATCTTTCGCAGCCGAGAACATACATGCAGCGGCAAGAAAAAGTTGGTTCACTTGCAGCGTCAAAAAATGTGTTTGATTTGATTACAAATGCCAATAAAATTGTTGGACGAATACCTATGCCTTGAATGTCGTGGCTCATTGGATGTTTTGATAATAACGTGCTTCTTCACTGAATCCATATCAAGGCAATCAGTAACGACTGCATCGTAGTGAATAGAGACGTCATGACTTTGACGTCTTTCGACAATATGTTTCGTTCGGAGTTCCAACTTCTTAGTGAGCATTCCGGGATATCTGTTCGTAAGTGAGCCGTCGCAGAATGTGCTATGCTTTGCCTACCATACATTTTATGCTCCCCTCCTCTTTCGAGGGCGACGTAGGCTAAAATTTTTTATACATTTTTCTACCATCGATATGAAGCCGCTGGAGTGAAAGTAAAAAAAAGTCGGCAGGGAGCCCATTCTTGGTAACCTATCAATACGAAGATATGTATCATGTTTGATCACTTCTTATTTCCCATAACTGGAACTGTTAGCAATCGCTGTGTATGCTGTTTCGATGCTTGAAATGCATTCCATCTCCCGTACACATTGTAGGTGAAAACTGAAAGCGAACCTGAATTTCTGCCGCTGGGTTTTCACCGGTACGGTAGGCCCTTTGTGGACTTTTTTTTCTAGCCTATTTGTCATGGCGTCGTATGTGGTGATGAGCGCACTTGAGCGGATGACGAGAACGCGTTTTCAACCGCGTTCTTCGAGGTACCGTAGTGAACTGAAGTGTTTTAGTGTGAATATATAACTGGGAAGGTGCGTGGGTTCGTGCACTGCTGTCCAAGTGCCGTATATTACGTATCAGGACAGAAGCAGCCGCTCTGGCGAATGCGTTTCTTTGATCTAGATTGGCAGAAGGGGCTGCGCACGCACACATTTTAAAGATTCGAAGTCAGAAAGCATGGCTGAAATTATTATGTGCGCGTGTTCATGCGCCAGAATGTAATTGCAAAGCAGCAGTCGTTGTCATGAAGTCAGCCTTACTGAAAAAGACAAGCGTTACAGTGATGTGGAGACGTAGAGCAGCTCAGCACTACCAAGAACCTGCCTCGAATGGTAAGCAGTCTTATTTCTTCATGCATGCTGGTTACCATTTTAAAAAAGGATATGTTTTAGAAGAGCGGTCTCAGGTCTTGCCGTTTCTAAGTACCTAAGTGCCAAGATCTGCAGTGAAACAGGCCGCACTTTCCTTGTATCCTAGGAAGAGAAGCAGCGCTGAACGGAGTTCGCCGAGAATCATTGTCCACACACCTGTTTTTTTCTTTTGACGAAAGGAAATTTTCAGAGTACCCCCGCATGCTGCTTAGGAGCTCTAGTGTGTGTGTTCTGTCAAATTTAATGCCGTTTAACGCTATTCCGTCAAATTCCTTACCCTACCGTTTATTCGGGCGTGGTAATTCTTGCAGCTGTGCGTATGGACTGTACCGTATCTGTGCGTAAAATGCATTGCGTAAGCGCGGCGTCTGAGATAAACTTTCTATTTTGCCTGCAACACAGGCCCAGACTGCAGGTCGTTTGTGCATCAGGCCGCTTTGCAATTTGTTGACGCTGACGTAAAAATAATAATCATTGGTTTTTGGGGAAAGGAAATGGCGCAGTATCTGTCTCATATATCGGCGGACACCTGGACTTCGCCGTAAGGGAAGGGATATAGGAGGGAGTGAAAGAAGAAAGGAAGACAGGTGCCATAGTGGAGGGCTCCGGAATAATTTCGACCACGCAGCCATCTATTTTGGTTTTTAGTTGTTTTTAGAACGGCTCCCAGATTAAGGAATCCTGTGCTGTTTAAGCTAGGTATAATATGCTTGCTTTTTCAAGTTCTTAAAAGTTTATTGTGTGGCCAGAGTTACTTAATAATAAAATATGACTGCCTGTAATCGTGATGGTATTAAATGGAATGTAAGGTAAAACATCCACATCCACATGGGAGTCCGCTGCTTTCAATTTGTGGCCACTGGGAAATATTCATCAGCAGTATGGAAGCAAAGGTGCAATTAAGAGTTTCCGCAAGCTTCTTTTTATGTTGTGTGTTAGGTTCTCTTTTGGGCCATTTTCCCTTTTCTTTATCAAGCGGCTTCATGAAACAGGGTACATAGCCGAACCATGCCTTCATTTATTTGTACACCCTAGCTAGTTCGTAGTCAGTACAAGATTATTGCAAACCAACTTGTTTCTTGTTGAACGTAGTTTTCTGAAACCCTGCATTAAACGAATAAGTGGTAAATGTGTAGATGATTTTTATATTTCAACAATATTCAACAAAAACTTTTCCAATACCTTTTGCATGGCTCGTGATGGCCTCAGTTGCCTATGTGCCATAATACCCAACACAACAGCAACAGTATCCAAGGAAACTGATACAAAAGTTTCAGAGATGAAAAAAATGAGATGTCAGCAAAAAAAACCCCCTATTTTTGAAGCATATTCAGTCTTCTGTTGCAAGGTGACGTGGCCCTCATTTGTTTTCTAATTGCAGTGCGATTTATTTCTAAAAGATTAATTGGAACAATTTTTGTTTTAAGCGAGAAAATGAATTTGCAATTTGTGTCCCTGCATTTATTTCCAGAACTGCTCGCTGCCCCATGCTCCAGTTGGATGCTCCTCATATTTTAGTTTTAAAAGGTTCGCTGGCATGTTCATTCACATTTTATCACATTCAACTTGAGCATGATGTAGGTCCTGTTCGCACCATTGAGAGAAAAATAAAGGCTCGATATAGTGAAACTTGCGCATTCCTCTTAACAGTAGTGCTCTTGTAAACCGGCCAGGGTCTTCACCTTCATTTTCTTTACTCATTTGTTCGAGCAACCAGAGGGCTACAACAAATTTGCTAGTTTTGTTCACCCATGTAAACAGCTCATAGAGGGTCAGTATTTTTCTTTTATACGGCCTGTGAATACATTCTGTTGCTGCCAAGGGCCTCACAGTTCCTCGTGTGCAGTCACAACCACTATTCACATGTGACGCGATGAAAAAGACAATTCCACTGGAAAATTAAAATCGTTTTCATGGCAGCAGAGGATTTTAACTCTGATTGGTCAGATCGCAAAATGTGCTTCCCGGCTCAGTATTTTTTGTGTTGAGGAACAGTAGCAGTTCTGCCATCCGGCCACTTCATTTTTACTTTTTGTAAATGTACGTTCCAGCAAGTTTCTGTATTGCCGAACCTGGCGGCATTGAAGTGCAGCACACAATTGTATTCGATCAGTGAAGTGCTGGTTTTGTGCATATTTGTAGCCGGCGGCAAAATGTGCTGCAGTGAGGAGAAGGCACGGAGAAATGTCGCATGTTGAACGCTTAGAGTCAGCTTGCAAAATTCTTTTCTCACTTCAAACAACAATGATCTGATTAAACTTCTAGAAGTAAATGCCAATAATTGGCATTGAGCATCTTTCTATCTTTTATATTTAATTAAGATTACCTTAATATGGAGTAGACTGCTGAATATCTCAAAAAGCAAATTTTCTCAACTTTCGAATTCTTTTGCTGACATGCCTTAAGGTTTTGCTCTCTGAAACAAATTTATCGCCTTTGACTTCTGGACAGCTCAGAAAAATAGTAGGAATAACTGCTGTAAGAAAATAATTTTTGATATACGATTTCATATTTTTTACCTTCTTCCATATTTTGCTTGAAACAAAATATATTCAATTTACTGCATATAGAAGCGCGATACTTTATATATATATATATAATGTTTCATAGTCACGTGTAAGAATGTTTTTTACAAATTTTTCGCAAGGGTACATTTGGCTACCGCTTCGAAACGTGAGATCGCGGCGACGGCAAAAAAAAATTATTATGACAAAAAGAAGCTGGGCTAATGTTTGTCATAGTAATGCAATAAGGCATTTTTTTAACAAATCGAAGGTGGTTGTGTACTAAGTCCGGATCAGTTGGCGTGGAATTACCCAATGAACGTTAAATGGCAACAGCGTTCTGGCTTGAATGAGCCTTTATGATATTTTTGTAGCTCGAATAATATTGAAGTGTAGATAGAATGCAATTTTTTCTGCTTGCATAATTTTAATGGTTCCATATTATGCCATTTACTAAGCCTCTTGTTGGCAAAACATGTATTGCTTTGTAACTAATTTTGGTGCAGTCATTCTCCCCATATTTATACTACCGCTCCTGAGCAGTATACTTAACTTGACCAGTGGAGTGGTATCACTGTATATACCTATACTAAAATTTCCAGAAAATTTTATTCATTCATCTGGTTGGTTGGTATCTCTATGTTTCGTAAGCAACAGCAGATGAAATGCAGGTCTGCCCTAAGGACGAATAAGGCCATTTGTTGGCACCATTTTACAGTAGCGATGTTCGCAAAATGATTTATTCTCTTTATCTAGTTTGCACTTTTGTTCACTACATGGTGCATGTATGTCTTAAATAGAGGGAAGCAGGTTTTGTGGAGTAAAAAACTTGTTTGACTTGTTTGTTATGAACATTGTGATGCACAAGTGGCATTTGTGATCTCCAAATGCACACGTTTATTTGTGTGTATTTTTTTCAAGTGTGGGTGCAGGAAGGAAACATCTGCT
Source organism: Amblyomma americanum (assembly GCF_052857255.1). Classification (NCBI taxonomy): domain Eukaryota; kingdom Metazoa; phylum Arthropoda; class Arachnida; order Ixodida; family Ixodidae; genus Amblyomma; species Amblyomma americanum. The sequence continues at coordinate 543,111,315 of NC_135497.1, read as the reverse complement.
GCACGTTCGTCGCAAATTTTCTTGTTCTAAGCGAATATTCTCGCGATGTCATCCCTGGCATCGACCTTCTTCGCGAGAACGGTGCTATAATAGACTTTCCGAATTGCTTGGTGACGTTTTCCACCAAAATGGCCACAGAAAAGCCGGCGCACCAATGTTCTCGGTCCGCCCTACGAGTCGTCGACGATAACGTTACGGTAACCCCCCGTGTCAGCATTTTCGCTAGAGTTACCCCTGACGAGCCACATCAGGGACTCCGCGTTTTCGAGCCTAATGTCTCTGTGGCACTCACTAAGGAGATTGCGGTGGCAAGAGGCCTTGAATTACTTCGTGACGGTTGGACAGAGGTCCTAGTTACAATCTTTTGCAACGAGCATCGACATCTATTCGGTGGCACAGCCATCACTTCCCCGTCGACCATATTCAGGAAGGGACCGAATGCTTTGCTTGCGAGGAGGGCACACCTGTACTTGACGCAGAAGCGCTCAACGACGTCAGCATAAACCCACGCCTTTCATCCGCTTAAAAAGGGCAAATACAGGACCTCTTGCGAGAGTTTCGTGCGTGCTTCACGTCGTCGTCTAAGGTGAAACAAATGTCGACAGTCAAACACCGCACCATCACGCATGAAGAAGCTCGACCCATTCATCAGCAGCCCTATCAGGTACCCATCGGGAGCGAGATGCTATACAAACACAGGTCAAAGAGATGCTCACGGACTGCGTCATCCAACTGTCAAGCAGTCCGTGGTTGTCTCCTGTCGTCCTCGTGAAGAAGAAAACGGAACACTGCGATTCTGCGTCGAGTAGAGGAAACTTAACAGTGTGACAAAGAAAGGCGTGTATCCGCTGCCGCGTACCGATGAATCCGTCGACCGTCTTCGCCAAGCCAAGTACTTAGCTTCGGTAGACCTCAGGAACGGTTATTGGCAGATCGAGGTCGATGAGAGGGACCATGAGAAAAACCGCCTTTGTCACACCGGACGGGCTCTACGAATTTCGCGTCCTCCCATTCGGGCCCGGCTGCGCTCCGGCCACTTTATATATAATGATGGACACTGTGCTCACGGGTGTGAAGTGGCAGGCGTGTCTTGTTTATTTTGACGACGTCACTATTTATTCCGCAACGTTCACTGAACATCTGAACTGCCTCAGAACTGTCCTCGAAGCCGTTCGTTCCGCAAACCTCTCCATCAAACCACAAAAATGTCACTTTGGGTTCACCGAATTGAAGATTCTCGGGCACGTTATTAGTGTTAATGGAATCCGAGCTGACCCAAAGAAGCTTGCTGCCGTTGCTGCCTTTCCGGTCCCCGTCCACAAAAAAGAGTCCAATGATTCCGGGGCCTGTGCTCCTACTATCGTCTCTTCATTAGAAACTTCGCCCACCTTGCCTGCCCTCTTACGCTCCTAACCCGGGATGATGCATCATTTTTCTGGGGCAGCGAACAGCGAACTGCCTTCGAGGAATTACGACGCCGACTCCTATCTGCCACTCCTAGCACATTTCGACGAAGATGCCGACAGGGAGGTACATACGGATGCGAGCAACGTCGGTCTTGGTGCCCTTCTCGTCCAGCCGCACGATGGTGTCGACAGATTAATTGCCTACGCCAGCCGCGCTCTGTCGCGTGCTGAGTTGAACTACTCTACCACCGAAAAATAATGTTTTGCGGTAGTCTGGGCAGCAGATAAGTTCCGCCCATACCTGTATGGCAGACCGTTTTGCGTCGTCAACGGACACCTCTCGCTGTGCTGGCTGAAAAATATAAAGGACCCTTTCGGCCGCCTCGCACGTTAGGCATTAAGCGTGCAGGAATTCGATTTCACCGTCACCTATAGCTCCGGCCGGAAACACACCGACGCTGATAGCCTGTCACACGCCGCCGTCGAACCTCCTCCACAAGACACCATCGGCGACGATAGCTTCCTTGGAGCGGTCGGCACGTCGCAGCTCGTTTCCAGACAGCGTGCCGACGCCGAGCTGCGTCTGCTCATAGAACGTCTCGAAGGTGGGCACCTTGAGATACCAAGGTACGTGGCTCTTGGGCCATCATCGTTCTGCCTTCTGAGCGGTTTGCTTTATAAAAAGAACTACTTCCATTCCGACAACTTACGTTCTCATCATACCGTCTGATTTACAGGAAGTTCTCCTTCCCTGCCATGATGAACCGACTTCCGGCCACCTTGGTGTTACACGCACCTTGTCCCGATTCCTGCAGCACAACTACTGGCCCCAGCTCACTTCAAGCGTCAATCATTATGTACGGACATTCCGGCAATGCGAGCGGCGGAAATAACCTTCGCTCAAGCCTCTCGGACTGCTTTAGTGCATCGAGCCGCCACAAATACCATTCGATAAAGTCGGCATGAACCTTCTGGGGACATTCCCTCTCCCGCCACAGACTACTAGACTCGTTACGCCGAAACGAAGGCTCTTGCGCGAGGTACTGCCGCCGAAGTTCCCCACTTCTTTATGCACGGCATTGTGCTTAGACACGGCGCCCCATCGACCATCAATACTGACCGAGGCAAGGCGTTTAAATACCGACTCTTACGTGACGTCTTAACGCTCAGCCATACAGCTCATCGACCAACAACAGAGTATCATTCCCAAACCAATGGTCTAACGAAACGGCTCAAGAAAACTTTAGCGGACATGATCTCGATGTATGTTGACGTTGAACGTAAAACGTGGGATCAGATTTTTCCGTACGTCACCTTCGCATATAATATATCGACGCAGGAGACCACCCAGTTTACCCCGTTCTGTCTCGTCTATCGCAGGAAGGTCTGCGTGATGTTAGACGCGATGCTCCCTTACGGCGATGCAGAGGAACCCCCTCAAGATGGCCACTTCGTGGAACAAGCACAGGAAGCCCGTCAGCTTCCCCGCTTGCGCATTAAGGACCAGCAATCCGTCGATGCTCGACACTATAATATTCGGCACAGGGACGTGCACTACGAGCCGGGTTGCAAGGTGTGGATGTGAACACCCGTGCGCACCAAGGGGTTGTGCGAAAAGCTTAAAAATATGTATTTCGGCCCCATGCAACTGGGTTGCATCGGGCCGAGTTCGACTGGTTCGAGTTGTTTCCGATGCAACTGTGGTCTCCAGCCATCAGTGTCAACGGCCTGACGTCGTCCATGTATTGCGCCTAAAACCGTACTTTTCGCGTGACTGAGCGCTGTGTGCACGATGTGTGTCGTACCTTTATCTCTTTACCCCACGTGCGAACTTGAATCTCCTCAGCTCTCAACTAGCGCCGAATGTATAGTTCAGCTCCCCACTATTTTTCGCCTTTTCCTTCTCTCTCTGCAAATAACCAACTCCACATCGAGACGAAGTTTGCTTCGCCGCGGGGGGTGGGGGATAATGTCACGTTCCTAACGCGCCGAGCGGCCTCCACGCTTAGTCGAAACGACGACGAAGCGGTGGTTGGCTCTCGAGGCGCTCTGACTCTGTGACCTGAACCCTGGCTCTCTAATTAAAAACTCTCAGTCTTGTGTTCTCGCCGACGCCTACGTGGACGGTTCCTCAGGTCGTGACAATATGTAACTTAGTCACGGATATAATCCGTGATTGTATATGTTTAGATAGTCATGACAGATGCCACAAAATGAAGAATCCATGAACTTCGTTCTCGGTATTTTGTATGATGCTTCCTGTATTTATTGCGAGCAAAGCAGTAAATTCCTGAGTTAGTCAGCGCTGTATATGAGTCATCTTGTCTGTGTCCTGTTACCATGCGCGGTTGTGCCAAGAATCATGCACCAGCTGGCCTGGCGGCCTTCTGTGAAGTAGTTTAGTGACTTCGTGTAAATTTTTCTTAATGGCTTTTGAGTTTACTTGGTGCCGACACGGAAGATATGTTAACTTGGCACTGGTGCCTGCCTATCAAGATGTCACATACTTGGTATAAAAATTAATGCATGCTTGGTGTTGCGTTGATGCGCACCACTGTCATGAAAGAGGTTGCATCGCTGACTTTGACACAGATACTATACTTTCTTCCGTCACAGTGAATGTTGCACCTGACTTGTCGTTGGTTTGATTGTTATGCATAATGAAGTGCGCTGTATTTTCATCTGTTGTCGTGGTATTTAGGGCATTTTGTAGTCAGTGCACTCTCCAGCAGTGCCGGTGGTTTGCACTAGCCTTTGCAATTCATGCAGAATTAATTCCATGGCCAATCCACCTTCACTGCTTTTCCTAACAGGTAGCTTCCTAGCCCGAACATTGTTTCTATAATGCCGTTTAGAGCCATTTTCTCTGAAACCACAATGGCCTCCTTGGAATAGTATAGGGAATAACAACTGGCGCTCGCTCGCCGTATGGGCAGAATTTATTATCTCAGCGTTAGCATGTATAATATCACATATCATTAATGAGGAGTATGTTGGCATTTTATAAGGAACATTGAGCAATGTTAACTGATATGAAATGTACTGTTTTTTGCAAAATGCAGACTCGCACCATGCATGCCATTCTGCCACGGAAATCCTGAGGTGGCTGAGAACCTGTTCCTCGAGGGAGCATGACTATTGAGCAGGCTCACCACTGCGGTTCACTCTACAACTGCCATACTGCCAAGATTATCGATGGGCAGCATAATCTACCTGATGTTTGCATACAATCTGTTCCTGGTAGCTAGTGTCACAGCCCAAACCTTCCTCAAGCAGGTCTGTAATGAAGCACAGGCATCACTTTTTGATTGTTTTCTCTGAAAAAATTAGGAGGCAGAACTGCAATTGAATCTTATTTTTTCAGCACCATAACAATAATAAAGCAGGCATGGCGCAGTCGTTCTTTGGATGGCAGTAAGGAATTCGTTGGCGAAGCTTCTTGTGCTTTGAGAATGTCTTTGTTCTGATAATAAAAATTTCCCAGATTTCAACAGTATTGTGATTTGCGTGTCAACGTTTTTCATTGGCGCAGAGCCTGTCTACTGCTATGAAGAGCTCCAGTAACGCAATTATATTACATTATGTAAGCATTATAATAGTAAATATAAAGAACACTTAAGAAAAGTAATAAAAGTGGGAACAAATTATGAACGCAATGCGTGCATATCCCTGAAGGGTGTAGGGGTGTAAGAAGCGCTAAAACACCAATGGCTTGGCGGTAATAGCGTGCGAGTCACCCCAACACCTTTAGGTTACCAGTCATTTTCGGGCTGGTTCTTTCGCGAAACGCCCCGCGTGAAAGGTGTATGAAAAAAGACTTCCTTTTTGGGATGGGCGCAAGGGTGCGAGTTATAGACACCTGAAAACTCCTTTAAAGGTGTTTTATTTTTACAGTGTAGACAAACGAGGAGACACAAGCGAGACACGTCCGGACGGAATGCCCTGTAATAATAATAATAATAATAATAATAATAATAATAATAATAATAATAATAATAATAATAATAATAATAATAATTGGTTTTGGGGGAAAGGAAATGGCGCAGTATCTGTGTCATATATTGTTGGGCACCTGAACCGCGCCGTAAGGGAAGGCATAAAGGAGGGAGTGAAAGCAGAAAGGAACTAAGAGGTGCCGTAGTGGAGGGCTCCGGAATAATTTCGACCACCTGGGGATCTTTAACGTTCACTGAAATCGCACAGCCCACGTGCGCCTTAGCGTTTTTCCTCCATAAAGACGCAGCCGCCGCGGTCGGGTTCGAACCCGGGAACTCCGGATCAGTAGTCGAGCGCCCTAACCACTGAGCCACCGCGGCGGGGCCTCTGTAAAGGGGAGTGTAAAAATCTTCATCATCAATTTCTTCGGCCAACAAAATCTCTTGTATTACAAAGATATGTGGCAGATTCCCTAGAATTATGGACTCAAGACAGTCGCTCTTATTCACCATGCTGGCGCATTTATGTCTAGCAGCATGAGGTCTTTAATAAGCGGTATTCCGAGTCACTCTTTACTCTGCTCATTGCGTATCTAGATTCTGCAATTCTTGGCCTCACACAACGTACAAGTCTTCCCGTCCATTTTTGGTGCATCGCGCTGCAGAATGGGCTTATTGCCTTGATGCCTATCGATTTTTGTACTACACCTTAAAAGCTTTCTTATTATGCGGCCGCAGCGGTCGGGTTCGGGCCCACCTACTGAACTGGAGTACACGGGTTCGAACGCGTCCGCGGCTTCCGCGTTTCGATGGAGGCAAAAAGCAAAGCCGCTGGTGTGCTGCGCGGTGTCAGTGCACGCTAATGATACCCAGGTGGTCGAAATTAGTCCAAAGCCCTCCACAACGCCAACTCTTCCTTGCTTCCATCTCTCTGTCCCTCCTTTTTCTCTTCTCTTTCGGTGCGGTTCCGGTGTCCGCCGAGACGTGACAGTTATAGAGTCATTTTCTTTCCCCAATACCAATTTTCAATTTTACTACGGTGTCCCAAGAATAGTGATTTTGGACGAAAAACTAGGTTCCTTTAAGCTTGCATATGTTACGCATTACTTTTTACTTTTCAGTAAAATCCTGGAATAACAACATTACTGGTCGCTTTTTTTCAGCTTAGCCGATATGGTGCATTCTGGCGACTGAGTTGCACGTGACACCAAGCTTCTCTTGAAAAACCTCAAAATAACTTCTTTTCTAAGGACAGATTTTGTTTCATCGCTCTCTTCTTGTACTCCAAACGCACACAAGTTAGAATGCCTACGTCTGCCCTACAGATCGATAACATTTTCGCGCGGGAAGGTGATGGTTCTTTCCAAGATTTTTAACGCTGGCTGATCTGCTGTTGTATTCGCACAACATTTTTCCACCTTCGATTTTTGCGTCTTAATGCTGACATTTCTTCTTTCACTTTTTGCTGCCCCAGAATCATTTGCGTCAACAATTCTTACGTGCTCACACTGTCCGAGTCTGCCTCGGGGCCAGGATTCAGTTCGATGTCGCCACACAACATCAACTCGCAGATTAGGTATACGTCACATGCGACAAAAATGCACTGTTGGCAGCAAAGCAGAACCAGGATACCAAACAATCACTTTTAAATCTACAGTAGTAGATACAAACTTGAATAAGACAGAAGTGTGCTTAAAGCCACATGCCTCTGCCTGGTGTGCCGAGCCAGCTGAAGGTAAATGCTTGCAGTCGGCTATTATAAGGGGTTTTGAGGCGCCCAGGACTTCACAAATTACCAACCGATCAGCTTACTGTCATATCCTACAAGGTATTTACGAAGGTAATCGCCAATAGAGTCAGGGCAACCTTACACTTCAATCAACCATTTGATAAAGCAGGCTTTCGTACAGAATATTTCACAATAAATCATATTCGTTCTATCGATGAGATGATAGAGAAATGCGCAGGACATAACGAACCTCTGTATATAGCCGTCATTTATTACTGGAAAGCATTTGACTCAGTGGAAACATCTGCAGGGTCGCAGGCATAGCAAAATCAGCGTGAAGAAGAGCCTTATGAGAAATACTGGAATATATCTATAGGTACTTCACAGCTACTGTAGTCCTCCATAAAGTCAGCAATAAAATTTCAATAAGAAAGGGCGACAGGCAGGGAGTCCGGACATCGCCAATGCTTTTCACAGTATTTTTACAAGAGGCAATCCGATGCCTGAATATGGAGCATTTGGAGTTAACAGTTAGTGGAGAATGCCTAAATAATTTGCGATTCGCTGATGACATTGCCATGCTAACTGACTCAGGAGATGAACTGCAAAGCATCATTATAGAGTAAGACAGGTAGAGCAGACCAGTGGGTCTAACAATTAACATGCAGAAAACGAATGTAATGTTCAACAGTATAGCAACTGAACAGCAGTTCATCATCTGTGCCGAGGTGCTGGAAGTGGCAAATGCAAAACGTCTAGTTACGGCAGGTAGTGATTGCTGATCCGGACTATGATAGGAAAATTACTAGAAGAATAAGAATGGGGCGGAGCGCATATGGCAGGTTCTCACAGATCCTGAATGCAGTTTACCAATATTCCTCTACAGAAAAGTATACAACAGCTGTATCTTACATACTGGGCAGAAACGTGGAAGGAAACGAAAAGGACAGCGCAGGGAGCTATGGAAAGAAAAATGATAGGTGTTACGTTAAGAGACCGGAAGTGGACAGACTAGGTGAGGGAACAAACGCAGGTTAATGACATCCCAGTCGAAATCAAGAGAAAGAAGTGGGATTGTACAGGGCATGAAAGGCAGATGATGAGCGGTATTTTACCAATATCCCTCAAGAGAAAAGTGTAATACAACTGGATCTTACCGGTACTCACCTACGCAGAAACGCGGAGGCTAACGAAAAGGGTTGAAATTAAGGACAACGCGGCGAGCTTTGAAAAAAAAATGATAGGGGTAACGTTAAGAGAGAGAGTGGGTGAGGGAACAAACTCCGGTTAATGACATCCTAGCCGAAATCAGGGGGAAGAAATGAACTTGTACATGGCATGTATTCATAAGACAAGACAACCACCGGTCTTTAATAGTAACGGAGAGGATGCCATGAGAAGGCAAGCGTAGCACGAGGTGGCAGAAGGTTAGGTGGGCGGATGAGATTAGGAAGTTTGAGGGCATAAGGTGGGCGCAGCTGGCAAAGGACAGGGGTAATTGAAGAGACATGGGAGAGCTGACTCGACTAGTCACCCATCCCTCTTAAGCACGCTGCGAGTGATGCGTTAGATTCATTTTTAACGACAGCGTGAGCACGGATCACTGCCCAATATGTTTCTAATGCCGCATTCGCGACAGGGTTTGCGCTACGTGCTTGAATACGTGAATCATGAATCCTTAGTGCCCTAGCACGTATAGGAGCAGGCTAGGAGCTGCTTGTACGCAAGTGCAGGAGCTTAACGACACAAAGCGGCACGCAGGCCTCGAGGAACGCAGTAATAGAAGGCGCCGTAATAATTTAGGCTGCGCAATTTTTAACGTATACTGACATCTCAGTGGACATTACGCCAATAGTGCAGAAACGTCGAGGCCAACAAAAATGGTTCAAGTTAAGCACAACGTAGCGAGCTATGGGAAAGAAAATCACAGGTGTAATGTTGAGGTAACAACAGGGAGGACTGGGTCAGGAAATAAACCCGGGTTAACAACATCCTAGTCGAAATCAATAGCAAGAAATCGGCTTCGGCAGGGCATGTAATGCAAAGGAAAGATCATCGCTGCACCTTAAGGGTAACGGATTGGATTCCAAGAGGAGACAAGCTTAGCACGGGGCGGCAGAAAGTTAGGTGGGCGGACGAGATTAAGAAGCTTGCCGGCATAGGGTGGGCGCAGCGGGCAAAGGAGAGGGCTAAATGAAGAGACATGGCAGAGGCCTTTGCCTTGCGGTGGGCGTAGTCAGGCTGATGATGATTATGATTAAATAGTATGTCTGGTGAGGACACGTGCTGATTCGGAGGCGTTGTAGGCGTGACGCACGTAGCCAGGTTCGTGACATCATCAAGCTCTTTATGAAGGTTGTTTTGCTGATAGTCCGCTCCGGAATGACCAAGCAGAAAAACCTGGGTTAGACAGAAGGGCGAGTAACGCCACATGCCTCTGCTTGGTATGCGGAGCCCACTCAACCATGACAGTTATTTCTAAACCCTGTGGCATCAAGGAGAGGGACTGTGCCTGTATCACCGGATGGATACCATCACATTCCAGTATGGAATGTTCAACTGTTTCTACAGATCTTCCAAACACAGCATATGTGTCGCCGTCTTGTCTGAAATAGAAAATGGTTCTGGGAGTAAGGAAATTGCGCAGTACCTGTCTCGCATTTCAGCTGACACCTGAACCGCGCCATAAGGAAAGGGATAATGGAGGGATTAACACAAGAAAGGAAGAGGTGTCGTAGTGGAGGGCTTCGGAATAATTTAGACCACCTGGGAATCTTTAACGTGCACTGATATGGCACAACACACGGGCGCCTTAGCGTTTCGCCTCCTTAAAAACGCGGCCGTCGCGGTCAGGTTCGAATTTATTCTTTTTATCGGAAACGCCCTGGAATCACTTGGGAGTGTATAGCAGCCTCTTTTGTTATTCTCGGCGACGTGAACATTGATACAGTACCTGATGGACCATGCGCAAAAGAATTTCTAGATATTGTTCATGAGCATGCTTGCCAAATTTTGATAACGCTACCAACCAGGATTACTTCAAATGCAGTCACGTGTATTGATGTCTGCGTCACGAACATTGAAGTCGAGAATCTGTCTGCTGGTGTGATAACAAGCAATATCAGTGACCACAAGCCAATCTTTTGCCTGGTCTCTGTCGCGGAGAAAAACTATGGCAAAGGGAAGCGTAACAGATTACTGGTTCGTACAATGAACGAAAACACGTTGGAAGACTTCCGTTCTCTTCGTGAGCAGGCAGACTCGTATCACATATATAGAGACACCAACCGAAAATCAGCGATAAAATGTTTCTTCGTCAGTATCTTTCGTGCTATAACGCGGCTTTTCCTGTGAGAGAAAGTAAGACAATAAACATAAAAATAAAAAACCTTGGGTAACAAAACATCTATATAAAAGAATAAAAGTAAGGGATAAGGTGTACCATGCTTAAATGAAGAATCGTGATCCTACTCTGCTTGCTGAGTATAAAAAGTTCAGGAAAAGACTGAATTCGGACTTGAAAAAAGCAAAATCCGGTTTCTATGAGCAAAAGTTTACTCAGATTAATAAAGACCAGAAAAAAATGTGGGACGTGGTTAGCACCTTATGAGCAGAAAGCAGACACGAGATGAAGTGCAAGAGATACTGAGCGGCTACGAGCAGGTCGATGGACAGGAACTGGCAGATAAAATGAATCGTCACTTTGCTAATATAGGCCACTATGATGGGCAAAATACGTGCACAGAAAACAACCCGCAAGTACATAGCCTGCCAGAATCGATCATGCTTTTGCCATGTACTCCTGCTGAAATTGAGAAAAAAATCACGCAACTATCAATGGTGCCGCAGCTGGCGACGACGGAATAAAAGCCCTGCCGCTTAAATATACCGCATCTATTATTAGTCCAATACTGGCACATATTATTAATACAATGCTTGAGTCTGGAGAGTTTACTGAAGAACTAAAAATTGCCATAATCACACCCGTATATAAAGGTGTTGGTATACTAGTCATAAGTAACTATCACCCGATTTCTGTCCTGCCGGTTTTTTTAAATATTTGAAGGTGTTATAAGTGACCGACTCGTGTCTTTTTTTGAAAAGCATCAGAATATAACCTCTGCTCAGTAGGGGTTTCAAAGGAAAAAATCAACGGAAATGGTCCTGATTCATATTAAAGAAAAGATTGTGGAAAATATTGAAAACTTTTGAACCTAGGATTATTTTTAGACTTAAGAAAAGCTTTTCATAGTGTATAGCGCGACATTTTGTTTAAAAACCTTCATATGTACGGCGTACGAGGCGTGGCATTAAATTTAACAAAAAATTATCTAAGTGAACACTGCCAGTATGTTGACATGAATGGCGTATCATCCAGTAAAATGCGAATTCTATACGGTGTGCCCCAGGGATCCATGTTAAGTCCGGTTTCATTCTTAGTATACATAAATGATAAAACTTCAATAAATGGCTTTTTTGATATAGTTTTATATGCGGATGATACGAATGTCTTTTTTCACAGGAGCAAGCAAAGAAAGCTTGGAAAAGGCTTCTAATGAATACTTAGGTAAATTATCACGGTGGCTTTCAAACAACAAATTCTGGTTAAACACAAGCAAAACTGAATACATAGTTTTCAAGCCCCTCAATAGGCGAGACTAGACAACAATAAATATACCCAATGACGGAAATTTCATAGAGCAGGTAAAAGAAAAAAAATTTTTGGGCACATGGATCAGTGAAGAGCTTCCATGGACCACGCACGTTAATAAGTTAACAGCTCAACTGGCGAAAACAACTGGTAACATCTACAAAATCTGGAACCTTATACCTACACCCTTGAAACAGATCCTATATTATTGCATTTTTTACTTTAGATGGAGTTATGGAATATTAGTTTGGGGCACCACCATAATCTATAACTATAAGTTAATTGTTGCTCAAAAAATATACTACGCAATTACAAAAGCGATAGACGGAACCTGCGAACCGAACCTCTTTTCATTAAATATAGTATGCTAAAAGCAAACCAGTTCTATTACTTCAAACTACTGCAATGGATCTACCGAATTAAACTGCATGTCCCACCGATAGAACATATGAGCACATACCCGATCCGCGATCTTAAAAGGTGAGCGCCAAAGATGCGAAACAATTACGGTAGTTAAACGATAAATTTTTTGTCCACTAAACTGTTGAACCGCTCTGAAATTGACGTGAACTTCAACAAATACTTTTCTATTTTTAAAAGTGATTGTTGAAGCATCTTCGTTCACTCTGGAATTTCATACACGGTTCAATGACTTGCTTTAGCGGTTGAATAACCATATTCTAGATTTTTTCGGGATGTGTAAATGAAAACTGTATTGCCACTGCACATGTCTTGCGCTTTACATTGTTCCAAAACCACAATATTTTGAGATTACTTTTTTCTCGTGGTGTATATGGTTCTGACGTTTTATCGCGGGTTTCTCATTCGAAGCATAATGTTGTCTTTGCTTTTTGTGCCGACTTGCTAGCATAACCAGAAGTCTTGTTTTGTACTGCATGACTGAAGTGTTTCGGACTGATGTACAGGGCGTTGCATTTATTTTCAGACTTTTGAAAACTTGTATTTTTCTTATCGCAATTGTACTGAACGAAGTCTATCTGGGAGATTTGTTCATCGATGCAACCGCATGTACAAGGGGTCAAGGCCTCGTCAGGCTCTTAGCCTTTAGCCTTGGCCTCCTCTTAGGCAGTATCTCAGAAAAAAAATAAAGGAAAAAAACACTGGCACTTTGAATCAGTAGCAGGAGTACCCGGGTTCGAACACGGGATCTCCACGTCGTTCGCGCGTTTAAGGCACCCTGCTTCAAAGAGCAGGGCGCTGCCTCTAGAGTTATCATAGAACCATTCCTTCCTGCTCTGCCGTTTTCAATTTCGATATAGCTGACACACACACTTTTTCTACTCAGCTATACCAGTTTTTAACTTCGGCATGTGTTAATTGTCGTTTAATGCTCTTTATTTCTCCGTCCTTATGCCCTGCGTGTTCACTGGTTAGATTCCTAATTCTTTTCCGCTATTTAGAGACGACGCTCTTTCTGTACAAGTATTTAAAAATCGTAGCTGCACATCTATTATGGTTCAATGTCATCAAGCTCTTTCAAAATTATATTTTACTCTGAGCTTCCCGCGCTTCGAAATATGCCCAGCTCGCATTTCACTGTACTGCCTAGTTTTTGGTTTTGCCGTGCACACTAAGAGCTAATCTTGCAACAGCTCTCTTATTTACTTCTAATCTAGACTCAACATCTACCCTTCAGCACAAAAACGCGTTCTCGAAAGAAAAAACCGGCACCATTTTATGTCTCGAAATACCTCTGAAATTCATTTTTGTTCTCCCCCTATTATGCCCTATGTTTCATTAACCCGGCACGTCTTCGCCCTTACACCCTAATAGACTGTTCATATTTTAGTGTATTACTGTCCTCCGTTTGCCCATACTCGTAGATACTTGTAATCAGCCACCCTGACGATTTCATGGCTTTGTACTGTAAGCACGTGATCAGTTGTATCGTTGTAAATCAGCACGCCTGAGTTAAAATCTGAACCTAGGACGAGAAACGAGATTTTGCACATCTTCCTTACCACCTGCTAAGATTACAAAATCACCCGCATGCATTAAACCGAGGAGCCGTTGCTCAACTACTTTTCCGTCTGACATATATATATATATATATATATATATATATATATATATATATATATATATATATATATATATATATATATATATATATATATATATATATATATATATATATATATATGGCAGATTATACTCTAGATTACTTTCTTGTAGCCTTCTTCCCAAAATTATCATAAAAAGCCCGAACAGCAGAGATGATAGAGGACAACGTTGTCTTAATCTATTGTGTACCTCAACAGCCGTACTTTCTATCTCTTCAACTGCAATATAAACTCAATCATGTCGATATATTTCTCGTAGGAGATCAACCGTTTGACAGCCAGGGTGGCTCTGTGCTTATGACGCTCATCTGCTGACCTTAAAAGGGGCGTTCGGACTCGGCCGCGGAGGTGGAAATTCGATTGAGACGAAATTGTATAGGCCCGAATAAGGTGCGGTGTCGGTGCACGTAAAAAAACTAAAGGTGGTGGAAATTTTCCGAGCCCTTCAATGCTGCGCCCCTCATAGGCGGAGTCGCTTTGGAATGTTAAATTTTTCATAAACCATAGTCAACCATTTCATGGCTGATACCTTATTCTTTTAGCATGTTCCACGCGAGTTCCATGCGCCCATTGTCGTATGCAGCGATTATGTCCAGGAAGGCGAAATACAGAGGTCAGCTTTCCGGCTTAGCTCTTTCCATTAAATGTGGAGGCATGTGCAGGCAGTCATCTAAGAGCCAACCCCTTCTGAGGCTGTTCTGAAGTTCTCCAAGTATATTATTGCTTTCTACCCATGTCTGTATATTTATTTCATCGCCTGCATTTCCAGCAGCCTGTATATAACAGATGCTATCGCAATATTTGTGAAGGCTTTTATGTGCATACAAACTGCTTTTCCTTTACAAAAGAGATTCATTCTACTATGTCCTTAGCTGCACGAAATTTGCTTATTTCTCATGACTGTTTGCTATGCTTTGAGCAACATGATAATTGACAAACACCGACCCCTGGCACCCAGCGTCGCCATGAATAAGTTCATAACAGTGTCTTATAATATTACACTGTCGCCGCAAAATTAAGTGATATCCAAGAAAGTGGACATGTCCGGGCCTGATAACATCTAAGTGGAAAAATAATCACAGTAAAATGGGACTCTAATTAAATCAATATATCACCGCATGCCATTTCGTGGATAACAAAGCAGTAGATCACCGTACGCGCATGCTATAATAATACATGAAATTACATAGACATGTCTACAAAAAAACTCCTCGCTTGAATTCTGCCGATTAGCCATGTGTGCTCCACGATGATTGTTAAGAAACGGCGCCTCTTATTTACAGGAGCCCTTCTTGTGTATGCAGATCGTCATCTTTAAATACGCGCTGGGTTCCTGATAAAAACTGCGCGGTCACGGTCGTGCAATCTTTGCACTACAGCTCGGAAACTTGCTGCACCTTTAAACATTATTTCCTGCTGGCACCAGCAAACTCAAGCAATGACACTTAGCAGCTCATTTAAGATCTCATAAAAGCGCATAAGGCAGGTTCTCCCAGATCATGAATGGCAGTTTACCAATATCCCTCAAGTGAAAAGCGTACAACAGCTGGACCTTACCAGTGCGCCTACAGGGAAGAAACTTGGAGGCTAACGAAAAGGGTTTAACTTAAGGACAGCGCAGCGAGCCATAGAAAGAATAATTATAGGGGTCACGTTGAGAGACCGGAAGCGGACAGAGTGGGTGAGGGAACAAATGCGGCTTAATTACATTTTAGTCGAAATCAAGAAGAATAAATGGGCTTGGGAGGGCATTTCATCCGAATGCAAGATAACCGCTGATCCTTAAGGGTAACGGAGTAGATTCCAGAAGGCAAGCGTAGCAGGGGCCGGCAGAAGGTTACGTGGGCGGATGAGATTAGGAAGTTCCCAGGCGTTGCGTGGGCGAAGCTGGCAAAAGAGAGGGCTAATTGGATATATTTTGGAGAGGCCTTTCCTCTGCAGTTTTCTTGCTCATGCTGATGACGGTGATGGTGATGAAAAGATATTAGCCTCCAAACATCCACGTGGAGGCGCTCGTAAGATAACGGATCTCCTGTCTCCTTAGCGAGCAAACATCCATGTAAGACTGATTACAAGAACTACTTTTAAAGGACCACGCAAGAAACTACATTTTTTTTCTTGCTATTGTTGAGAGAATACTTTAGTTAGGATTTTCTGCCTTGATTGCGTTTCTTCGGAAGGAAAGATGAATTTATTAAAAAAGCTGAAAATTTTTCTCTCTGCTCTGTGTCAAACTATAGGGACTCTTTCTTTTTTTATGCAATACCCGAAAAGTGACGTGAACTATAGGAAACGTGGACTCTGCAATTGTTGGCGGCGAGCGGTGCGGCCTACCAGCAGCTGAAATGAAAGTTACCGACGGCCGGTCTTTGAAGGCATCGGCCGCCGATACCGCTTTGTTTACGTTTACACCTGCGTTAAGATGAAGCCCGTTCCCGATCCCGACAAAGAATTTCTCTCAGAGTACTCCGGCCGGCACTTGAGCGACCTCAGTCCCACAGATAATGCGATGCTTTTGAGGGCTCAGGCAGCATGGCTGCCTGGATATCAAGAATGTTCGAGTGCCGAGATAAGTCGGCAGTTTGGGCAGCAAACCAAGCTACCGTTGCGGCAGCTGTCATCGCCGAGCCACCGTATCGAATGATGAGTAGACACTGGTACGCACTAACATTTTTCAATTACGTAATAACAGTCCTCGTATCACTAGTTATGCAGCCCAGCGTCTTGGTACGATCACGAAGCGAACAGTCCGAACGGTGCGTTTGCTGACGATAAGTCTTGTGCAACATCTGCACGACACAGGTGTTTTCCTCTGCCTTCTCTGAATAGTAGCTGTGATAATAAATACTCCCATTTATACCTGCGGGAGGCTTCCCTCACGAGTAATCAGGTCAGCTTTTTTACAGAAAGACTTATTCTATTATGGCGCTGTCGCAGTATGTTTGTGTACGTTGGCTGGGAGCGGTACAAACGGAGGCACGAAGGCGCGCGCACTGCTCTGTACCGTATGGTAAACTAGCCAACATAAAATGCCTCGCAGGAGCGTGGCGGGTCATGGACTTCGTTGGAGGAGCACTTAGAGGGGAACTTGGAATTTCTCTGCTGATCCGCCCTTGCAAATCGAGGCACGTCAAAAAGGAAACCACGTGGTCATGCAAAGCGCCTAGCCGCGAACACCGCGAAGCACCAAAACATACCGAGAAGGAACTGGCCACCTGTGGCGCCGACAAGTATGGCTTTCTTTGGCTTCCAACATTCAGATTGCCTTTTTTTCGTCTTTTTGTGTGACGAACGCGCACTAGCTGTACAGACGTAGATGAGTAGGTGGGCCGACAGGCATGGGATAAAGCGTAGTTCCGCGCGCTTCCGCATCATGACAACAAATCAAGCGCTGTTGTTCTCCTGCAGGCGCTCGGGGTGCGTATCGTTTGCTACTCGCCGAGGTTGCATTTGGCTTTTCCCTCGCCTTAGTTTTGGCCCAAAACTACTTTTTTTCTATTAACTATCTCTACGCACTACCGCTGGGGCAGATATTCACTATTTGGCAACGAAACGCTTAAGGTAAGAGAAAGCAGCTGCTCTATCTTCTTCTGCTTCCGTCCGCTATAGCGCAATGCAGTTTGCATTTGACCTAGTGCTTTACGGTGAAAATGAAACAAAGAAGCTTATAGCAAGCTTACAGCCGTCGCGGAAGGGGCCTGAATTTTCATTCTTCTGTGCTGTGGCGTCCCAAATTCTTTAGCAAATTCGAGTTGACCATCATCTGGCTACGTAGGTACTGCACTCCGCTTTTGTGCGTGAATGCTACTTTGAGTAGCAGTACGTACGAAAGATTTGTCATTGACGGTAATGCTTTTACGCTATCAAAATCATTTTTTTTTCGTGGCACGCTAATCAGCATAGATGGAATGGGGAGTGCTAGCGTTTTTGTGGAAGGCGGCACTCCCGTTCTAGCTGCGGCCGCGGCCACATGACAGCCTGCGTCAACATAGAAGCCTCCTACGCAAACCTGCTACTGCAAATGGGCACCTTCGCGACTGCTTGCATTTTCGCTCTCTCGGTTAGAGTGGCAAAGCATATAGGCGAGTTTGCATGACCACTTGGATATTTTCCGCGGAGAGGGGTTTCCCAAGAAATTGAAATTAAGAGAGAGTGAGAAGGGGGAAGATTTAAAGTAGACAAGAAGCGGTAAACATTTTATTTGTGTCATTTATGTGTCACGTAACGCATAACTATGACTCTAACACTCATGAGAAAGATGAAAAAAATTTACCGTCGCTTGCAACAAAACGGAATTCGTTAGGAGTTTATGGTGTGCCTTACTTAAGGAACAAAGGTGGTTTGAGGTTGGGCTGTGAGGAAATTACTGCCCGCGACTCAAAGGTGCCATAAGAGATAGAATGTGAGCAGAACATAAGACCAGATGTAAAAAAGCAAGTTAGCAAACTTCAGTCTATCACAAGCTTTCATTTCATTCATGGTTATGAGGCCTCCCTCCTTGAAAAAAATATGGTGCGTGACCAGCGTGAGGAAACGTACCGCGGAGACGCGCGCTTACCTGCATGGACACGTACGTCGTTATTTCACTACATGCGCTGATAAACACTTCTAACTGTCAGCGATTTACTTTACTTTGTTCGGTCATTGATTGGCTTCAGCGTCGAATTTAAATATAAGTTCGTATTCTATCCATCCCTTCCAATTCGTCAGATCCCTGTGCATCGTGTAATATGACTAAGCATGCGCTTCATTGGTTTCATGCGCTTGTGTGGTTTGGTCTCTCTTGTCTGTTGTCCTAAGTGCGCTTTATAATTTTTGAAAATGAAAAACCAACTAGCTCAGCTGTCAATTCTGCAACATGCATGGAATATGGTTACATGATACTGCAGACAATTTCAAAGAAAAACTATTAAAAATTGCCGCAATATGGCTTTTGAACTTTACTCAAGGTAGAGCTTTGTATCACACATTAGTGAAGGGGAAATTGATACTACACTTACGGCCGAACTGAACGGGTCAGTTATTCCAAACTCTGCATCCCTAGCAGTATAATGTGCACACGTCTCTGTGTTTTTTCCTTGTCCAGGTTACTCACAATAAGGTAATATACGCAGTAGTATAGATGGCAGTACTGAAGTGAATCGGCTTCATAGATGCATAGCAAAGGGCGGAGGAAACGGGCGCGAAGCGGTCTTTCCACGGTTACGCCACCGCTGCGTCATGAAAAAAAGGCGCGTGGTTCCCCCAGGAGTCGGCACACCTAGCCATCTAGAACTCATACTAGGCGTTTCAAAGCAGAAATTACTTCAATATCTAGACGCGAAATCTTCGTATGTCAGCCTCAGATATCCCTGATGTTTTCGTATATATCTTCATCGCGCTTGCATTTGCGATTGTGGGCTGTTGTGGCGATACCTGTATTTCGGTTCTAGCTCTTTTCTACCTTACAAGAGCTGTGTTTCGAGTAAGAATCGTGTTTTTGTTGTTAGGAGCTGATTTTCTATCGATACAAGCCACCTTCAAATTTTTCTCAGCGTCCATTTACAGTCAGGGCCTCCTCTATTCTTTTTCATTTCCAGCCCGGTATAGAACATCCGACCGATGAAGGCCCTCTCCTGTCATCCTCCCCCTTCTGCTAGCCTTCGCGCCTGCTCCACGGCTGTGGAAGAGAGAACTGTAATCGTGGCGCCATCTGGCGGTATGCGAATGAACGGAAGCAGCTGCAAGCGGCCTCAGTGATCTGAGACCGCTACTCATTGAGTTGCTTGCTCCACACGGCTAGTGACGCATCGCGAGAACTGAAGTAAGGCGCACAAAAGGGTTTCCGTTGAGAAAGGAGCGATGCGTTTGGCATTGAAAACAATAGAGGAGGAGAAGGAGGAGCACGGGGAGGAGGAGTAGGAGGAAAGGCAGGGAGGTTAACCAGACGAATAGCCGGTTTGCTACACTGCACGGGATGGGACAGTGAGGGGAGAAACAAATTAAGCAGAAAAGACAATGGCAGGAAATTAAAGTCACCATGCAATGTCACAGCGTTCAGTAAAGTCACAGCCTATCTTGCAGAACAGAAGTCCTCAAAAAGCGGAGCAGTGCCTTGGAGGCCTTCACCACCGACGACCGCCATGGCCAGTGGCCGAGAATCTTCGTTGCCGTCAGATAACAACAGAGGAGGCGCTGTTAAAACAAAGTTCTGACAATGTCGGAAACTTATGTAACGATGCAAACGACATGGGCGTGCGCTCACCGATCCCTCCCTGGTTCCCCTCTACCACACCGTCCTCCTACCTGGAGCACCTGGCTGGCGTCAAATTCAGTGGACGACCAGCGCACTCTGGTTCACCATGCTAAGGTTATTTTGAGAGCTTAATATGTCGCTCTTTAATAGAGTGCTCTTCTCTCCCTTTCTTATTCTCTTCTTGGACTAATTTGCGGCTACGGGAGGGCCACGGTGGCGAAAGTGTGGCGTGTATTTTGTGAAAATCACCAGTACGTTGAGGAACAGTGCAACAGCAGTCTCGCAGTGAGTGGTCAGTTGGATCTTACACAGAAAAAAAGGGTCAAATATATTCACACTATCGATCAGGTGACCTAAAAATGCACTGAATAAATCTAACCCATAAAATAGCCTTCATAGATTACGAGAAAAAAATTCAATCAGTCGAAACCTCAGCAGTCATGCAGATATTGCGGAACTAGGGTGTAGAAAAGATGAAAGTAAAGGTACTAGAAAAGATCTATAGCGGCCGCACAGCCACCATAGTTACCCATAGGAAAAGCGATAAAATCCACATAACGAAGGGTGTCGGGCAGCGAAACACTTTCTCTACAGGGATATTCAGTGCGTGTTTGCAAGAAGTATGGTGAAATCTAAATTAGAAAGAGTTGGTCTTATAAACAAATGGTGAATACCTCAGTAATCTAAGGCTCCCTGATGACACTGCCTTGATATGTTACTCAGAGGGCTAATTGCAAAGCATGATCGATGACCCAGAGTGGCAAATCCGTATGGTGGGTGTCAAAAAGCAATGTCAAGAACATAAAGTAGCCTTGAACAGTTTACGAAAGTAACAACAGTTTACGATATGTAGCGAGGCCCTGTAACTAGTAAACTGATTGATATGCACCCTTATGTAAAACAGCTTGGTGTGGGTACTCGCTGCAGATCCGGACCGTCAGGGCGAAATAACTAGAAGAATAAGAATGGGGTGTTGTGCATTTGGCTGGTACTTTGAGATCGTGAATTGTGTACCTCAGGAAAGATATATATAGCAGCTGTATCTTACCGGTACTCTTTTTGGTTACAGGCGCGAAAACAGACACAACACAAGGTAGAAAGACGGGACGGAGCGCCTCTCACAAATGATTTGTTTGAAGGCAACGCGGACAAATATATACCATCGTACACGCAAGGAATGCTATTATATTCAAGGTTGATAATATAGCGAATGAGTGAAAAAATTGTTCTCTGCCTCATACAATGACATGGACGTGTCGCTGAAACACATGCCTCCTTTCTTTGCAATAAAAAAAGCTTCGATTAATGCTCTGGCTTTTGTGTCTTTGCTTTTTGAAAGAATTCGGGCACCAGAAAAACATGGCTCTCAAGAGCGTGACTGACAGGAGCTTATATGCTTAGGCATATTTGGGCCTTCTTTATCTAGCTCTAGGTATCTTTCATGCTCCCTGATACGCTCGTTAACGCAGCGTTCTGTTTGCCCTATATAGGAGCGGCCGCAGGAGAGGGGAATTTCGTAGACGACAGCTTTGGCGCACTTCATGAACAGATCGCCCATGTTTGGTGCCACACCCACTTTTCTTGTTTCGGTCTCTTTAAATGCGAGAGCAATGGCTTCCGAGCTTTTCTGAGGCTGAGCTGTTCTTGGTGTTTCTACCTTGTGTTGTGTCTGTTTGCGCGCCTGTAACCAAAAAGATGTACAGTTACCAACTTGGCTAACAAGACGTTCTCTTAAGCTATATTTCTAGTACAGTGGGCATGTCTGTGTGTGTGTCGTCTCCATGTTTTATTGACCAATAGATTTCATGTACCGTCGCTATCACCTGTTTTGTAAGGAACATCGCCTTTTCTATCAAGAATGGACTGGTGAATGTCGATGTGCCCTTTTCCAGCCAGTGCTGCCCTCCTGGGGACATGTGAAGCGGATAAGCAGGATCCTCAGGTCTGAGTTATGGCGTCAAATCCGCCTACTAAATGACCTTCAACGCGTCGCCTGCCAAAAGCAATATCCTACCTGGCTGGCTGACAAATCTTTGCGCTCTGTGAAGAGGTTACCTTCCCAAATGACTGAACAGCTCTCGGTGTGCGTGTTAGACAAGCTGCTGAAGGAAAGAAGTGCGAAGAAGGAAAATTGTGGGGGTGGTTTAGTGGTTGTAGGGGGCATTCATTTCCCTGAGGTAATGTCATCAATTCTTCGAAAGAGACCCAAGTATGGACTGGAACCACAAGTGCCCCCGCAAGAACTGATAGCCATCAATCGTTGAATCGCCAGGAAGGCCAGTTCAGAAGAGCGTGAAAAGTGTCTACCTGAGAGCGTCGACTGCCTTCTCAAGTCCTGCGACCGGGTACCTGTTCGTCATAAGAGAACTTCACCCCGAGAAATTGTATCTTTCTTTAGGAAAATAACCTAAGGCTTTTACAAGCAGGTAATGAAGGTGGATTTGTAGTGTTATGTGAAAATAACTTCTCGGAAAGAGCAGCCCTGGCTATTGAAAAGAATGCTTCGCCTGTCAAAGTGAAATCTACTAAAGTTAAAAACAGAGCGGTTGCAATGCGTGAGCAGCTAGGTCTAGTTCGTCTTAGCAAACAGATTGCCAAATGCAAGAAAAATTAGAAAAATGCATTGAAGGTGTTCTTTTCGGTAAAAACGCACAAGCAAGGGATGCCCTTCAGAACTATTGTTACTGAGAAGGGGTCAAGGAAGAGGGCGCTTTGTCGGTTCTTGTTGGAAACTTTGGGTAAGCTTGATGTAGAAGATCCCTTTCCTGCCAAAACATTTGATGAAGTTAGTCAATTCTTAGATTCTCATCGTGATGTTGGACTCGCCTTTTCGGTAGATGTTGGGGATTTATTTTATTCTGTTCTCCACGAAGCCATGTTTACTGCAGTCAGAGAGTGCATTAAATGTAAGGACCCTATTTCTTTTCAGAATACTGCCGGTATATCCATCGAGGATTTTTTAGCCCATTTAAAGTTTTATTTACAATCTACCTTTGTAACATTTGACGAGTAGTGTTTTCTGCACAAAGCTGGCATATGTATAGGCCCATGTGTTGCACCTGTTTTGTGAAATCTTTTTCTTTCACAAATAGATCTAGTTTTGCACCAAGTTTTGACTGCTAGCAACGTTTTTAGAGTGTTCATGTATGTGGACGACTTTTTAACCATTTTTACTAAGGACGGAAGTTTGAACTTCAAAGAATCTGTGCGCGATGTATTAACCTTATTTACACGACATGGAAATGGCTTAAGTTCTACTTGTGAAGTACCTGAAGGGAATGTTTTAAAGTTTTTAGATCTCATTATGGAGTTTTGTGAGGAACAGGTTTGTTGGGCGTATGCTCCACACGCAAAAAAGGGGCTTCTGCCATAAGACTCCGACCACTCCAAGCTAATAAAAAGGGGGATTGCTTTACTTTCTCTCGAATCCACCCTCACAAAATCATGCACTCACAAGATGGAACTGATTTTTCAAAACCAATTGGCCAGGCTGTCTTCAGCTGGATTTCCTGGTTCACTCGTAACGGCAGTCGCTGAAAGCACGCTACAAAAGATGAAAAGAAAGGCTGTGAGAGCTGGGGAAGATGTCCCTCGAGAAGAGGTGGTGCGACCTGTGGTGGTGCCCTATGTGCACAGGCTAGCCCAAAACTTGAAAAGGGCGCGAGCAGTCATGGTGCGGCGCTTGTTTTTTCAGCCCCAGAAATGCTCGGAAACCTTTGCTCTCGCATTGAAAGAGACCAAAACGAAAAAAAGAGAGTGTGGCACCAAGCATGGGCGATCGTTCATGAAGTGCGCCTAAGGTGTCGTCTACGAAATTCGCCTCTGCTGCGGCCGCTGCTATATCGGGCAAACAGTACGCTGCGTTAACGAGCGAATCAGGAAACATGAAAGAAACGTAGAGCAAGATAAAGAAGGCCCAAATATGCCTAAGCATATAAGGTCCTGCCAGTCACGCTCTTGTGAGCCAAGTTTTTCTGGTGCGCGAATTCTTTCAAAAAGCAAAGACACAAAAGCTAGAGAATTAATCTGAGCTTTTTTTTGCAAAGAAAGGAAGCATGTGTATCAGCGACACGTCCATATCATTGTATAAGGCAGAGAATAATGTTTTCACTCCTTCGCTATCTTATCAACCTTGAAGATGATAGCATTCCTTGCGTGTACGATGGTATATATGTGTCCGTGTTGCCTTCAAATAAATCACTTGTGAGTGGCGCTCCGTCCCGTCTTTCTACCTTGTGTCGTGTCTGTTTTCGCGCCTGTAACCAAAAAGTTGTACAGTTACCAACTTGCCCAGCAAGACGTTCTCTTACCAGTACTCACCTAGGGGGCCGAATCATGAAGCCAAACAAAGAAGGTTGAACTAAAATTCAAACGAACTCAGCAAGGTTGTGCGAAAGAAATGATAGCTTTAACGTTAAGAAAGAGGAAGATGGCAGAGTCGGTCAGGATCAAGCACGGGTTAATGACATCCTAATAGAATTCAAGAAATAAAAATCAACAGGCCATGAAATGCGAAGGCAGGATAAACGCTGTTCCTTAAGGGCAACGTGCAGGATTTCAAGAGACAGCAAGCGCGTAGCCGTGTGTGGCAGGAATTCATGTGAGCGGATGACACTAGAAAGTTTTGTATAGAAAAGGTGCCTGGAGATGACATAAGACAGGGTTGGAGTCTCTCCTGGACATCTGAAGTGAGCGGGCATGCGTCACTCGCCCTCCCGAAAAACCGGCTGTCTCCTTAGCGGTCAGTCGCTCGCTACCTTCCGAGGACAGCGGAAATCGGTCGCGCCGCTCGCCCTATGAGGTGTGCGGTAAGGAAAAAAGGGAAAGAAACAGCGTAAACCGCGAATGCTGTCGAAACAGCCCTCATCAAAAATGTTCCCATCGCCACGTGGAAGACCTCCAGCGAAAACTTGGCCCGTGATATTTCGACTCTCGTTAGGTCTATCTCCAATACCAATCACAGGCAGCGGCGTGGGGCACCCTGCATTACAGACGCGACCAAGCATTACGAATACGCCGACTGAGAACAACTTTTTCAGTGCATCATTGAACGGGGAAAAGCAGTAAGAAGAACACACAATGCCGCCCCAAACAGTGTTATAATGCACCCCGTAATTGCCAGCCGTGGACAGATACCTTCTCCAGCTATTGAAGACTAGGCGGATGCTAATCCAGAGAAGATAAAAACAGCGTCTAAATTGCTCCTTTAGGCTAAGGATTGTTCCCATAACCGCCGAAGCACAGGAGCATGCCGGCCACATCTCCTAGGAAGAGTACAATATTTTCTGCAAATCACTTCGAGGCACCCTGGGGACATCAGGTACCTGGGTGATTTTACGCAGTCTAACAGACCTCACAACATGAAGTTCTATTTCGAACCACGCACTCAAAAACAAGGCATACCTCTCCTGGAGACGATTCAGCTTTGCAGGATGCGTTCTCGGAAAAATAATTAGGCTCATACGTCCCGCAGCTCATAATTGAGTACACGCGAACGAGCAACGAGGAACTGGACGCGCCCATTATCCCAGCTGAAGTCTACGCTGCAGCGCGCTGAGCCACCCGAAACACAGCCGCAATCAGGGAAAAATCATCAACGGAATTATTAGAAATGTGATCAAAGCCCAAACACATATTCTCACAAAATACTTCAACGATGCCCTACGGAAGGCTGGAGAAGGCCCGGCAGAGTGCTAACACAGAAAATATACGAGTCCTCAAACCAGGCAAACCACCCATCCCGGAGGCTGTCAGGACAACCTCTCTTACCTCCTGTTAGGGGGAGCTGTATGAACGCATCATTCAAACTTGTCTCCAAATTTAATCGAAGATAATGACTACTGCGCTCCCTCCTTTTAAATGAAAAAGTATTACAAAACATTCCTTGTGGTGGAGTACAGTGATGTTGGCCGTTGATCTCCAGTTTGCCTTCGACAACGTCTCGCATGAAGCCATTCTCCTGAAGCTAAAGACCATGGGATCTGGCATAAAAACTTTCAACTACATCGAACCCTGTCTTAGCGACCGCACGGCCCCCCTTGCACAGGGACAAGTTCGCTCAGCAAAGGAACATGTCCAATAAAGGCACAAAGGTAGCCCCCCCCCCCCCTCCCTGGCTCTATTATCTCCCTATTACTCTTCAATATCACCATGATCACCATGGCCACAGTTTTCGACATAATTCCAGACATCAGATATACGATCTATGCAGAAGAAATTATAATCTGGACAATTAAAGGCTCCTTCGCTACCAAAGAAGGAACCTTGCAGGTAGCGGCCATATGTGTCGAAAGCCTGGCAGCAGTATGCGGCATCCGATGGGAGCCGGATAAATTCTAATTCGTTCTCATAAGGGGACAGGCATAAGGATCCCCGGGAGTTCTCGATGTACTTCTCGATGGTACCCTAATAAGAGAAGACTGAGTCCTACGCATCCCGAGGCTTTCTATTAAAAGCAAAACAAAGGCCATATATACCCTACAGCGCCTCCACTCTGCATCTCAACAAATCGCATGCATGATCAAATGGGTTACTAGAAACTGCAACGGCAAGCGTCAAGAAGATACCAATACAGGGCCTAGCAATAAGTCACCCATCGTATCGACTCCCATACATCACCCTGCTTAAAGAGGAAATCAAGAAAGCCAACGCGATCATCCACATGGCCTACAGACAAGCACTCGGCCTCCTTGTTTCAATAACCAACGATCACCTCGGCGTCGTCGGCTTCACCAACACCTTCGCCGTGGTCCGAGAAGCTGTCCTCTCCTCACAGAAAGACTATTCGCCACTAAAGCCGGAAGACACATTCTAGAATGAATTGACACATCAGCAGACCTCCGGCAAGTACTAGACACCCAGGAAATAGACACCAATCTTTGCTCTGCTATTCAGGTGGCCCTTCTGCCAAAAAAACATGCAGCCGAAAATAGACAAAGACAAAAAAATGGTACGAATACATTACATGCGCCGCACTCACCGACAAACCAAGAAACGTCGTGTATGTAGACCTCGCCACATACTCCAACTCTGCCATAACAGTTGCATTTGTCCTAGACAACAACTATCCGGAAATTTCCAGGGCTTCCATCGCAAAAGTTACCACATACTGCACTCGAAACAGCTGCAATCGCGCTAGCCATTCATTATAGCGACGCCTCTGACAAATACCTCAAAATTGTGACTACTCTAATTCTGCAAGTCGGCTCCTCCTCTCAGGCAGAATTCCAAAATCAGTAGCGTCCCTGCTAAACACTAAGCGTCCTCACGCGTTTTCCAAAAAAGCAACAAATCACTTCGACACCCGGGCACGAGGGGCTCGAGAGAAATGAGTCCGCGGAAACCTTTGCTCAAGGGTGCACTAGCTGAGCAGCTAAACACCCTGAGCTCTCCTCTCTCTCCCCTACATACGGAGAAAGACAACTCTCACACCATAAAATAAACCCGGGAGAGGCTAGGCATTGGCGCAGATTACAAGCCTAGACATTGCGAAACGTAATTAAATTTGATGTTAACTTTTCAGGTGACTATAACGGGATGGCACTTGTGGTGGTTAGAATCTCACCACATACCACGCAACATGAAGATGCTCTGACCACAATCCCGCGAGTTACATACACACCTCTAGGAGGAAAAGCTCAGTACTGGGGAGCCAGCGCGCATTGGAGTCCCGGGCTAGATCGACAGCGATGGCCTTTGGGATCGTGAACTAATCATTCCACCCGCATGTGCAGTATTTCCTCTCTTTTCCTGCTTTGCGAAAAAACGTTTTAGGACACCAATAAGAGGACAGGATTTCTTGGAGAGATATAGACGCAATTATCCCGCAGTGGGCGTTGTTAGTGTGATGGCGATGATGCAACAGGCAGAGTTTTTGAAAACGAAAAGGTGACAACGTTTACGCTAGCTGTGGCTAAATTCTGCGATTTAGGATGCGTAAAAGTTGTCACTTTTTGAGCCCTATATCCAGCGCTCCTCGCCATTTGCTTCCTCCCCCCACCAACCCTCACCAGGCTTACCTCTCCTCCTTGCGCACGTCCAACGACGCCATGATCTCGGCAGTCGAAGCACTCCACTAGAAAAATTAGCATTGATTTTTCTTTTATATTATGTTTAGATTTTGCTAACGGTTTTTGAATGTCAATTCAGCAGTAATTTAATTTTTTCAACACGCATCAATGAATCATTTTCTTCAATACTTCATAACGAAATACTTGAGTACATTTGTTGAGTACATATTGTTGGGATTCAATTATGCAGACGGTGATGTAGCTAAGCCTAACTTATGTAAAGTAGGCCTAATCAAGACGCGCATGATGGGGCCTCAGTCTTACCCTTTCTGTACTTATGGTCTGTACTTACGCTCTAGGAGAACGCAGCGCCTGTAAAGACACAAGTAAGCCGCTCAAACTCTCCCTTTCACAAGAAAGAAAAGTGCTGATACTTCAATGCATCCTCAGGCCTATACTGCGTTCACACAAACGCGGCTCTTACTATTGCTTTTATTTTTAGTGCGCTTGAAGGAATCGAGGTACTCAACCTAGAAATCATCGCATGTGAACTTGATTAATTGGATGGCAAATTAGGTATATAAATAGTGACAATAATAAATTATATAACTGAAGATTGGCAGTTCATCGCCTGCATCGATGGGCACACCTTTGTTAGGGAGTATATAAGCCTAGTGTCCAAGCTGTTTCATTCTGTGAAATCAGAGGGCTGTGCATGTATGCGTGAGTTTGCGTGTGAGCGTGTGCATATCATCCTCGTTTGAATGTTTTCAGCACCACATGAGCACGAGCTTGCAATGTTGAAGTGTGAGCACTGGTTGCCTCCATTTCTCACTGCTGCAAATGTGCGCGCGAATTAGAACGGCATGGGCCTTCGGGCGCAGTAGGAGCACAAAATGTAATTTTTTTTAATTTATCCATTGATTGTTCTTTAAAATCTCAGAAGTAGATAAGATATCAATAAAGTAATAAGAGAATGCCAATAAAAAATCAAAACAAAATTCAACACTGCAGTACTAAAAATAATTAACTGTATTTCAGTGGCCAATATTCAAGAGATCTCCAGACCCTTAATGTTTCATCAACATGAATACAAAGTTATTTAAATGTGATCTCTCACTATTGAACAATAAGAGGTCAAGTATTTTTCAACAAAAATTTTTGTGAGGTTTCATAGCTACCGCTGGAGAACTCCACCGAACAAGACACTTGATGTTACTTTCACGAGTGTCTTCGCCCTTTCAACTTTGCATTCGAAATTTGAAGTGTCCACCTCAGGGCCTCGCTCAGCCCAGACAGGAAATTTTCTGGCTTTTTGTTGAAATAAATATGTTTGTTGTTGCACCTGAGTACTTTTACTTCGTTTCTAGCCACGAAGGAAATGAAATGTTTCAGTTTTGAACATCTATCTGCCTTTTCGATTAATCCCTTTGTGTTCTGGCGGTAGTGCAGTCGGATGGCGAGGCGCTTGCTGCAGATAATAAAGAGTTTGTGGTGCGCCTATTTTGTTCGCCGGTTTCGTCGGGACAAGAGGCTGTAAATGTTCCATTGCGTGGATTGCGAACGTTTGCTGCATTTGCGTCTCGGTCGAACGCACAACCACGCTACGTGCATATAGCATGTGTTTCCGTAACAAAAACTTTAGAGATCACTGCGGCGACCCGCAGAGAGAGGATGTGAGAGCATTGACATCCCATCAACACTGGTCACCTCTCTTCGATTCATTATTGTGATGTCCAAGCGCTCTGTCTTTCTTTACTGTTTGTCAGCGTTTTTACAATAATTTATCAATTTCTTTCTTGCTTTTACATAAATTAACACTTTTTTAAGCTGGCTTACGGTTTTTCAACCTCTTTTTTTCGGTTTATACCCTTTCAACATCCGAGAATGTTATGACGTCGTTACACAGCATCAACGTCAATTGGTCTTATTTGCGTTTAATTTTCCCACATCGACCATAACTTTTTTGTTTATTTGTCGTTCATTAATCACATATTAATCTATCTCAAACATTCAGCCCCGCCGCGATGGCTCAAGTGGTTAGGGCGCTCGACTACTGATCCGGAGTTCCCGGGTTCAAACCCGTCCGCGGCGGCTGCGTTTTTAAGGAGGAAAACGCTAAGGCGCCCGTGTGCTGTGCGATGTCAGTGCACGTTAAAGATCCCCAGGTGGTCTAAATTATTCCGGAGCCCTCCACTGCGGCACCTCTTCATCCTTTCTTCTTTCACTCCCTCCTTTATCTCTTCCCTTACGGCGCGGTTCAGGTGTCCAACGATCTATGAGACAGATACTGCGCCATTTCCTTTCCCCCCAAAACCAATTAATTAATTAACTCAAACATTCAACCGGCTTGTATGCGTATTTTCCCGCAATATCAACGACCACGACTCTTTTGACGTTCACCCACTATATCCACGTCCGGGACTCCTTCGACGTCTAATCGACTTTCCAGACTCTAAATATTTAGCTATTCCACTCAACGAAATTTGCTGCGCATCGACATTTTGTCACTCTCTCACACAATCAATATTTTTACTGGTAAAACCTCCGCGAACAATGAAACGGCTGCCGACACGTTTTGTGTCCACTTTCTGCTGAAACGAAACAGCGAAGATAAGTAATGCTTTGGAATGAAAACGCTAGCCTGAAACTCGTATAATTTGCTTTGTCCAAGTGGGCTTCGACGTGTGTCTTGAAAGGAGGATTGAAAGGGACAATCCCCGATGCATAACAACGCTATGTGTCAGGCTTGCATCCCTCGTCGTGCAGAGAGATTCCCATTCGCGTCCTGCTCTCAATGCCAAAGCAATGCTAGCCCAGTCCGCCGCTGCAGCCGCGTTTTCAAGCGAAATGTGATCAAAATGACCGGCTCGGATACGTGTTCACGGCCATGGTTTCGCCGTAGGTTAAGCGTACTCTTATGACTGGCCCTCCAGTTGACCATGAGACGTTATTCTCCGGCGGAGCCCTTCTCTGGATACGGAAGGATGCAAGCTGGTGTGGCAATCATCGTGGACGCTCAAAGGTGTCGCATGGAACGGGCATCACTCGGATCCTTCCGTTGATGCGGAGCGCGTGACGAGCTTTCTAAACGTGTGCCAGGGTGATTATATTTATGTCACCTGCATGCTGGCCGCCTAGCAACTATGTCGCCATCTGCAAAGACCAGGCATGACTGTGCATGTGATGGCGATTTTTGCATTCGTACTGACCATGTGCCGGCTGCGGCCTAGGAGCACCGAGGGACCCTGGGGAGCCTCTGTGGTTTATAAGACCTGCGCTAGACGTAGTAAGTGTGGACTCGTGGTAGACTCGTTAGGTGTGGACACGGTGGTGAACACGTGATGTGGACTCTCCTTGATGACGCCTTTCTGCGCTCTCTTCGACACTCTTGTAAAAAAGTTATAAATATTTTTTACTACGTCAAGAACATTCCAGAGTACGTGCTCTTTCCAGGCACCGCGTGGAGCCACCCTGGCCATTCATCGAGAGAGAAAGCAATAGCTTAACCTTCCCTTCTTTTTTTACCAGGAATGAATTATATCTCCCTGCAGCATTGTAGCGAATGAGCTGGCTCATGGCGTCTCCAGCACCTTTCTCCCGAGCCTCAGTATGGTGGTCGATGTCCCCTTTCTCTATCTGATAGCTTTCACCTCCACGTCTCCACCAACGCTCTCGGCTGACTCAGGCGAGCGCTCTCATGCCCTTGCGCCCTCGCGCTTACGTCAATGAGGTACGCAGAGGGCACAACCTGGACCACTGTTCAAACATACTGCCTACTTAAAGCCTCTCTTATCTACAACACTGGGCGTCGATTGGGTCACCCGCCTTGTGATTGCGGTGACTTTTCTGACACTCCTCATCGTCTCTAGGACTCTCCGCGCCCTCTGCCCCATTCTTCCTTAATGGCGTGGCTGATAGGCAAAGCCACTCTGGCGCCGAACATGCACCCCGGTTTTTGGATACAGCTGGGAATCTAGGGCGAAAATCTCCATCTGTGCCCCGGGTTTGAGGCATCAATTCAATTAGGCTTTGATCTTATTTTTCTGCATTGTTTTGACGTCTGAGCACACCACACAAAACGAAGTTTATAGCATAGAATAAACCAATTAAAATCACTGCGTCCCCCTAACGGATTGTTTCTTTAATAACACCACAATATGATGCACGAAGAGCGCTCAGCGAGACAGCCGACTAGTGGGCAGTTAACTACCCCATGTCTTCGCGTTCAGCGCAGAGAGCTATCCGGGCTCAATTCGAATATCTGACATCTTTATTAACAGCATCCAAGTAGAAAAGATTTTTTTCTTTTCATCATTAAAGATCCCCCAAAGCTTTCCACCAAACTATTATTAAAATAAACCTCTTTTCAGCACAAAATGTAAAAACACATTATAGGAGCACCTAGGGAATACTTATGAGGTGTAATGTGTATAGTATAATTGGTTTTTTGGGGAAAGGACAGAACAGTATCTGTCTCATATACCGTTGGACACCTGAACCGCGCCGTAAGGGAAGGGATAAAGGAGGGAGTGAAAGAAGAAAGGAAGAAAGAAGTGCCGTTGTGGAGGGCTCCTGAGTAATTTCGACCATCTGAGGATCCTTAACGTGCACTGAGAGAGGCCGCGAGGGGGCCGGCCAGTGCGAACGCGCTTCGCGTCGGCTCTGCATAAGCACGGCGATTTCGTCCGTATTTCGACCCACGCAGTGCCTGTCTCTTCACTGCACCGTTCGTAAAGATGAGCGCTACCATCTTTTCAAATTTGGTGGCCTTCGGTCCAACCTAAGTGGGCCCACGGGCCGAAAACCGCCCTTTGCCAATCAGCTGCCGCACTGGGCCTCGCGCCACTGTGCGCTAAGCCTAAACCGCTTCGACCTCCCGTACATCGAAAGTATGGAGGTCCACGTGATAGGAGAGACAATCAACCCGAAGGACTACGATCCCAGGGACTGGAACCATATCCTGAGCTTACCCGCCCATCAAAAAAGAGCACCGAAAATCCAGGATCAGGCGAACGCCACCACCGGCTCACGACCTGAAGATTAAGTACAACAAGCGTCCCAGCTGCGCGCGACGCGTCTCATGGCGCCAAAGTCGCAACGCCAGCCGCGGTTGCCTGACTACGCATAAAAGATAGCGTTTAGTTCCAACGGGGGACTTAAACGATCTTCAACAATGCCAGCTTCGCCTGGCCCTGATAACTGCAGCCAAGGACCTCCAAGACCCGGACGCCACCAACTTGCGTATCCATCCCCTAAACAACACCTGCACTATGAGTGCCCCGCATCAAGCCGACGCGCTGCGCCTGGTCCCCACCAAACAAATCTCAATTCGAACCCAAGCCTACACCGTCACCGCCTACATAAGCCCCCCCCCCCCCCCCCCGGATGGTGCAGTAAGAGGTGTAATCACTAACGCCTACTGGGAAGAAACCCCAGCACAGATTCTTGATGACCTCATCACGGGCAACTCTGGCATTGATGCCTCCGCATCATTGATGCGCGCCGCATGGGACAGACCCGTTCGATCCTCATCACCTTCCGAGCGGGTACAGTGCCCCGAACCATCTCCTACGGAGGCGGACTCCACAACTGCACTTTATATAGGGGACGCCTGGATGCTTGCACAAAGTCTAGAAAACCAGGGAATCGCGCGGTTGTGTGTAAGTTTCAGCGTACGCACAACTGTTCAAGTTGCGGTATCACGCACCCCCGAGAGGACACCCCGACATGCACCTCAGCCTGCATACTCTGTGGAGGCGCCCACCTGACGGGTACTAAAGGTTGCAAAGCGAGTTGACGGCGCTCACCACTCGCTTCACTGCATCCGCACACCTGCCGTACACCGGAGCGAGACGCGGACCGTGCCAGCGTTCGTCGCTCTAGCAAGTCTCGCTCATCGTCTCGTCGCCGCCAGGACCAACAACCTCCACAACTTTCCTGGGCAGACAGAGTAGCAGGCAAAAGGCTCAAAGCTACCAGCAAGCCCTCAACCCCCCGCCCACACAGGTGGACCCCCGTGATCGGGAGCTACAGGCCCTGCGAGAGGAGGTGAGTCGTCATGCCACTCTCATCAAGACCCCCACCTCTACCCCTCTACCGCTTCCGTCAATAGTCCCTCCCACGCAACCCACGCTGGTACCTCAAACACCCACTGAAAACATGAAACAATTGGACTCCCAGACCTCCACCTCACCCCCACCCAAGAAAAAACGCGCACCAGAGAAACCACCCGTCACCCAAACCGACCTTCAATTCCTAGAGGCCCGCATGGACGCTAAACTCGCCGAAATGAGCACGCGTCGCGAGGCAAAATTTAATCACTTCGTCGACCACCTGTCCCAACGCTTCGAGCAACAAATTGAAGCGGCATTTACGCGCATGGTGCACACCCTTGAGATGAGCCTCGCACGGTACGACACCCGCCTCCAAACAATAGAGCAGGTCCTTCCCTCGCTGCAGCTACCCAATCTCCCCATACATCCCGCCCACCTACCCCAAAGAACCCCTACCCAACCCACCTACCGTCACCCACCCAAGCTACAGTATGGCGGGGCGACCACCTAATTCCTTATCAATTCTGCAATAGAACTGCCGCCGCTTCCGGGGCAAACGCGCACCCCTCCAACTCCTCCTCCCCACACTTCTCACGCCCCACATCCTCCTCCTTCAGGACACACATGCCCCTGCAACACTTCCTAGCTACACATCCGCTCACTTGGACGCAACGAATACACCCAGGGCTTCCACATTCATACATCGCTCTATTACACATCAAACGCATCAGATCACGTCCGAGACGCCCTGCGTGATCACAGAAATCTTACGAGATGCACACTCCACACCATCTATTTTTAATGCAAATATATATCACATACCGTCTCATACGATAGCTTCATTTGAAACGCTACTGCGCATTTACCATCGTATTGCAGGCAAGCATCCATTGATTATCCGAGGGGACTTCAACAGTCTGCATACTGACTGGTATACCGCATCACCACGGGACGAGAAAGGCGACTCTGGTCCTTGGTACAACAGCTCTGCCTCACAATACACAACAACTTTAACATTCCCACGAGAATTGGCAACAGTGTCAGCGCGGAGACCAGCCCGGACTTGACACTGAGCCGCAACCTTGCGGGTATTACGTGGAACACAAACATCACACATTAGGGAGCGATCATTACATCCTCTTCGTTACAGTACCGTACAAACAAAGAACGACCCTTCACCTAACGCCAACTCACCAACTGGGATGCGGCCCGCGCCACACAAACGGCCTTTCCTGACGCCCCTAGTAGAGACATCGACCAGTGGGTGTCATCACTCATGAACAATGTCTCCGCACATACTCGAACGCTTGACACCACACCACATACGCCCACCCTCGACGCTCGCCTGGCCTACCTATGGAAGGCCCACCATAGCATCCTAGAGCGCTGGAAAGGGCAAAAGCTCAATGAGACCCTTAAAAAGCGGCTAGCCGCACTGCAAACACAAATTACTGATCACTCTTAGGAGCTCTGCCGATCCAACTGGGGACAGATTTGCGACAGTATGGCTGGCAATCTGTCCTCCAAACGCAGTTCGCAACTCTTTCGTCACTTAATTGACCCCACACAATCCAAAACAGCCACACAACACCACGTCACACGCCTTATACACAGGAATGACCTTTCTCCCGACACACTAATCGGCATATTTAGGAACACACATACAACTCCCGGTACCTGAAAACCCCCTGCCCCCTATGCCGGCATGCCGAATTCTAATCTCGACGCAGAGATTACGGAAACAGAAGTCAGAGCGGCCCTCCTGACTCTCCGCTCTAACTCCACTCCAGGAGTTGACCGTATCTCATATAGCATGCTCCGCAATTTGGACGATCAGTCGATTGCCCAGCTCACGGGGTACTTCAACATATGCTGGCACGAGGGCACCCTTCCGCAATCCTGGCGTCACGCCGAAATCGTATTAATACCCAAGCCCCACAAACCCCTTACACCTGCAAATCTTCGTCCCATCTCACTAACAGCATGCCTGGGCAACCTTTTGGAGCATGTCGCACTCGCCCGACACACCCAACACATGACGAAGTAAGACCTCTATCCGCACATCATGGTGGGCTTCGTCTCCACCTGTCGGCGCAGGACGCCGTGCTCCAGCTCACACAGAATATTTTTGACCCCTCATACCAGACCACACAAAAGCTGTCCTCGCCTTGAATCTCTCCAAGACCTATATTCAAGCATTCCTTACAAACCGCACGGCCGAAATTCACTTCGGTCCCCACACATCC
The DNA here is from genome assembly GCF_052857255.1 of Amblyomma americanum. Lineage (NCBI taxonomy): Eukaryota > Metazoa > Arthropoda > Arachnida > Ixodida > Ixodidae > Amblyomma > Amblyomma americanum. Next base: position 543,074,964 of record NC_135497.1, on the reverse strand, counting down.
CATCCATACACCCTTAGTGGGGTTGGCACCCCCAATGATCTGTCCTCTTCCCTTTCCTCTTCAATGTCACACTCATCCCCCTTTCCCGCAAACTACAAACTATCCCTCACCTTCGGCATACACCCTATGCTGATGACATCACTCTATGGACCACCCATGGCAGTGACGGAGACAGAGAATACTCTGCAGTCGGCAGCAACATTCATCCAAACACATGCGCGGAGTATCGGACTCTCATGCTCTCTGGAGAAATCGGCGCTCCTCATACTCCGCCCCACAACCCGAAACTGCCCATAGCCCCCATAACGGTGAAACTGGAAAACCGGTAAATCCTGGAGGTACACACTCTCCGGGTACTGGGCCTACACATCCAGAACAACGGGAAAAACACTCTCACCATCCAGAAACTCAAGCAGACGGCGGCGTCGATATCCCACCTAATCCGCAGAGTTTCTGGACACCACCGGGGCATGAAGGAGCATGACCTATGTCGTCTCATTTATGCCTTCGTCCTCAGCCGCTTTCTTTTCACGCACTTCTACCTGAAACTCCAGGCCACAGAAATCTCCACCTTTGATGCCATGATCCGAACAGCATTTAAGACAGCTCTACACCTACCCCTAAAAACCTCAACCGAAAAACGCCTGGCGCTTGTGTGTGTTTGTACTCTCCTGCTGTCCTGTCACTTGATCTGCGCCAGTATTCCGTTAAGCATGTCTGACCAACTTGCCCAATCCTTTACGCCTCCATCTAGGCCTACACAACACGATTGGTGAGCTTATCGAGGCCCACCGACAGACACAATATATAAGTCTCGCGAGAACCACCACCGGCAGACACATCCTGCACACCCTCGGCATCAGGATACCAGCCACGGATCCCACACAGCTCCTGGTCCCCCACTACATTCCCCGCGAACTACTCATTAAACTTCTCCCTAAAAATATGCTCCCCACCTACCACGAACCCCGCCGCAGAGCTCGCGCACAGGCGCTCCACAAACACTAAGACATGAAACGGGATGCCGTTTGGGTGGATGCCGCATGCACGGCCGAGGACGAGGTTGTAGCCATCACAAACCCCTCCCTACAACCGATTGCTACCCTTCACATATCCCCCACTGCCACTTAGGAGGAGGCTGAAGAGGCCGCTATTACCCTAGCCATCACGCGCACGGAGGCCCTGTATATACTATCGGACTCTAAACCTGCCATACTAAATTTCGCCCGCGGGAGAGTTCACGTCCCTGCATTTCGCATATTGAACTCCCTCGCCGCACACCCGCCCGGCCACATGGAGCTCATATGGGTGCCTGCCCACTCCGGGAATCCCGGAAACGAGGCTGCCAGCGCTTTAGCCCCGAGGTTCTCTCAACCGGCACCGGCGGCCTCCGATCTGGGGTTGTCACTGGAGCGCATGCATTCCTTCAGTGAACTGACGCAGGCCTGCAAAGCCGAGCGTCAGCTATACCCCCACCCCATCCCTCTCTACAATTATCATCAAACACTTTGAAGGCGGCCCCAAGCACCGACCTTACCCTCCCCTTATATACGCTCGCGCTGTCACCAAGTCGTCACAAACCCCTCCTGTACCCACTGCCACCACCCCAAAGCCACTCTTGATCATATCCTTTTCCTCTGCCCGGCAGATCCTCCCCCGTGGGGCCTCGAGCACCTTACCACTTGGGAGGCTTGGGAGACCCTACTGCGCTCCAAGGAGCCGGCCAAGCAAGCCATCGCCACAGGCCGGGCTGCCAGCGTTATGAGCCTCCGGGACATGAAAGTTTGAGTGCATTGGGGCCGCGCGGAGGTCCAAGGACCTCCGCGTCCAAAACTCCATTGTATGCAATAAAGTTTCCACTACCACCACTAACGTGCACTGACATCGGAAAGCACACTGGCCCTTAGGCGTTTTTCCTCCATAAAAACGCAGCTGCCGTGGTTGGGCTCGAAGCCGGTAGTTCCGGATCAGTAGCCGAGCGTCATAACCAATGCGCCACCCGGCCGGGTAATGTGTAGAGTATGATTTTGTCGCTAGGTCAGTGGACACCTAAGTCGCGCTGTGAGCATGCGGTGGTGCTGCAGTATCGTGTTTTGACTCATGAGACGATTCTCTCGCAACTCAACGGCGGTAGCGTTTTGAAGGAGGCGAAACGCATAGGCGCCCTTGGGCTTTGCGATGTCAGTGCCCGTTAAAAATCCCCTGGTGGTCGAAATTATTCCGAAGCCCTCCACTACGGCACCTCTTTCCTCCGTTCTTCTTTTAATCCCTCCTTTATTATTTCCCTTACGACGCTGTTCAGGTGTCCGCCGATATGTGACACAGATACTGTGCCATTTCCTATCCCCAAAACCAATTTTCAATTTATCGAGCTTACCCCGCCGCGGTGGCTTAGTGGTTAGGGCGCTAGAATACTGATCCAGAATTCCCGGGTTCGAACCCGACCGCAGCCGTTGCGTTTTGATCGAGGCGAAACCCTAAGGCGACCGTGTGCTGTGCATGTCAGTGCACGTTAAAGATCCGCAGGTGGTCGAAATTAATCCGTAGCCCTCCACTACGGCACCTCCTTCTTCCCTTCTTCTTTCACTCCCTCCCTTGTCCCTTCCCTTACGATATATGAGACAGATACTGCGCCATTTACCTTCCCTAAAAGCCAAATATTATTATTATCATTTTTTTTAAATCGTGTTTATCGCTTTGCGTGCGATACGTTTTTCTAAGATGACTTTAATTTTGATGAGTTGGCCGATGAAGCGTTCGCTATTAATTAAACGCGGACAAGACAGTTTTATCACGAACAGCACCACGACACGATCTTAGTGGTGAGAAGCTTAGTACAAGCGCAGGCTAATTTTAGTCTAAAGACGCGATCACTCTACTTTAGATGTATTAATAAACCTCGCCTTTATTTCTCCAGCAGCGCGATATGAAGGTTTCTTCTTGTGTTCGCATTTCGGTTCTTTTCGTTTTCATGTGTTACTATTACGTACCTTGAAACCAACTCCGCCAGAATACATGTTTAATGAAGGAAGCAGCCCTCTGATCTCGCTCGCTGCCCGGTCCTCTGCGCGCCGCCGGCGTCGTTTTTGAGGTTTCTCCTGAGTGTACATTGAACATGACTCGACAGGGGCACGCAGACGACGAGCGATCCCATGAGGTCGCCGGTACGCAGACGGCACGGCAGACGTGAGAATCTCATAATCTACAGTCCTGCTAACGTGGTGGGTAGGCGATGAGCTGTTTCGTCGCTGGCTGTTAACCAGGATATGGCAAACGAAAGTTGTTCGCGCAGCAGTGAACTACTATTCTGCCAACATTGCTGCACCTTCCAAGCTTAGTTGAGTAAATTTCCTAAATACGAACAGTCTATGGGAGTTGTGTGATGTCAGAGCATATTAAAGACCACCAAGTGGCCGATATTAATCCAAGTTGCACTACTACGCTCTCTCTCAAAGCTCATCTGCAGATGCCTGGCGTTAAACCTGGCGTACCTTACCATTTTGCTCATGCACTACTAATACTCACTACAAGGATATCCATGAAACGCGAGAGAAAAGATTGAAAGAGCAGACGCAAAAGATGTCAGCGTGAGGAGCGCGCGAATAAAGGAGCCAGTGCCACGCAGAGGTAAGCTGTATAGAGCAGGCAGAAGCAGACGGAAAACGAGGCAGCGGCACCAGTGAAACGCCTCGAAGGAGACAACCGCGATGCATGTCACGACGCACGCGCGTGTTTGCAAAAGAAGAGGGATGAACCCGCCGTGGTGGCTGAGTGGTTAGAACGCTCGGCTACTGATCCAGAGTACCCGGGTTCAAACTCGACCGCGTGGCGGTGTTTCGATGGAGGCGAAACGCCAAGGCGGTCGTGTGCTGAGTGATGTCAGTGCACTTTAAAGATCCCCAGGTGGTGGATGAATGGATGGAATGAACGTTAATGTGCAACAAATAAGGTTGTCTACCGACCCCCGACACGCAGGTCACGAGTCGGGTGCCGCCGCCTCAGATTCAGACTGGGAGGTGTTGGGTCCCAGCAGCCTCTTCAGCCAGTTGGACGAGCAGGAGCTAAAGCTCTGGGTCCGACCGGCGTAGCATGGTCCCCCAGGTGTCTCTATTGTGCATATTGTGCGTCCCCCGGGAGAGTACGTGCATTCCTATACTATGTGGTAGAGGGTCCCTCTCGCGTCAGAGAGATTACATTTATCGCTCCTGGTCTCGGGGAACATGTGGTTAGCCTCCACGCGGCTGCTTGGCTGTTGTCAAATTTCGGGTTTGGCGGGGGTACCAGTCTACGCTTCATACTATAATGCTGCGTGATCTTCTCATATTTTGCGATGCGCTCTCCGCTCCCTCGGTCATTGAGGGGCCCTGTAGCGGCTCCGCAGTAGTGATGTCGAGCCAGCTCGTGGGCCGCCTCATTGCCGGGGACGCCTTCGTGTGTCGGAGTTGAAATTATTTGAACTTTCCTATCTAACCTTATCTGGCCTAGGATTCTGGCCACTAAGGACGAGATCCTTCTCTTGCTAACATTATGTATAGCAGTTTTGCTATCACTGATGACAAGCTTCGCTTGCGTTCCAACGCAAGCAAACGCGTCCACAATTTCCTCGGCAACTTCTATGCTCCGAGCGCGCGAAGTGGCAGCTGTCGCGGGATCGCCCCGGCCGTTGACGACCGTTACCACCGTAAAACCGCCACCACCTACAGCCGCGTCTACATAGGCCGAAATTTTGCGGAATCTACTTTCTAATTCCGCCACTCGCGTTTGCCTCCTGTGTTTGGTATATTCCGGGTGCATGTTTTCTGTCAGGGGGGACTCATCCCTAACTACCTGCACCTTTTGCGGGGGACATCTATACGGTTTTACTCCAACTTTGGTTACAATGGCTCCCCCTCTCTTCGTGGAGCTTGGCCACCCGAAATATTCTTGGTGGTGGTGGTGAAAAGCCTTCATTGAATAAAAGAGGTGAGGCTCTTTAAAGAGCCCCTAAATGGGCGGAGTTTTTATTCCGGGACCCCATTGGCCGAAGCCGCTAGTTTAGTCCTATTGACCAAAGCCTTTAGGGCCAGATGGTCCGAGCAGCCAAGCAAGGCCGCCTCCCATTCCTCTCTGCAAGGTTTGGAGTGGGGGGGGGGGGGGGGAAGGCTGAGCTGCGCTGGGAAGCCAATACCATATGGTAGGTGTCAGCCATCTCCCCACAATCCTTGCACCCAGCAGTCAACGCGGGAACGAAGGATTTTAGTACTGCCGGGTACACAATTATATTCGTGAATAATCTGAGTAGAACGCGTTCGCTTGCCTTCCCCAGTTCCTTTGCAGGGGTTGGGTACAGGCGATGCCTATCCTTATAATAGGATGTGAGGTCTTTGAAGGATATTAATCAGTTGCCTTCAGGTTGCATGTGCTCACGAGCCAATCGGAACGGCCGGTGTATGAGTGCTCGGGCCGTCGCGTCTGCAGCTTCGTTTTCTGCTAGGTCCTGATTGCTCGGAGTCCAAACAATGATTTATGGAAAAAATGAATAACTGCGCAAAAAGCAGGGCACAAGGGAGAAGAACTAATTTAATGCACCAGCACATCTTTCCTTCTACAACAAAGCACATGCGCACCAACCACAAAGACAAAAGCCATAATCATCTCGTCAATCCAAGGACCTCCAACTTCTTGCTGTACAGGTGTACGGAAGCCTCGCAAACACATTTGTCAGGCCCTATTCTCGCGATTTCCAAGGATTCGATAACTTCAAGTTCTTTCTTATCGCTGTCGCATCCGATAACCTTAGTCCTGCAGAAAAGTGGAGTGAATTCTTTGTCGTCATGCTTTCAGGTCTTACAATGCTTAGGCAGGCGCTGCCCTCTTGTAAGAGCTGCAAGAATTAAGACAATGAATAATACGCGCCAATAAAGAACTAGACAAAGCCATAAGTGAATGCAATGTCATTGTACGTGCGAGACACGGAAAGCGTGCTTGCGCCTCTCTCTTTCATCTTTGCAATCTTGGGGGCTTCCTCTATTTTGGGTAACAGGTTTGCGATAGATGAACCTAATACATAATTGCGATGCCCCATTAGCCTTTCATTGATACATCGGCATGTTTGATTGATACACTGCCGGCGTCTAATGAGAATCGCACAACGGAGTGCATGGCCAAAGCTCCAGTTTACGCCGTCTGCCTATCGCCATCATTACGCCGTCTGCCTATCGCCACCAGAAAGATGCACACTCCTGCCGTTTGCAATAGTTGTGAGTCTGTTTTTTATGTTCCTTTCACCGCTTTTCTACTGGAGCGCCACGTTCTGAATATCCACCGAAACCAACCTGGGGCCCTATTCTCGATATTCGCCGATCCGCCTACAGCGGGACGTACCTGTGCCGCGTTCATCGGGGCGGTGCCAAGGTACGTAAACGCAGAATGGGATGACAAAATCGGAAAAGAAGGGAAAATTATGAGAACAATAGATACTCGTGTCTGCTACTTGGCGCCTAGTTCAGAAAACAGCGATGCCGTAAAGCGTGCCTGAAGCCGAGCGTCTGCGGAGAGTAGGTGCGTACGTTAAGTTCATGTCAGCCACGTCAATTGACGTCCGGGCGAAAAATGCGTCTGCAACAGACGATGATTTACACCCAACTTGTCCTGCCTTGTGGCTGATTAACACTTCTGAGAGTCAATAAGAGCGGCAAATTGGTGCCGACAGGCGAATGTGAATACTGAGAATTGTGCCCCTGGTCAGTCTTTTTCGCTGTTCTCATCGCAGCCAGTAGCCGATAACACAGGGGCCATGGAATCGAAATCCAAGCGCTGAAGGCTAGAAAGCAGAGAGCGCTCGCTTCACGCACGCGGGCCACAGCTGCTGCCGCCAACGAAACCGTGCTGCCCAAGTTGCGATTGGTGGAAAGTATGAATGTGGCGCCTTTGCAGCAAAGCGAGAAAACGAACGTCAAAGAAAACAGAAGCACACCTAGCGCAGACCAGAGGAGTGCGCCTTTCCTTGATAACGACAGGCAGACGGCCTGAAGTAGACCTTTAGCCAGGCGTTCCGCTGTTTGCATTTCATTTAACGCCGATTGTACTCCCTGCCACAAGATAGAATACAGTTGTCTACGCCTTCTGCGCTTTCTGCTCGTGTAACTAAGGAGTTTCTGTGCTGCGTGGTACAAGCGGTGTTTCTTTTCGTCTTGTCATTTACCCTACACAAAGTATAGATAGGCGCTGAGAGGCTGAAATGGTCACGTTGGCACTTGGGGCCGTATTGTATATGCTGCAGATTTTAAGGTGGCCATTTCGTGTCCGACTGGCTCTCTTTCGTTGGTGAATAAAATATACGCGCGGCTTTCTAGCGGCTGTCGAAAGTGACCAGGTCATTGAGTGAAAGGCAACCAGACCTCAACGTTGGCTGCATGTCGCACTCAGTGGCACCAAGTGGGAGGACGGGTGGCCTCCTCTGGACAAATATCTGCAATCCACATTGACAAAGTTTAATAACGCCTTGGGAAACTCGTGTGACCTTAAACCGCAGGAAAGCTTTTCAGCCCATGCTTAGAAGTTGACACACTCCCGATACATGCAAGGCTTTATTTTGTCTCTCGCAGAAAAAAAGGTAAATGTGCCAAGCAGACAGGATCCGGCGCCTCAGTGAAGTGCAACAGGGAAACAATCGGCCGTTGTTCCTTAGCTGCACCAAGTTTCTCATAATCTGAAGTAAAGAAAGCAAGTTTTGACGTGGGCTTTTATGCCCCTCAACTCCTGTCTAGACTGCAAGCAATTCATTGTATTGTTACATTACAATCCTCCATTCGCACCCTCATTCTTTGTTAACTTCCCTTTACCCCTTCCCCATTGTGGAGTAGCATACCAGGGTCACATTACGGCAGGCCAACCTCTCCACCTTTCATTTCATTATATTACTTTCTCTCTCTCTCTTGTCGTAAGGTAATTGTCAAGACGAACAGAAACACCGGTTGTGCCACGCGGCAGAGAAAATGCTCATTTGCACGCGCAGAGCGCGTAGCCTACTGTATTTCGCTATCTTGCGGCAGGGCGCACATCGGCCAAACACGACGTTGTATCAGTAAGAGGCTAATGGAGCATCGCAATGATATATCATGTTCATCTTTCAGAAACAAGCCAGCTCACTGTGGGAATTGTGGCAGTAAAGAAGAATGCTCGCCTGGGGGGGGGGGGGGGGGGGGGGGGAGGGGGGATATTCGAAGCAAAAATGCCTGAATAAGCTGACACCCGAAACAGAGGAAGCCGCCAAGATTGCAAAGCGCAAAAGAAGGATACCTCAGCACGCCCTCTGTTTCTGTCATGGACAAAGAGATCGCATGCCTTACTGGTTTTATTTAGTTTTATCCTTGGTTTTATTGGCACGTTTTACGGGCCCCGTCTTTTTTCTTTCGTTGTTAGCATTGTTGGACTTCAAATCCTTTGTCAACTGTCTTTCATGATTCTAATTTTAGTCGTGTTTCCGTGTTGATTGTTGGCTGTGAGATTTGCATGCTTTAGGGAATGCTCATGTACATAGTTTTTTTTAGGCTGAATCATCCACAAGACGTCTTCATGCTTTCATGTGGCACTAGTTTTTTTTCATTAAAGATTTTATCTCTTCACCGCCTTCACGCTTCAAACAGAGCAAAGAAGGGGTGTTCAAATTTTTGTTCAAATATCCTAGCCTTGTCAGGTACCGGCATCTAATACAGCATTGTAATTATTGACCTGTTTTGTTCCTTTTTCCTTAAAAGTCTTGCCTTGGCTGCTCAGCGTATCGGGAGTCTCGGCAATACATTTTTTTCTACTCCTCGATGATTCGCTTTTGCCTGTTGTGACACCTCCCTTTCACCACGTGTTTATATTTTATAACCCTTTTGAGCGTTTTATTCCTGCGGTTATACACGCAGTACGTTGCATGGAAATTCTCCGAATTAATTTGAAGTTCAGCGCTTCTTTGTCTACGTGTCTTTTTGTGCCTTTTCCTCCTGCTGATACGCGCTGATGAAAACGATATAACACCAACTATCCCGAGAGCTTGTCTTATTGAAGGAGGCACGTCAGAAAATGTAATTCAGATTGCCGAAAGAGCGCGGGCGTTTGTGGTGGGGGATGTGGACAATGTGTTCGATCTCCTTGGCCAATGCTCTCGAAGTTGAGAGCGAGAGAGAGAGAGAAAATATTTATTGTGCAGAGGAATTCGGCTCTCCCGAGCCCCTGGGTCCCCGCACGACCCCACCACACTCAAACGCTCATGCCTAAAAGGTCGATGACGCTGGCACCGCGGCTGGCGACGATTTTTGGTCTTGCCCAGTCCTCTCCATGCTCCGAACTCGCATCCCCACTCATCGTAACTCTCGAAGTTTAGATCCATAATCTTTGACAAACAAAGACGGTTCCAGGGCTGGAGCATGGGGTTCCTGTGCTGGTGCGGGCGGGGGTACATGTGGACACTGCGCCGTATAATTGGGGTAAGATGTATGAACAGGTCACGCTGTATAACATGGAAAGCAAGACGAGGAACAGACATAATTTTCGTTTCGGGGGTTTAATGCACAAAACCGACTCAGAAATTAAGGGACGCCGTGGTGGAGGGCTCCGGAAATTTCGACCACCTGGGGTTCTTTAGCCTGCACTGAAACGAAACAATTACATGGACCACAGGAATTTAACGTCCATCGAAATTCGACCGCCGCAGCCGCGATCGAGCCCGCGTCTTTCGGGTAAGCACCTGAACGCTATAACCAATGAGCCACCGCGGCGGCACTGGGCCACATATTTGATACTGCAAAATGGCATTTTTCTGGGCCAGTTGGTATGAATCCATGATTTGGGCCAGCATTTGATCAACCGGATCACTGCAAATCAGCAGCGCACGTTTCATCATCCTTCTAGCACCGCCGAACTAGGCGCGCCACATGGATGGATGGATGGATGGATGGATGGATGGATGGATGGATGGATGGATGGATGGATGGATGGATGGATGGAGGGAGGGAGGGAGGGAGGGAGGGGGGGAGGGAGGGACGGAGGGACGGACGGATGGATGGATGGTTGAATGGGTGGGTGGGTGGGTGGGAGGGTGGATGGATGGATGGATGTGTGGATGAATGGATGGATGTATGGATGAATGTATGTATGTATGTATGCATGTTTGTATGTATGTATGTAAGTTTGGATGAATGGATGGATGGATGGATGGATGGATGGATGGATGGATGGATGGATGGATGGATGGATGGATGGATGGATGGATGGATGGATGGATGGATGGATGGATGGATGGATGGATGGATGGATGGATGGATGGATGAATGAATGAATGAATGAATGGATGGATGGATGGGCGGATGGACGGATGGATAGATGGATGGAGGGATGGATCGATGGATGGATGGGCGGGCAGGCGGGCGTGTGGGTGGATGGATGGATGGATGGATGGCCGGACGGACGAACGGACGGACGGAAGGCAGGCAGGCAGACAGGCAGGCAGGGTGGTAAGCTGGCAGTCTCGTTTTTTTCTTTATTTTTATTTAACGGTGTTTTTAATTTCTCTATAATTGCCATTTTAAATAAATATATTTTCAGTCCAACACTTCTAACCTTAAGTCACCTTGCTGTTTTTGAGCTACCAATCTTTCAATCGCATTTTGTTAATTTCTACCGCGAATTCATTCACATTTATTTAATTTTTTGCCTAATGCTGCTAATCTGGCTCCTTACAGAAGAGGCAATACAAAGCAACAAGACTGCAAAAAGACTCAAATGATTTTCAAACACTAAGCCGGTAAGTTTGGTGTCGTCAATCTTATATTTTTTCAATGAAATCTATGTCATGTACTGCCGTCAAAGGAAAGACAATCCATTTAGATACAGTGCGAGGGAAGGAGTATTTAGATAGGTCAGTTCCGGCGGAGAATGGAGTTAGTGAATCAGAGTGGCGATGTCTTGTTGTCTGTGGAGCGGAAAATGGTAAACAAAGTCATCTGGGCACACTGAACTTCTTATGTTTGAGAAGGAAGAGAAAGTTTAATCTGACAATTTTTCTTCTTAATTGTAATGTTTGCATTTGGTGTTCTCGCATAAAGGCAGTTAGTGTGCCAGTTGAACGATATTTTGAAAAGGATAAACGAATGGCCTTGCGCTGAATCATTTCGATTGCTTGAATATTAGTTTTAGTAAATGGGTCCCAGACGATGCAGGCGCATTCTAACTTGGCTCTGATTAATAATGCAGAGGCTAAAACTTCAAATCTGCAGGAGAATTCTTCAGTTTGCGCTTGATTACACACCTTTTAGGAAATCCTGATGCAAATACGTAATTTATACGTTTATTCCAGCTTAGATTGATAGTTATCATCGCGCCAATATAGTTATATTAAATTATCTTCGGAAGCGTGAAATGATGGAAAAGGGTTCGGGTACAATAGACTGTTCTTTTCAATGGATAATCTCATAACTACAATTTTCTGAGCGTTAAGTTTAATGTCCAACTCCTTACACCAACCTAAATGATTCTTCAGGTTTAATTTGAGTAAGACTGTATCTTTACGACAAGTAATTGCATTAAACTAAACGCAGTTATCTGCAACCAGCCGCTTTTGAACGGGAAGAGCAACTACTTTAACAGTGTCGTTCGCATATATTTAAAATAACAGGGGAGCCAGAACCCTTTCTTTGGGGCACCAGAAGAAACAGTCCTTCTATTTGAATAACGGTCGTCAACAGTAACAAGTTGCTTTCGATTAGATAAGTGATCTGAATCCTAGTTAGCTATAAATTGAAGAAGACCAACTTGGTTAAGATTATCAATTAATTTACAATGAGAAACTAGGTCCAATGCCTTACTAAAATTCATAAAGATAGCATAAGCCTGGCCTCATTTAGCAAGTACAGGTTTGAAACTATGAACAACCGATCTTAGTTTTTTACCGCAGACTAGCTATTCCTAAACCCGTGTTGGACGTTAGAAAGGACTTTGTTGTCGTCAAGTAAACCGATGATGTGCTTTGCGTTTATGTGTTACAGCGATTTGAACAGGCAGAAGTAAGAAATGTCGGACCATAAATCGACATCAGTGAGGCATCCTCTTTCTTAGTAACAGGAACAACACGTACAATTTTCCACTCTGGAGAAATGAGAGCTGAGGGAAGAGATGCGCGAAAAATTCGCAACCAGAAACTACGAAAGCTACTCGGCATACTGGTGCACGAAAGCGTTCGGCATTTTATCAGGGCCTGTCGACGGTTTAGTTTTCAGGTTTAATAGCAATTCGACAATACCATGTCTTCATATCATAACCAAACGCGTAGTGAATGGCGCGTCAGTCTGATCATGTTGACCATTTTTATTAGCGAAGACACTGTAGATAGAGCGGTTATATTGCTGAGCAATACCATTTTTATCTGTCAGAGAATTGTGCACTGCGCGAAAAATAACTATTTTCTTTTGAGATAAGGGGTTCAATATTTTTGGGGTGAAATTCTAATGAAATTATGCAGTTTGTAGTAAAGGAAATGACGTTAGGCGGACCTCACAGTTGCATTAGGGAGTGTAGAAAACACTGAATAAAACAACGAATAGACGCACAAGCATATTTACTGTGGAATGCCATGGTATTCTGTTGGCTGTTAGATTCATCCTGGAAAAGAAAGTCCCAAGCTCTGTTATATACTCAGATTCCTTAAGTGTGATTATCGCCCTGTCTTCTGGGAAACCCTGTAAAACCCTGTAATGAATTCCCTCTTGAGATGTTTTTTGTCTGCACACAGATTGAACCTTAAAATTACAGTATGCTGGGTACCAGGTCACTGTGGAATAGACTGAAATGAAGAGGCTGATAGGCTTGCAGCATCAGGTGCCGAACTCAGTAGGATTGATATAAAACAACTTACATACAAGGACCTCAGGCTATACATTAGGACTGCTATTCGCAAAGAGTGGCAGCAGGATTGGGATCAACAAAAAGACAACAAACATCACACAATAACACCACGGATTAGGAGGTATGCCACAGAAAAACAAAATAGATTCAAAGAAGTCGCTCTCTGCAGACTGAGGATAGGACATACATACATCACACACTTGCATCTTTTACAGGATACTCCGGCACCACTATGCTCGAGATTTGGAGTCCGCATCTCAGTTGTCCACACATTAATCATATGCCCTAGACTTGATATGCAGAGACGACAGCACTGTCATGAACTTTACACATTTAACGTACCAATTCACCTTTCATTATATTTAGGGTATCACCGCATGTTCTTATTAGATAGAGTTTTTAAAATTTTTAACTCATGTAAGATTTTTAAGAGATTTCATATTCAAAGTAACCTCAGCACCTCCTCATTGCTGAGGAGAGTGCTGAGCTCACCCATGGCTGCCAGACGCCTCCCCCTCTTGCTCAAGCAAGGAGTGCGGTTGAGGCTACCTGGCTTCGGCGTTCATATATAACTCCTCTTAGAACAATTGTAAGCATTATACTTCATTTTAAGTCATTCCACTAGATTTTTATGCACCCTCTTCAGACTCTATAATCATGCACATACTCACTACTCTTAGGCCCTATACACCTGGTTTTAATGCTATCATCTGTACAGATTCCAGCAAAAGTCGACCAAGAACCTCGTGTTTGGCGCCCTTTGGCCTTAGTTGCCCTTGAATCATAAAAACCTAGCATCATCATCAAAACACTGAATAATTCAATGAATAGAGCCTGCTCGTTCCAAACGTTTTAAATTTCAACTACAGGGCTTCACGAGTGATCCAGGGGGAGGCATTGCGAGAAAATTTTAGTTTATTAAGAACAAAGGTTTGAAGGAAGTGAGTTCACAGCATTCCAAATTTATTCCATAGCTCGTATTACTGCCTCAGAAACAGCTGAGGCAAGAAACAAAATAATCCAACTCACTCAAACCATTTGCACGCGAGAAGTTATTTACATTGCAGACTTTGGCCGCAGGCTTTTTGAAAAAATTGTGAATAAAGAAAGAACAGTAGGCTTTATCTGATCAGAAATTTTCTGCCCGGTTGAAACGTGGTAGTCATTGAAAGATCGGCTTAAAGAGACAAGGTCAAATATAGAAGAAGCACAACCAAGTACACGAGTTTGCTTCCTCAGTACTAGCTTCAAGTCATGCATCAACATAATATTATATATGTACTATTTGTGGGCAGCATTATCGGGATTTAGAAAACGCTTGTCCCGGTTAACTCACCGAAGATTGAAGTCACCAAATAATAAGATTCTGTCATGATGAAGAGCATTCAAGAAATCAGACAGCACACGCGCAAACTGCGGTGCGGAATCGCCGGCTCTGTAAACTGCAATTACTAAAAAATACCGTACCGAGAACGCAAGTTTTTACTCAATGCTTTCATGGATTTGAATTTTGAGTTAGAAAAGAAGTGTCGAGGCCTTGTGTTATCAGTACGAAGGATTGAACATCGCACACGCAAAGACGACACAAGTACACTGTAAAAAATTTCACACATTTAAATGGAATATAATTTCATGCTCACAGTTACACCTGAGAAATTAGTAGTTTCTATTACACATGCTCCTATCCTGCACCCAAGATTTTTAGAAGTTTGCATGAACTGGTGCATGTGGCCCTAATACTCCTTCTAGTGCCGTCGAGGTGCAAGGCTGTTACATTAAAAAATGTAAAGCTGGCTTCACGTCAGTGCTCCATGTCCAACTAAATGAGGAAGAAGAAACGAAAAAACTAAACAGAAAACGTAGCCCTAGCTCATGTGCTTTACAGAACAAGATATGTTGGCGTAGTTTCTGTGACAACGTCACATGCACATGTGAAGATATAACTGCATGTTCGACACTTTATTCACGGTTTACTAATGCATCGACCCGATTGTTAAACCATCATTCCACATGGCGATCAAACAATTCATTATGAGAGCAGTACAAAAGCGCTGATGGTGCCGATAGTATGCGCTCGTTAGAATTTCACATTGAGGCATGGTTTAAATCTCGCAGCCGAGAACATACATGCAGCGGGAAGAAAAATTTGGTTCACTTGCAGCCTAAAAAATGTGATTGATTTTATTACAAATGCCAATAAATTGTTGGACTAATACCTATGCCGTGAATGTCGGGGTGCACTGGATGTTTTGATAATAAAGTGCTTCTGCACTGAATCCATATCAAGGCAAAGAAGTAACGACTGCATCGTAGTGAATAGAGACATCATTACTTTGACGTCTTTCGACAATATGTTTCAATCGGAGTACAGTCTGCGCCAAGTCATTGTATTTTACACACCAAATCTCGCCCAAGAAACAGGACCAAAATCAACTATTTCTTGAAGCAACCACTGTGTCAATTGGAAGAAAGGCAACTCTGGAAACCTGAAGTTAATTAGGTCCCCAGAAGAGCTTGAGAAACTGTAAATGCAAAGAGGAGAAAACAAAAATTTTATTTGGGCTTGAAGTACTTAGCTTTTGAAGATTGCACGAGTAGCTGGAGGTGCCTTTGCAACCCATAATATTAAATGCTGTGGTGTGCCGCGTTTCATGTCCGAAAGGTAAACCTCGAATATCGGAGACGCTGTGATGGAAAGCTCCGTATTATTTTCGGCAATCCGGGCTCCTTTAACGTGCACTTGCTTTGCACAACACACGGGCGCTTTAGGCAGTTAGCGCTTTCTGCTCCCGTTCTGGGCAAACTCGTGAACGTCGTCTATGCACCGCAAGACTGAACTGCAAGAACCTGAAGCGAACACTTCCTTCCGCCCACTGAATTCGGAACTGGCGCGCTGCGAGTGGAAGCACGCTGTGCGGGCCGTGAGGGCGCCAAGGGGAGCCGAAGTTCTACTGGACCACAGAAACATCTGTCGAGCATTTCGATGGTTTCGATCCGACCCTGCAGTGCGCATTCTGCCCTCTCTTCGGTATGTGTTGTCCTCAATCACCGCTGCGTTTTGATGATTCATTTAATTTTATAAAGAGCGATGCTACAGGCCTAGGGGCATTATGCCTGTCCAACACGGCCCCCTCCAGCTCCTCTCCCGCTTCTGTGAACCACCTCACCACGAATGCCCTGCCACTATTCCTGTGTGGGCCTTCGAGCCTTCGAAGATTGCTAGGGTTACAAGCGCAGCGCATAAGCAGAGCGGTCTCTCCGCTCGAAAGCCGCAGCGCCAGTAAGACGCGCGTGCAAACGGGAGGCTGTGAAGGCGCAAACAGGCATGACGCATTCATGAAAGAGTACCTAACACCGAAATTGAGTCCATGCCACAGATCCGTGTTACGCGTGTTCGCATGAACGCTGCCATACGATCGCAGTACACCTGTCCCGGGTCAACAACACTGCCGCCGAATACGTCGAATTAGTGAAGGAACCCCAATAGAAGGGAACGTTCCAACTTCTTAGGGAGCATTCCGGGATATCTGTTCGCGAGGGAGCCGTCGAAGAATGTGCTATGCTTTGCCTGCCATACAATTCATGCTCCCCTCCTTTTTCGACGACTACATAGGCTACAATTTTTGTTATATATTTTGCTACCATCGAAATGCAGCTGCTAAAGTGGAAGTAGAAAAAAATCAGAAAGGGGGGCGAATGCATAGTAATCTCTCAATCCGAAGAAATGTATCATGTTTATTCACTTCTTATTTTGCAATAATGGCAACTGTTACCGCTCTCTGTGTATGCTGTTCTGATGCTGCAAATGCATTCCAGCTCACGTACACGTTGTAAATGAAAACTGAAACAGAAACTCAATTTCTGCCGCTAGGTTTCCACCGATACGGTAGGCCCTCTGTGGACTTTTTTTTTCTAGCCTGTTCTTCATGGCGTCGTGTTGTCGTGATGTGCGCGCTTGACCGGTTGACGAGAATGCAATTTTAACCGCGTTTTTTTGAGGTACCATAGTAAACTGAAGTGTTTTTAGTGTGCATATATAACTGGGAAAGTGCGTGGGTTCGCTCACTGCTGTCCAAGTGCCGTATATGACGTATCAGGACAGAAGCAGCCGCTCTGGCGAATACGTTTCTTTGTTCTAGATTGGCAGAAAGGGCTGCACTCGCTCACATTTTAAAGATTCGAAGTCAGAATGCATCGGTGAAGTTATTATGTGCGCGTATTCATGCGCCAGAATGTAATTGCAAAGCAGCAGTCGTTGTCGTGAAGTCAGCCTTACTGAAAAAGACAAGCGTTACAGTGATGTGGAGATGTAGCGCAGCTCAGCACTACCAAGAACCTGCCTCGAATGGTGAGCAGTCTTATTTCTTCATGCATGCTGTTTCCTATATTACAAAGGATATGTTATGTAAGAGCGGTCTCAGGGCCTGCCGTTTCTAAGTACCTAAGTGCCAAGATCTGCTGTGAAACAGGCCGCACTTTCCTTGCATCCTAGGAAGAGAAGCAGCGCTGAACGGAGTTCGCCGAGAATCATTGTCCACACACCTGTTTTTTTTTTGACGAAACGAAGTTTGCAGAGTACCGCCGCATGCTGCTTAGGAGCTCTAGTATGTGTGTTCTGTCAAATTTAAAGCCGTTTAACACTATTCCGTCAAATTCCTTACCTTACGGTTTATTCGTGCGTGGTAATTGTTGCAGCTGTGCGTAGAGAATGTACCGTATCCCTGCGTAAAATGCATTGCGTAAGCGCGACGTGTGAGATAAACTTTCAATTTTGCCTGCTACACAGGCGCTGACTGCAGGTCGTTCGTGCATCAGGCCGCTTTGCAATTTGTTGACGCTGACATAATAATAATAATACTAATTGGTTTTGGGGGAAAGGAAATGGCACAGTATGTCTCATATATCGGCGGACACCTGAACCGCGCGGTAAGGGAAGGGATAAAGGAGGGAGTGAAAGAAGAAAGGAAGAGAGGTGCCGTAGTAGAGAGCTCCGGAATAATTTCGACCACGCTGCCATCTGTTTTGCTTTTCAGTTGTTTTTAGAACGGCTCCCAGATTAAGGAATCCTCTGCCGTTTAAGCTAGGTATAATAAGCTTGCTTTTACAAGTTCTTAAAAGTTCATTTTGTAGACAGAGTGACCTAATAATAATATTTTACTGTCTGTAATCGTAATGGTATTAAATGGAATGCAGGGGGAAACATCGACATCCACACGGGAGCCCGCTGCTTTCAATTTGTGGCCACTGAAAAATATTCGTGAGCAGTACGGAAGCAAAGTTGCATTTAAGAGTTTCAGCAAGCTTCTTTTTATGTTGTATGTTAGGTTCTCTTTTGGGCCACTTTCCTTCCTTTTCTTTATCAAGCGGCTTCATGAAACAGGGTACAGCCTAACCATGCCGTCATTTATTTCCACGTCCTAGCTATTTCGTAGTCAGCACAGGATTATTGCAGACCAACTTGTTTCTTGTTGAACGTAGTTTTCTAAAACCCTGCATTAAACGAATAAGTGCTAAATGTGCGGATGATTTTTTATATTTCTATATTATTCAACAAAAACTTTTCAAAATACCTTGTGCTTGGCGCGTAATGGCCTCAGTTGCCTATGCGCCATAAAACCCAACAGCAACAGGATCGAAAGAAGCTGATAAAAATGTTTCAGGGATGAAATAAATGAGAGATGTCAGCAAAAATTTATTTTTGAAGCATATTCAGCCCTCTGTTGCAAGGTGACGTGGTCCTCATTTGTTTTCTAATTGCAGGGAGATTTATTTCTAAAAATTTAATTGGAACAATTTTTGTTTTAGGCGAAAAATTGAATTTGCAATTTGTGTCCCTGCATTCAATTCCAGCATTGCTCGCTGCACTATGCTCCAGGTGGATGCTCCTCATATTTTAGTTTTGAAGGGTTCGCTGGCATGTTCATTCACATTTTATCACTTTCAACGTGAGCATGATGTAAGTCCTGCCAGCACCATTGAGAGAAAAATAAAGGCTTAATATAGTGAAACTTGCGTATTCCTCTTAACGGTAGTGCTCTTGTAAATCGCCTAGTGAATTCACCTTCATTTTCTTCAGTCATTTGCTGGCGCATCCAGAGGGCTACAACACATTTGCTAGTTTTGTTCACCTATGTAAATAGCTCATCGAGGGTCTGTATTTTACTTTTATACAGCCTGTTAATACTTTCTCTTGCTGCTAAGGGCCTCACAGTTCCTCGTGTGCAGTCACAAGCACTCTTCGCATATGACGTGGTGAAAAAGTTCATTCCACTGAAAAATTAAATCGTTTTCATGGCAGCAGAGGATTTTAACTCTTATTGGTCTGATCGCAAAGTGTGCTTCCTGGCTCAGTATTGTTTGTGTTGAGAAACAATAGCAGTTCTGCCATCCTTCCACTTCATTTTTATATTTTGTAAATGTACCCTCCAGCAAAGTCTCTGTATTGCCGAACCTGGCGGCATTGAAGTCCAGCGCACCATTGTATTCGATCAGTGGAGTGCTGGTTTTGTGTATATTTGCAGCCGGCGGCAAAATGTGCTGCAGTGAGTAGAAGACACGAAGAAATGTCGGATGTTGAACGCAGGGACTCAGCTTGCAAAATTGTTTTCTCACTTAAAACAACAATGCTCTGTTTAAACTTCTAGAAGTAAATGTCAATAAATGGCATTGTGCATCTTTCTATCTATCATAATTTAATTAAGACCACCTCATTATAGAATAGACTGCTGAATGTCTCAAAAAGAAAATTTTCTCAACTTTAGAATTCTTTTGCTGATATTACTTATGCTTTTTGCGCTCTGAAACATATTCATCGCTTTCTTTTACTTCTGGTCAGCTCAGAAAAGTAGTTGGAGTAACTGCTGTAAGAACATAAATTTTGATATACGATTTCATATTTTTTACCTTCTTCCACGTTTTGCTTGAAACAAAATAAGTTCAATATACTGCATTTAGAAGCGCGATACTTTGTATTTATATAAAGAATCATAGTCATGTGTAAGAATATTTTTTTACAAATTTTTTGAAAGGGTGGGTTTGGCTAACGCTCCGAAATGTGAGATGTCGGCCACGGCACAAAAAACTTTATTCTGACAAAAAGAAGCTGGGCTAATGTTTTAATAGTAATGCAATAAGGCATTTTTTAAAACAAATTCAAGGTGGTTGTGTACAAAGTCTGGATCAGTTGGCGTAGAATGACCCAATGACCTTTATATGGCAACTGTGTTCTGGTTGGAAGGAGCCTTTATGATATTTTTGTAGCTCGATTAATATTGAAGTGTGCGTAGAATGCAATTTTTTCTGCTTGCATAATTCTAATGGTTCCATGAGGTTGAGGTTGAGGTGAGGTTGAGGTGTTGAATGCTACAGGTGGGATTAACCTTGCTTTGTCTGCCGGCAATTGCTACACCGCAGCGTCCCTTCGATATTAACAATGCCGCATCTACCCCGCTAAGTGCACAGTCTCTTATAATAGCACACAATCTCTCCCGCAGTCACCATCTATGCACACAATCAATCCACACAGTTCACATCACAGTCCACTCCAGAAGTCACCATCTATGCACATATTCAGTCACACTAGAACATAGGGCATTGTAGTGCCACACTCCATACAAACATTCACTCACAGTACAAAGTAGTGCACTCCGGAAGACACCATCTACGCACACATTCAATCACAGTAGGCCATAGTCCGTTCCTGCTGTCACCATTTAAAAACAAGATCCGTGTTCTGCAGAAATCTTAAAAGAAGGAGTGCAGCCTCCCTTCTGCATGTCTGGTTTCCACTCGGGTAGACAATGTCCTCCACTGTGCTGTGACGGGTTCCTGTCTTCTTGAAGGAAGCGAACATCACATGCCTTTCCGCGTTGTACTTTGGGCAGTACATAATATAATGTTCGATATCCCTGCACACACGCTCCATAAAGAGCAGAGCGGAGACGATGCTATGCCGGTCTTATGCGTCCATGCAGGAGTGCGAGCAGAGGCCGTGCGAATTCGATGTAGAAGGGCCGCCTGAGATCTTCTCAGTCTCTTGGTCACACATGGCTTGTGGAACGCACTCCGCAGGGTACTGAAGTGATCGAGCATCGTTTTCCTGTAGCGACTTTTCCCATCTTGAGGTACTTTTTTCATGGAATCCTTGAGAGAGCTTTAAGGGCGAGACTGTCTGCCACCTCATTACCGTTGACTCCTATGTGAGCGGGCACCCACTGGAAATGTAGAGTAAAGCCTCTGCTGTGCAGATTCTGCACCAAGCGCAGAGAGCTTAGAGACAAGGCGTCAGTAGGGAATCCGCGCTCTAACCTCTGAAGGGCAGATTTTGAATCAGTTAGGATGACAACAGGTTGAGCCGGACAAGACCCTAACTTCCGTAAAGCCGCCTCAATAGCAACACTTTCAGCGGTTGTGGAGGATACAACAGCAGTACAGCGTACGGACCACTTACAGTCCAAAGAAGGAATGTAAAAAGCCGCTGCGCTAGCTTGTTTGACCTTGTCCACAGAACCATCCGTGAAAATTTGAAGATGGCAGGCATACTCTGTTTTCAAGTATTCCAGTACAAGCGAACGCGTTGCTACCAAAGGAGAGCTGCGCTTTGCGCTCACATGGGGAATTGTGACCTTACAGTCGAGGGTCGGAAAAGACCAGAGGGGTTTAAACCGTTTCCTTTGCCTTCGGACATTAATGCCTAAAGAACTAAGAGTATTGAGTGCCAAGTAAGCCTTTGACTTATGTCTCTTGCAGAGCCGCTGGAGAAGGGATCGCCCAGCTGCCGCCTCTCCTAAGCGGTCAAGATGCATTAATAGTCTCCGAGAAGCGATAAGGCTAAGAGGTTTCGATAGGGACTTATGAAGTACTGCCTTATTCGCAGCCGCCTGGAGAACTCCAATGGCTCTTTTTAGGCCCTTTCTGTGGACAACATCGAGACGCTCAAGTTGTGATGCCGAGGGGGAAATTAAAGGTAATTGATACATTATCCGGCTGACCACCAGCGCTTCATAAAGTTTGGCCATTGAAGAAGGATGGTTTCCCCATTGCTCACGTGCAATTCTACGGATCACATTGAGACGAGAAGATATAGATGAAACAATCGCGTCTACAGCTTTTCGCCACTGTAGACGGGAGTCAATAATGACGCCCAGGAAACGCACGTGGTTGAATTGACGGATGCAAGAGTGACCGAGGTCTATCTTCAACCGCGCTTGACGTCTTCCAACACCTGGAAACAGAATAAAGCCGGATTTGTCCACTGACAGGGACAACCCCACACCTTGAAGGTAAGCTTGTGCCGAAAGTATAGTCTGTCGAGCTGTCAGGGCTAATCGCTTGTGTTGGTAGCTAGTAATCCAAATACAGATGTCGTCAGCATAAAGTGACATACGCACTTGCCTGCAGCTTTTTTGCAACGAATCGGGTAGGCCAGCCATTACGGCGTTAAAGAGCGTGGGGGAAAGAACATTTCCTTGAGGCACACCTCGTGACAGAACCCTTTCGGTGCTCACCGTACTCCCTAACCGTACACGAACCGCGCGATCACTTATAAACTTGTAAATGAATCTTAACATATGGCCCTGTATCCCCATGCCTTGCAAACTGTTTAGAATTGAGCTCTGAAGCACGCTGTCGTAAGCTTTCGCAACATCAAGAAAAATGGCTAAGGTGGAAAGGCCGAAAGCTCTCTGGTGTTGAATGTGACTGATCAAGTCTAAGACGCTATCTTGGGCGCTAAGACCTCGGCGGAATCCTGTCATACAGGATGGCAGTGCATTGCTGTCCTCAAGCCACCATGATAAGCGTTCATTTACCAGCTTCTCCATCAACTTAGCTACAAAGGAGGTCAATGACACTGGGCGATACGAGGCAAGGTCTGTCATGTCTTTGCCAGGCTTCAGTACCGGAACTACATGTGCCTTCTTCCATGACGGAGGAACATCGCCAGTCTCCCAAACTCGATTGATGAAGTTGAGGAGCTCATTTCTGAGTTGGAAGGGCAGATTATTCAGCATTTGATTGCTGATGCCGTCGGGACCTGGTCAACACCGGCGCCGCCGGCCACTGAGCGCAGTCTGAAGCTCACGAAGCGTGAACGAGACGTCCATGATAGACCTGGAGGAAGCAGTGGGTGAATATATATCTATTCCAGAATCAGCGCGTACGAGTGCGCCTGCAAATTCCTCTGCCAAGCACGCAATAGGTTTTTCCTTGCATATTGCAAGAGCTTCAAAAGGCATCAAAGGGCGAGATTCTCCAGCAAGACTGCCAATAACTCGCCATATTCTCGTTATCGGTGAGAACACAGTCAAACTAGCACAAAATGAGGCCCATTGCGACCTGTACAGCTTGTTCGTGTGCCGTCTAATAGCAGAATTCAGCCTATTGAAGCTCGTCTTCAGTTGCCTGTCGTCCTTCTTCCGCACGAGTTGGTGCTCCGCCCTTCTTCTCGCTGCGCAAAGGTTCCTGAGTTTTAAATCCGGGGCCGGAAAATGATCAGGTAACTTGACCACCGTAGTTGCCGCTAGCTTACTAGAAATCATTTTATCAACAACATCACCAGAAACACGTTCTAGGTGCTTTCTGTGCTTGTCCCAGTTGACCACGTTGCTAATTTTAGGAGTATGCATACTAAAGTCGGCCGCAAACACAAAAATCGGATAGTGTCACTTCCCATGCGGTCGGGTGCTGTTGACCAGCTCACGCGGACGTCAGGTGAATGCAGTGTAAGGTCTATAGCTGTCACTGAGGCTGGAGGCCGGAAAAAAGTGGGGCTTCTGTCATTGGCAACACACAGGTTCAAACTGTCAATAACCTCTACAAGTTTGCGTCCACGGGAATCCGTGTTCCGGTCGCCCCAAACGGCATGATGGGCATTGAAATCACCGTAGATGATTCTAGGTGCTGGCCAGTGGTCGCAGAGCTGCTGTAGAAACAAATCTAATGCTACCTTCTTCCTCGGAGACACGTACACGGATGCAATAGAAAGGGTTCGAGAGCCGAGCTGTATTCTTGCAGCCGCTACCTCAATGTCATCCGTGCAAAGATTGGCAACGCTTAGAGAAACATGTGGAATTTCTCTTCGTATGTAAAGCGCAGCACTTCCTACAGGAAATGACTTTATGCTGCAGTTTTTATGGGCGACATATCTAGTCAAACATCTCCCGCTTGGCAGGCCAGCTTCTGACAGGGCCAATACTGGAACACAAGTCTTTTTCAAGAATAGTTTGAGTTCTGCTAACCGACATAAAATCCCAGCGCAGTTCCACTGCAATATAAACGGAACTTTTCGGTGCATATGAGATCCACGAGGTTTAGCCCCATCCATTTTAGTTCTCAAGGAAGTTTGCTGCGAAGGTTGAAATTAGGGACTCAAAGGAAAGCACCAGCTGTAGGAAGTTCTTCAGGTTACCAGGCGCCATCGCTGGAACATGTGAACGCAGGGCCCCAAACAAAACATGAAGAAGGTCAGACATACCTTGATTTTTGAGCTCCTTATTTTGCGCAACGCACTCACTTACAACATCGATAAAAGATGCCGACGGGGACACACTCTTGGCCGCAGTAGCTGGTTTTTTTGTCACTTGTGCATATGAGTCCTTGCCGTGGAGTCCAGCTGTGATCCGGCCTCTCAAGAACATGGACACTTTTTGCTGGAGGTCGAACAGTCGACTCGCGCGCACTGGGTCTTGGCGTCTTGCTGGACTCAGGTCTCTTAGGGACATTGTTGGGCATGCCGTATCATGCCGTTTCCTTAGCCTCTTGTGTGCAAAACTTGTATTGCTTTGCAACTAATTTTTGGTGCAGTTATTCTCCTCATATTGATACTGCTGCTCCTGAGTAGTATACTTAACTGGACCAGTAAAGTGGTATCACTCTATGTACCTATACTAAATTTTCCAGATAATTTTATTCATTCATCTGGCTACTCGGTATTTTCATGTTTCGTGTGTAACAGCAGATGAAATGCAGGTCTGTCCTAGGGATGAATGGGGCCATTTGTTGACACCATATTACAGTAGCGATTTTTGCTAATTGATTTATTCTCTTTATCTAGTTTGCACTTTTGTTCACTACATTGTGCATTTATGTCTTAAGGAGAGGGAACCAGAACTTGTGGAGTAAAAACTTGCCTAACTTGTTTTTTATGAACATTGTGATGCCACAGATGGCATTTGTGATCTCCAAAGGCACACGTTCATTTGTGTTTATTTTTTTTAAAGTGTGGGTGTAGAAAGGAAATATCTGCTTAGAACCTCTTGTGGTCGTTTTCCAGATCTAGACTTCATCTGTTAAGAATGTGTGCCAGCATTTTATTCTTCGCAAAACTGCACGCTGGGTAACAGGACACAGACAAGACACAGACACAACGCTGACTAACAACTGAGGGACATATTGCTTTGATGAAAATAAATACAGGAAGCATCATCCGAAATGCACAGGAGGAAAGTCACGGAGTCGTCATTTTGTCACATCGGTTATGATTATTTATCCTGGTAGTCAATTTCTTTTTTCGTTAACATTAGTGATGAGGTGCGTACACAGGTTGAACAAATCTTATGTATGATGTACGTCTGGTGCAACTCGCGCATGAGCTGTCGATTATATTTCCTCAGAATTTTACATTATCGAAATTGTAGAATGCACTCTTAGTCCGACAAGTGTCTTGCTACCATGCTGCCATATCCTGTCAGTTTTGCCGACATGTTCCATTAGTTGTATGTTCACACACCGTTCTTAATTCACAAAATATGATGCTCCTCATGGCAGAGGGATCTTGTACACTAAGCCACTATCGCATACTTTGAATTTGTCTGTGCTTTGTCTTACACGGGGCTATCTCTGAAGAATCTTTGCTGTGCGTGTTGCACACTAATTTTAGCTACTTTCTGCGAAAACAAATGAAGCCATTTCAAAGAAATTCTGCAAGCTGCAAAAGAAGGTCAAGTGCCAAACATTGAAGAACGAAGCCCAAAAACTCGTTGAAGCCAACAAATAGACCAAACTAGGAATGGCTGTGAGGAAGGGTGAGGGTCTATGCATTCATTACGGCAGAAACACACAAGGATAATCGGCCTTTGGCGTAATTGTCTCTGAACAGGGATCGTGGTAGCAACCCTTAGGGGAATATCTGCAAGAATTGCTTTCCTTGCTCTCCGTGGAAGACCTTTTCCTGGCAAAGATGGAACAAGTTTCTGCATTCCTCTCGAAAAGCCGTCCAGAAGGACTCTCTTCTCCATTGTAATCAGGGACTTACATGCTGCCACATACCGGCTTGTTTGAGATGGTAAGAGAAGTCATTGATTCTATGTGAGCAGTGCAATTCCAACACCAATGCCGAGTTAACGCGTATAGATTCCTGTAATTGTTAGCCTTCTAATTGCGTTCTACCTATGTAAGGTTTAATGATGATCTATACATTCAGTGGCAAGGAGTATGCACCGGTTCCTGCATTACACAAATTCTCAGTGACCTGCTTGTCAAGATCGCCAACTAATAGAAGCTGTTTGTGCCACAAATACGGTAACGACCTACCGATTTGTGTTCAACTTCCTAGTAATTCACAAGCTAACCAAGGGCAACCCTTTCCATCGTGCCAGCCGGCTGATCCCAGGCCTGTCCCCCGAGGGCTTCTCTCGTGACAGCGCACCCTTGACTTTCACTACACTCAAGGCTACGCCTCTTCCCGCCGTGACTACGATTGTACCTTCGGCCAGTCCCACCTATCTGACCCTTCAGACCCCACGAACACCTAAGACCTCTCACGGCGGCCAGTTCGAGGATGCCGAGGACTGCTTGGGCCACTATGAATGGGTTCCGACCTTCAACTGCTGGGATGACGCAACCAAGATGCGTAACGTTTATTTCCGCCTTGAAGACTCTGCCCGCACGTGGTTCGAGAACCGGGAGGCTGCCTTGTCTACGTGGCCGGACTTCCAACGGCAACTTCAAGCCACGTACGAAAACAGCGACCGCCGGGAGAGCGCGGAGCGTGCCCTGACCTCTCTAATTCAACTTCCAAATGAGGGTGTTGCAATGTACGTAGAGGATGTGACACATCTCTGCCATCGCTCCGATCTGGCCATGAGTGAAGAACAAAAGCTGCGGCACCTGATGCGCGGCATAAAAGACCAGCTCTTTTCCGGACTCGTACGGAACCCGCCCAACACCGTCGCGGAGTTCCTGGCCGACGCCGTGCACATGGAGCAATTGCTGCAGCAAAGGGCCAATCAGTACGCCCGGCAACTGCGTTCAGTGCCGACGCTGTCCACTTTAGACCGGTTCGACACCGATCCCGGGATAAATCCGAGATCCCTCAGCGAACTCAACCGTTTCATGGTCCGCGAGGAGCTGCAGCACCTTCAATTAATATTTGCCATTCGCATGGATTCTGTTACCAGCGTCATCCGCGAGGAGCTTCAGCAGGCGCTCAGGGCACAAGCCGCTGCGGTCGTGCCAGCGCTACAACCGGCCCCATCCGTTCCCGCGCCGTACCCGCCCCTGTTCAGCCAGTCACGTACGCGGACGGCGTGCGCCACCCAGCCCCATTTCCTGGGCCTTCGCCTTACACCCCTCCAGTGGTCGCGGTGCGCGCTGCTCAACCGCTTCCTTACTGGGCTGATCGGCGCCAGGCACCGCGAAAGACGGATCTCTGGTGCACTCCGGATCAACGCCCGCTCTGCTGCCACTGTAGTGAAGCCGGCCATCTCTACCGGCGGTGCCCATATCGCGGAATGGGTCGGCGCCGATTTTCTCTAGAGAGTCCCCGTCCACGACCTGGAGAGCACCACAGGACATCGCCGAGTATGTCACCCGCCAGAGTAGTTCCCTGCCTCCTACCCGCCGCGACTCGCGCTCGCTTTCTCTAAGCCGGTCTTCGCCTTCTGAGTCCCGTTATGGTTGGCACAACGTGACTCCTCGAGCTCTCATCGGGAAAACTAGCTC
Source organism: Amblyomma americanum (assembly GCF_052857255.1). Taxonomy (NCBI): domain Eukaryota; kingdom Metazoa; phylum Arthropoda; class Arachnida; order Ixodida; family Ixodidae; genus Amblyomma; species Amblyomma americanum. Next base: position 543,047,157 of record NC_135497.1, on the reverse strand, counting down.
CGGAGACCTCTGGAGGCGAGGCCGGCGAACGTCGATCTGCCGCAAATCTTCCTCCACCACGCCGACCGACTCGCCCCGACGTCGAACATTGCATCGCCGCACAGTTTTCCCGGACACACCACCCGAACCGCCCCGACGACGCAGCCCCAGTCGAAGACCAGCTTTCTCCGCCGTACCGGTTGACTCTCACCGATCAGCCATCGAGAGGCCACGCTGAAGTCAGGACCTACCTGGACATCCCTGTACTTGTGGACACTAAGTATTCCAGCGCATAGGTCGATACGTTCCTATATTAATACTGCCCTAAAAAAGCGACAACACCGTGGGGAGTCACCGACATACGCACCTCCGACGGACATGTTGTCGTACTGCTCGGTATGTACGCGGCACGGGTTACGGTTCGAGAATGCACCTTCGTCGCCAATTTTCTTGTTCTACGCGAATAGTCTCGCGATGTCATCCCTGGCATTGACTTTCTTCTCGAGCACGGTACTATAATAGACCTGCCAAATCGCTTGGTGATCTTTTAAACCAAAATGGCCACAGAAAAGACGGCGCACCAAGGTTCTCGGTCCGCTCTACGAGTCGCCGAGGATAGCGTTACGGTGCCCCAACGTGCCAGCATTTTCGCTAGAGTTACCTGTGACGAGCCACATCAGGGACTCCGCGTTTTCGAGCCTAATGTCTCTGTGGCACTCACTAAGGAGATAGCGGTGGCAAGAGGCCTTGGCTTCCTTCGTGACGGTTGGACAGAGCTCCTTGTTACAAACTTTTGCAACGAGCATCGACATCTATTCGGTGGCACAGCCATCACTTCCCCGTCGACCATGTTCAGGAAGTGGCCGAATGCTTTGCTTGCGTGGAGGGCACACCTGGAGATGACGCAGAAGCGCTCAACGACGTCAACATAAACCCGAGCCTTTAATCCGCTGAAAAGGGGCAACTCAAGGACCTCTTGCGGGAGTCTCGTGCGTGCTTCACGTCGTCGTCTAAGGTGAAACAAACGTCGATAGTCAAACACCGCATCATCACGCATGAAGAAGCTCGAGCCATTCATCTGCAGCACTATAATGTACCCCTCGGGAGTGAGATGCTATACAAATACAGGTCAAAGAGATGCTCACGGACGGCGTCATTCAACCGTCAAGCTACCCGTGGTCATCTGTCGTCCTCTTGAAGAAGAAATACGGAACACTGCGATTCTGCGTCGACTATCGTAAACTTAATACTTTGACAAAGAAAGGCGGTTATCCGCTGCCGCGTACCGATGAATCCGTCGACCGTCTTCGCCAAGCCAAGTACTTCTCTTCGGTAGACCTCAAGAGCGGTTATTGGCAGATCGAAGCCGATGAGAGGGACCGTGAGAAAAATTGCCTGTATCACACCAGACGGGCTCTACGAGTTTCGCGTCCTCCCATTCCGGCTCTGCTGCGCTCCAGCCACTTTCCAAAGAATGATGGAAACCATGCTCACAGGTCTGAAGTGGCAGACGTGTCTTGTTTTTTTTGACGACGTCAATATTTTTTCCGCAATGTTCACGGAACATCTGCACTGCCTCAGAACTGTCCTCGAATCCGTTCGTTCCGCAAACCTCTCCCTCAAGCCACAAAAATGTCACTTTGGGTTTACCGAATTGAAGATTCTCGGGCACGTTATTAGTGCTAATGGATTCCGAGCTGACCCAAAGAAGCTTGCTGCCGTTGCTGCCTTTCCGATCCCCGTCCACAAAAAACAGTCCAATGATTCTTGCGCATGTGCTCCTACTATCGTCGCTTCATTAGAAACTTCGCCCACCTTGCCTGCCCTCTTACGCTCCTAACCCGGGATGATGCATAATTTTTCTGGGGCAGCGAACAGCGAACTGCCTTCGACGAATTACGACGCCGACTCCTATCGCTGCCACTCCTAGCACATTTCGACGAAGATGCCGACACGGAGGTACATACGGATGCGAGCAACGTCGGTCTTGGTGCCGTTCTCGTCCAGCGGCACGATGGTGTCGGCAGAGTAATTGCCTACGCCAGCCGCTCACTGTCGCGCGCTCAGTGGAACTACTCTACCACCGAAAAAGAATGTTTAGCGGTAGCCTGGGCAGCAGCTAAGTTCCGCCCATACCAGTATGGCAGACCGTTTTGCGTCGTCACACACCCACCACTCGCTGTGCTGGCTGAAAAATTTAAAGGACCCTTTCGGCCGCATCGCACAATGGGCATTACGCGTGCAGGAATTCGAATTCAACGTCACCTATAAGTCTGTCCGGAAACACACCGACGCTGACAGCCTGTCACGCGCTGCCGTCGAACTTCCTCCACAAAACACCTTTGACGACGATAGCTTCCTTGGAGCGGTCAGCAAGTCGCAGCTCGTTTCCAGACAGCGTGCCGATGCCGAGCTGCGTCTCATCATGGAACATCTCGAAGGTGGGCTATCATAGATCTGCCTCCGGAGTGGGGATCTTTACAAAATGAACTCTACTTCCAGTCCGACAACTTACGTGCTCGTCAAACCGTCTGATTTACAGGAAGAAGTTCTCCTTCCCTGCCATGATGAACCAACTTCTGGCCCCCGTGGTGTTGCACGCACCCTGTCCCGAGTCCGGCAGAATTACTATTGGTCTCAGCTCACTTCAAGCGTCAAGCATTATGTACAGACATGCCGGCAATGCGAGCGGCAGAAATAACCTTCGCTCAAGCCTCTCGGACTGCTTTAGTGCATCGAGTCGCCACAAATACCATTCGATAAAGTCGGCATGGACCTTCTAGGGTCATTCCCTGTCCCGCCGACAGGCCACAAACGGATCGTAGTCGCCACAGAATACTAGACTCGTTACGCCGAAACGAAGGCTCTTGCGCGAGGTACTGCCGCCGAAGTTCCCCACTTTATGCACGACATTGTGCTTAGACACGGCGCTACATCGACGGTCAATACTGACCGAGGCAAGGCATTTAAAGACCGACTCTTACGTGACGTCTTAACGCTCAGCCATACAGCTCATCGGCCAACAACAGCGTATCATTCCCAAACCAATGGTCTAACAAAACGGCTCAAGAAAACATTAGCGGACTTGATCACGATGTACGTTGACGTTGAACGTAAAACGTGGGATGAGATTTTTCCGTACTCCACCTTCGCATATAATATAGCGACGCAGGAAACCACCCAGTTTACCCCGTTCCGTCTCGCCTATCGCAGGAAGGTCTGCATGATGTTAGACGCAATGCTCCCATATGGCGATGCAGGTGAACCCCCTCAATCAGGCCACTTCGTGAAACAAGCAGAGGAAGCCTGGTCAGCTTCCCCGCTTGCGCATTTAGGACCAGCAATCCGTCGATGCTCGACACTATAATCTTCGGCACAGGGACGTGCACTACGAGCCGGGTTGCAAGGTGTGGATGTGAACACCCGTGCGCACCAAGGGGTTGTGCGAGAAGCTTAAAAATATCTATTTCGGCCCGATGCAACTGGGTTGCATCGGGCCGAGTTCGAGTGGTTCGAGTTGTTCCCGATGCAACTGTGGTCTCCAGCCATCAGCGTCAACGGCCTGACGTCTTCCATGTAGTGCGCCTAAAACCGTACTTTTCGCGTGACTGAGCGCTGTGTGCACGATGTGTTTCGTACCTTTATCTCCTTACCCCACCTGCGTACTTGACTCTCCTCAGCTCTCAACTAGCGCCAGATGTATAGTTCAGCTCCCCACTATTTTTGGTTTTTTTCCTTCTTCCCTCCCTGTCAATAACCCGTTCCACATCGAGACGAAGTTTGCTTTTGCGGGGGGGGGGGGGGGGGGGGAATAATGCCACGTGCATAACGCGCCGCGCGGCCTCCACGCTTAGTCGTAACGATGACGAAGCGGTGCTTGGCTCTCGAGGAGCTCTGGCTCTGTGACCTGAACTCTGTCTCTCTAATTAAAAGCTCTCGGTATTGTGTTCTCCCCGACAGCTACCTGGACGGTTCCTCAGGTCGTGACTATATATAACTTAGTCACGCATATATTCCGTGATTATATATGTGTAGATAATCACGACAGATGTCACAAAATGATGATTGCATGACCTTCGTTCCGGTATTTTGAATGGTGCTTAATGTATTTATTGCGAGGAAAGCAATAAATTCCTCACTTAGTCAGCGCTGTATATGTGTCATCTTGTCTGTGTCCTGTTACCCTGCGCGGTTTTGCCAATAATCATGCACCAACTGGCCTGGCGGCCTTCTGTGAAGAAGTTTAGTGACTTCGTGTAAATTTTTCTTAATGACTTTTGAGTTTACTTGGTGCAGACACGGAAGATATGTTAACTTGGCACTGGTGCCTGCCTATCAAGATGTCACATACTTGGTATAAAAATTAATGCATGCTTGGTGTAGCGTTGATGCGCACCACTGTCATGGAAGGGATTGCATCGCTGACTTTGACATAGATACTATATTTTCTTCTGTCACAGTGAATGTTGCACCTGACTTGTTGTTGGTTTGATTATGAAGCATAATGATGTGCGCTGTATTTTCATCTGTTGTCGTTGTCTTTTGGGCCTTTTATAGTCAGTGAGCTCTCCAGCAGTGGGCCAGTGGTTTGCACTAGCCTTTGCAATTCTTGCAGAATTAATTACATGGCCTGACCGCCTTCACTCCACTTCCTAACAGGTAGCTTTCTACCTCAAACATTGTTTTTATAATGCCGTTTAGAGCCATTTTCTCTCAAATCACAATGACCTCCTTAGAATGGTATACGGAATAACAACTGGCGCTCCCTCGCCGTATGGACAGAATTTTTTATAACTGTTAGCGTTAGCATGCATAATATCACACATCAATATTGAGAAGTACGTTGGCATTTCATAGGAAACATTGCGCAACGTTAACTGATATGAAATGTAGTTTTTGTGCAAAATGCAGACTCGCACCATGCATGCCGTTCTGCGACGGAAATCCTTAGGTGGCTGAGAACCTCTTTCTAGAGGGAGGATGACTATTGAGCAGGCTCACCACTGCGGTTCACTCTACAACTGCCATACTGTCAAGGCTATGGATATTCAGCATAATCTATCTTATGTTTGCATACGATCTGTTCCTGGTAGCTAGTGTCACAGCACAAACCTTCCTCAAGAAGGTCTATAATGAAGCACAGGCATCAATTTTTGATTGTTTCCTCTGAAGAAATTAAGAGGTAGAACTGCAATTGAATCTTATTTTTTCAGCACCATAACAATAATAAAGCCGGCATGGTGCAGTTGTTTTTTGGATGGCAGTAAGGAATTCATTGGCGAGGCTTCTTGTGCATTGTGGATGTATTTGTTCTGATAATAAAAATTTTCGCGATTTCTACAGCATTGTGATTTGCCTGTCAATGTTTTTCTTTGGCGCACAGCCTGTCTACTGCTATGAAGAGCTCCAGTAATGCAGTTATATTACATTATGTAATCATTATAAAGGTAAATTTAAAGAAAACTTAAGAAAGCAATAAAAGTGGAAACAAATTATGAACCCATTGCGTGCATTTTCCAGAAGGGTGTAGGGGTGTAAAAGCGCTAAAAGACCAATGGCTTGGCAGTACTAGCGAGCGAGTCACCCCCACACCATTAGGTAACTAGTCATTTTCGGGCTGGTTCTTTCGCGAAACGTCCCGCGTTAAAGATGTGTGAAAAAAATGACTTCCTTCTGGGCCGGGCTTAAGGGTGCGAATTATAGACAACTTAAAACTCCTTTAAAGGTATTTTATTTTTTACAGTGTACACAAACGAGGAGACACAAGCGATACGCGTCCCGACGTAAAACCCTGTAAAGGGGAGGGTAAACATCATCATCAATTTCTTCGCCCACCGAAATCTCTGGTATTCCAAAGATATCTGGCAGATTTCCTAGAATTAAGGATTCAAGACAGTCGCTCTCATTCACCACGCTGAGCGTATTTATGTCTAGCAGCATGAGTTCCTTGATAAGCGGTGATCCGAGTCACTGTTTACTCTGCTCATTGCGTATCTAGATTCCGCAATTCATGGCCTCATACAACGTAAAAATCTTCCCGTCCATTTTTAGTTCATCGCGCTGCGGAACGGGCTTATTGCCTTGATCCCTATCGATTTTTGTACTACACCGTAAAAGCTATCTTAGTACGCGGCCGCCGCGGTCGGGTTCGGGCCCACCTACTGAACTGGAGTACCCGGGTTTGAACCCGTCCTTGGCTTCCGCATTTCGAGAGAGGAAAAACACAAAGCCCCTCGTGTGCTGTGCAGTGTCAGTGCACGTTAAAGATACCGAGGCGGTCGAAATTACTCCGAAGCCCTCCACAACGCCAACTCTTCCTTCCTTTCATCTCTGTCCCTCCTTTTTCTCTTCTCTATCGGTGCGGTTCAGGTGTCCGCCGAGACGTGACCGATATAGAATCATTTTCTTCCCAAATACCAATTTTCAATTTTACTACGGTGTCACGCGAATAGTGATTTTGGACGGAAAATTAGGTTCCGTTAAGCTCGCATATCTACCGCATTACTTCTTACTTTTCAGTAAAATCCTGGAATAACAGCATGACTGGTCGCTTTTTTCTAGCTCTGCCGATACGGTGGATTCCTTTCAACTAAGTTGCACGTGACACCAAGCTTCACTTAAAAAACCTCTCAATAACTTCTTTTTAAGGACAGATTCTGCTTCATCGCTCTCTTCTTGTACTCCAAACGCAACCAAGTTAGAATGCCTAAGTTTGTCCAAAAAACCGATAACATTTTCAAGCGGGAATCTGACTGTTCTTTCCAAGATTTTTAACGCTGGCTGATCTGCTGGTGTATTCGCACAACATTTTTCCACCTTCGATTTTTGCCTCTTAATGCTGACATTTCTTCTCTCAATTTTTGCTGCCCCAGAATCATTTGCGTCAACAATTATTGCGTGCTCACACTGTCCGAGTCTGCCTCGGGGCCAGGATTCAGTTCGATTTCGCCACACAACATTAACTCGCAGATTAGGTATACGTCACATGCGACAAAAATGCACTGTTGGCAGCAAAGCAGAACCAAGATACCAAACAATCACTTTTAAATCTACAGTAGTACACACCAACTTGGGTAAGACAGAAGTGTGCTTAAAGCCACATGCCTCTGCCTGGTGGGCCGAGCCAGCTGAAGTTAAATGCTTGCAGTCGGCTATTATAAGGGGTTTTGAGGCGCACAGGACTTCAAAAATTACCAACCGATCAGCTTACTGTCATAGCCTACAAGGTATTTACGAAGGTAATCGCCAATAGAGTCAGGGCAACCTTACACTTCAATCAACCATTTGATAAAGCAGGCTTTCGTGCAGGATATTTCACAATAGATCATATTCGGTCTATCAACGAGATGATAGAGAAATGCGCAGAACATAACGAACTCCTGTATATAGCCGTCATTTATTACAGGAAAGCATTTGACTCAGTTGAAACCTCTGCAGTCACGCAGGCATTGCAAAATCAGGGAGAAGAAGAGCCTAATGGGAAATACTGGAATGTATCTATAGGTACTGCACAGCTGCTATAGCCCTCCATAAATTCAGCAATAAAATTCCAATAGGAAAGGGCGTCCAGCAGAGAGACCGGATATCGCGAATGCTATTCACACTAATTTTACAAGAGGCATTCCGATGCCTGAATTGGGAGCATTTGGAGTTAGCAGTTAGTGGAGAATGCCTAAATAATTTGCAATTCGCTGATGACATTGCCATGCTAATTCACTCAGGAGATGAACTGCATAGCATGATGATTGAGGTAGACAAGTAGAGCAGACCAGTGGGTCTAAAAAATAACATGCACAAAACGAAAGTAATGTTCAATAGTATAGCAATTGAACAGCAGTTCACAATCTGTACCGAGGTGCTGGAAGTGGCAAATGCAAAACGTCCAGTTAGGGCAGGTAGTGATTGCTGATCCGGACCATGATAGGAAAATTACTAGAAGAATAAGAATGGGGCGGAGCGCATATGGCAGGTTCTCTGAGATCCTGATTGCAGTTTACCAATATTCCTCTATAGAAAAGTATACAACAGCTGTATCTTACCTACGGGGCAGAAACGTGGAAGGAAACGAAAGGGACAGCGCAGCGAGCTATGGAAAGAAAAATGATAGGTGTTACGTTAAGAGACCGGAAGTGGACAGACTGTGTGAGATAACAAACACAGGTTAATGACATCCCAATCGAAATCAAGAGAAAGAAGTGGGATTGTACAGGGCATGAATGGCAGATAATGAGCGGCAGTTTACCAATATCCCCCAAGAGAAAAGTGTCATACAGCTGGATCTTGCCGGTACTCACCTACGGGTCAGAAACGTGGAGGCTAACGAAAAGGGTTGAAATTAAGGACAACGCGGCGAGCTTTGGAAAACATGATAGAAGTAATGTTAAGAGAGAGAGTGGGCGAGGGAAAAACGCCGGTTTACGACATCCTAGTCGAAATCGGGAAGAATAAATGAGCTTGTACAGGGCATGTAATGAGAAGACAAGACAACCACTGGTCCTTAAGAGTAACGGAGAGGATGCCATGAGAAGGCAAGCGTAGCACGAGGCGGCAGAAGGTTAGGTGGGCGGATGAGATTAAGCAGTTTGCAGGCATACGGTGGGCGCAGCTGGCAAAGGACAGGGTTATTTGAAGAGACACGGGAGAGCTGACTCGACTAGTCACCCATCCCTCTTAAGCGCGCTGCGAGTGATGCGTTAGATTCATTTTCAGGAGCGAGTGAGCACGGATCACTGCCCAATATGTTTCTAATGCCGCATTTCCGACAGGGATAGCGCTATGTGCTTGACAAGGAATCTTACGGCTAACACAGCGGCATACGCGAATCCTTAGTGCACTAGCATGTGTAGGAGCAGGTTAGGAGCTGCTTCTACGCAATTGCAGGAGCTTAACGACACCAAGCTGCACGCACACCTCGCGGAACGCAGTGATTGAAGGCGCCGTAATCATTTAGGCCGCGCGATTTTTAGCGTGCACTGACATCTCAGTGGACATTACGCCAATAGTGCAGAAACGTTGAGGCTAACAAAAAGGGTTGAAGTTAAGGAAACGCAGCGAGCTATGGGAAAGAAAATCACAGGTGTAACGTTAACAGGTAACAACAATGAAGACTGGATCAGGAATCAAACCCGGGTTAACGACATCCTAGTCGAAATAAATAGGAAGAAATAGGCTTCGGCAGGACATGTAATACAAAGGCAAGATAATCTCTGCTCCTTAAGCGTAACGGATTGGATTCCAAGATAAGGCAAGCTTAGCACGGGGCGGCAGAAAGTTAGGTGGGCGGATGAGATTAAGAAGCTTGCCGGCATAGGCTGGGCGCAGCTCGCAAAGGAGAGGGCTAATTGAAGAGATACGGCAGAGGCCTTTGCTTTGCGGTGGGCGTAGTCAGGCTGATGATGATAATGATTAAATTGTATGTCTGGTGAGGTCACGTGCTGACTCAGCGGCGCTGTAGGCGTGACGCACGTAGCCAGGTTCGTGACATCATCAAGCTCTTAATGAAGGCTGCTGTGCTAATAGTCCGCTCCGGGACGACCAAGCAGAAAAACCTGGGTTAGACAGAAGGGTGCGTAACGCCACATGTCTCTGCTTGGTATGCGGGGCCCACTCAACCATGACCGTTATCTCTAAACACTGTGACATCAAGGAGAGAGACTGTGCCTGTATCGCCGAATGGATACCATTACATTCGAGTATGGAATGTGCAATTGTTTCTACAGATCTTCGAAACACAGCATATGTGTCGCCGTCTTGGCTGAAATTGAAATTGGTTCTGGGAGAAAGGAAATGGCGCAGCGGACACCATATCACATATCAGCGGACACCTGAACCGCGCCGTAAGCGAAGGGATAATGAAGGGACTAACAGAAGAAAGGAAGAGGTGATGCAGTGGAGGGCTTCGGAATAATTTAGACCACCTGGGCATCTTTAACGTGCACTGATAAGGCACAGCACACAGGCGCCTTAGCGTTTAGCCTCCATCAAAACGCGGCCGCCGCGGTCAGGTTCGAATTTATCATTTTTTTCGAAAACGCTCTGGAATCACTTGGGAATGTATAGCAGGCTCTTTTGTTATTCTCGGCGACGTGAACATTGATACAGTACCTGATGGACCATGCGCAAAGGAATTTGTAGATATTGTTCATGAGCATGCTTGCCAAATTTTGATAACGCTACCAACCAGGATTACTTCAAATGCAGTCACGTGTATTGATGTCTGCGTCACGAACATTGAAGTCGAGAATCTGTCTGCTGGTGTGATAACAAGCAATATCAGTGACCACATGCCAATCTTTTGCCTGGTCTCTGTCGCGGAGAAAAACTATGGCAAAGGGAAGCGTAACAGATTACTGGTTCGTACAATGAACTAAAACACGTTGGAAGACTTCCGTTCTCTTCGTGAGCAGGCAGACTCGTATCATATATAAAGATAACAGCCCAAAATCAGCGTATAAAATGTTTCTTCTTCAGTTGGTGCTATAACGCGGCTTTTCCTCTGCGAGAAAGTAAGACAATAAACAGAAAAATAAGAAAACCTTGGGTAACAAAACATCTATATAAAAGAATAAAAGTAAGGGATAAAGTGTACCATGCTTACATGAAGAATCGTGATCCTACTCTGCTTGCTGAGTATAAAAAGTTCAGGAAAAGACTGAATTCGGACTTGAAAAAAGCAAAATCCGGTTTCTATGAGCAAAGGTTTACTCAGGTTAATAAAGACTAGAAAAAAATGTGGGATGTGGTCAGCACTTTATGAGAAGAAAGCAGACACGAGATGGAGTGCATGAGATACTGAGCGGCTGCGAGCACGTCGATGGACAGGAACTGGAAGATAAAATGAATCGTCACTTTGTTAATATAGGCCACTATGATGGGCAAAATACGTGCACAGAAAACAACGCGCAAGTACATAGCCTGCCAGAATCGATCATGCTTTTGCATCTACTCCTGCTGAAATTGAGAGAAAAATCACGCAACTATCAATGGTGCCGCAGCTGGCGACGACGAAATAAAAGCCCTGCCGCTTAAATACACCGCATCTATTATTAGTCCAATACTGGCACATAATATTAATACAATGCTTGAGTCTGGAGAGTTTACTGAAGAACTAAAAATTGCCATAATCACACCCGTATATAAAGGTGTTGGTATACTAGTCTTAAGTAACTATCACCCGATTTCTGTCCTGCCGGTTTTTTTAAATATTTGAAGGTGTTATAAGTGACCGACTCGTGTCTTTTTTTGAAAAGCATCAGAATATAACCTCTGCACAGTAGGGGTTTCAAAGGCAAAAATCAATGGAAATGGCCCTGATTCATATTAAAGAAAAGATTGTGGAAAATATTAAAAACAAACTTTTGAACCTAGGATTATTTTTAGACTTAAGAAAATCTTTTGATAGTGTACAGCACGACATTTTGTTTAAAAAGCTTTATATGTACGGCGTACGAGGCGTAGCATTGAATTTATTAAAATATTATCCAAGTGAACACTGCCAGTATGTTGACATGAATGGCGTATCGTCCAGTAAAATGCGAATTCTATACGGTGTGCCCCAGGGATCCATGTTAAGTCCGCTTTCATTCTTAGTATACATAAATGACAAAACTTCAATAAATGGCTTTTCTGATGTAGTTTTATATGCGGATGATACGAATGTCTTTTTCACAGGAACAAGCAAAGAAAGCTTGGAAAAGGCTGCTAATGAATACCTAGGTAAATTATCACGGTGGCTTTCAAACAACAAATTCAGGTTTAACACAAGCAAAACAATATACCTAGTTTTCAAGCCCATAAATAGGCGAGACTACACAACAATAAATATACCCAATGACGGAAATTTCATAGAGCAGGTAAAAGAACAAAAATTTTTGGGTATGTGGTTCAGTGAAGAGCTTTTGTGGACCACGCACGTTAATAAATTAACAGCTGAACTGGCAAAACTAACTGGTTGCGTCTACAAAATCTGGAACCTTATACCTACACCCTTAAAACAGATCCTATTTTATTGCGTTTTTTACTTCAGATTGAGTTATGGAATATTAGTTTGGGGCACCACCATAATCTATAACTATAAGTTAATTGTTGCTCAAAAAAGATTCTACGCTTGTGTGAGAATTACAAAGGCGATAGCCGTAACCTGCGAACCGGACTTCTTTTCAATAAATATAGTATGCTAAAAGCAAACCTGATCTATTTCTTCAAACTACTGCAATGGATCTACCGAATTAAACTGCATGTCCCTCCGGTAGAACATATGAGCACATACCCGATCCGCGATCTTAAAAGGAGAGCGCCAAAGATACGAAAATTACGGTAGGTAAACGATAACTTTCAGTCCTCAAGACTGTTGAACCGCTCTGAATTAGACGTCAACTTCAACAAATCCTTTGCTATTTTTAAAAGTGAGTGTAGAAGCATCTTGGTAAACTCTGGAATTTCATACACGGCTCAATGGCTTGCTTTAACGGTTGAATAACCATATTCTAGATTTTTTCGGGACGTGTTCATGAAAATTGTATTGCCACTATACATGTATTGCGTTTTACATTGTTCCAAAAGCGAATTATTTTGAGATTGTTTTTTTCCCTTTCGTGGTGTATATGGTTCTGACGTTTTATTGCGGGTTTCGCATTTGATGCATAATGTTGCCTTTGCTTTTTGTGCTGAATTGCGAGCGTAACCAGAAGTCTTGTTTTATACTGCATGATTGAATTGTTTCGGACTGATGTACAGGGAGGTACATTTTTTTTTCAGCCCTTTGAAAACTTGTATTTTTCTTATCGCAATTGTACTGAACGAAGTCTATCTGGGAGATTTGTTCATCGATGCAACCGCATGTACAAGGGGTCAAGGCCTCGTCAGGCTCTTAGCCTTTAGCCTTGACCTCCTCTTAGGCAGTATCTCAGAAAAAAAATAAAGGAAAAAAACACTGGTACTCTGGATCAGTAGCAGGAGTACCCGGGTTCGAACACTGGTTCTCCACGTCGTTCGCGCGTTTAAGGCACCCTGCTTCAAAGAGCAGGGCGCCGCCTCTAGAGTTATCATAGAACCATTCCTTCCTGCTCTGCCGTTTCCAATTTCGATATAGCTCACACACTCTTTTTCTACTCAGCTATTCCAGTTTTTAACTTCGGGAAATGTTACTTTTCGTTTAATGCTCTTTATTTCTCCGTCCTTATGCCCTGCCTGTTCACTGGTTAGATTCCTAATTCTTTTCCGCTATTTAGAGACGACGCTCTTTCTGTACAAGTATTTAAAAATCGTAGCTGCACATCTATTATGGTCCAATGTCATCCAGCCCTTTCAAAATTATATTTTTGTCTGAGCTTCCCGCGCTTCGAAATATGCCCAGCCCGCATTTCACTGTACTGCCTAGTTTTTGGTTTTGCCGTGGACACCAAGAGCTAATCTTTCAACAGCTCTATGATTTACTTCTAATATCCACTCATCATCTGCCCTTAAGCAAAAAACCGCGTTCACGAAAGAAAAAACCGGCACCATTATATATTTCGAAATACCTCTCAGTAATTCATTTTTGTTCTGCACCCCTAATTCCCTTTGTTTCTATAACCCGGCTTGTCTTCGCCCTCACGCCCTAAAAGGCTGTTCGTCTTTTCCGTGTATATCTGTCCTTCGTTTGCCCATACCCCGAGATATTTGTATTCAGCCACCATGACGATTTCATGGCTTTGTACCGTAAGTACGTTATCAGTTGCATCATTGTAAATCAGCACTTCTGACTTAAAATCCGAACCTAGGGCGTCTCCGTTGTCTCCACGAAAAACGAGAGTTTGCACATCTTCCTGACCACCTGCAAAGATTGCAATATCACCCGCATGCATTAAACCGAGGAGCCGTTCCTCAACGACTTTTTCTCCTGATATATATATGTGACAGATTATACCCAAGATTACTTTCTTGCAGCCTTCTTCCCTAATCTATTATAAAAAGCCCGAACAGCAGAGATGATAGAGGACAACCTTGTCTTAATATTTTGTTCATAATTAAATAGTTTTTAGGCGCAAAAAAGGACAAGACACATAGGGTAGGTGACAGGATGAAGCGCCAACTTCCAACTGATTTTATTGCATGCGTGAAACGTACTTAAATAGCTTGTCGTCACATGTGCAGATGGGTCACCTAAAGCTCAAGTACGACTTGATAAGGCGCGCTCCAGGAATTTCTTTTCAAAGTCGTACAATACTATCGATGTGTCACTTACGCACAGGTCGCCTTTCTTTTTGATAAAAAACGCTTCTATCAACTCCCTATCATTAGTATTCCAGCTTTTGCCCAGAATGCGCACATCAGTGAAGCAAGGCTCACAATTGCGGGACGGGCACTTACTAATGTGCTTAGTTAGATGTGTGCCTTCCTTTTTCTGCTCTACGTTTCTCTCATGTTCCCTCGTTCGCTCATTCAGGCACCTGCCAGTCTGGCCTATGTAGGAGTGCCCGCAAGACAGGGGGATTTCGTAGACCACCCCTTGAGCACATTTTACGAACGGTCTCCTGTGCTTTGTTCCGCAGCCTCGTTCCTTGCTGTTCTCTTTATCAGTACGGGAGCAAAGGCCACCTAGCTTTCTCGGTGCCGAAAAGGCGAGCCGTACAGCATGGCGGCTGGCAACTTTTTTTCAAATTATGGGCCACACGATGCACGTATGGCACCACCACTGGTCTTACCTCTTCTCGAGGGACCTCTGGCCTAGCTCTACCAGTACCATTCTTTATCTTGTTTAGGAGACATTCAACCACCGCAGTCACGAGCGAACGGGGGAACCCGGCTGCAAAAAGCCTAGCCAATTGGTTATAAAAACTCTCCCGTATTTTGTGAGGGCATGACTTTTTGAGAGCGGATTCAAGGCAAAGCGAAGCAATCCCGCGTTTAACAAGTTTGGAATGGCAGGAGTCAAAAGGTAGCAGCTGCTTCTTTGCACACGGAAAGTAAGACCAACAGACCCGATCACCACAGAACTGAATTTTCAAGTCTAAAAACTGTAATGAATCATGAGCAGGTAGTTCGTGTGTGAACTCCAGACCTTTTCCATGCTCTCTAACGGCAGATAAAACACTGTCCACCGTTTTCTTAAGGTTGTAAAGACCTTCTTTAGTTAAAACAATCATAAAATCGTCAACATACCTAAATACTTTAAAAACCTTGTCAATGGGTAAAACTTGCTGCAGAGCTTGGTCAGTATGAGATAAAAAGATGTGACATAGCACCGGTGCCACACAGGACCCAATGCATATGCCTGATTTCTGCAGAAAAAACTGCTGGTCAAAAGTGATAAAAGTAGATTCCAGGTAAAACTGTAATAAGGTTAAAAAGTCATCTATGGAAATACCGGCTGAGTTCTGAAAAGAAATCGGGTCATTTTCCTCAATACATTCTCTAACAGCGGAGAACAAGGGGCCATGAGTGACTGAATAGAACAAATCTACAACATCCACTGAAAAAGCACTCCCAACATCAGGGTTGGTTTCAAAAAATTCACAAATATCATTTCACCGTTTTGTCAAAAAAGGATCATTTACATGCCGCTTGGACAGGTGCTTAGTCAAATACATGATAAGATTTTTCTGCCACGTGCCTTTTTCGGTTACGATAGTTCTAAACGGCATGCTTTGCTTGTGAGTTTTGACAGAAAAGAAAACTTTGAGCGGGCTCTTTTTGCTATCTCTAATCTGGTTAGTAAGGGTGCTCAACCCCAGACCATCACACAAGGCCATCGCGGCCGATTTCACTTTTGTAAATTTTTTAGATATTGGAACGAAATTCTTTCTAACCGCTTGAGTTGCTCTCGCTGAGTAGTCATCGTCCGAGATAACTACAAATCCGCCCTCCTTATCAGCTTGTAGTAGAAGCAGTTGATTTCTTCTGCAGTACTACACAATAACTTCCGTCGACATTCCCTTGTTTCTTGTGGTGTCCGGATAACCCGACTTTAGAAGGGATTCAACGCCTTTTGTGTACCTCGATAGTCGTACTTTTTATCTCTTCAACTGCAATTTAAACTTAAACATGTCAGTATATTTCTCGTAGGTGATCATTTTTTTGACCGTCAGGGTGGTTTTGGGCTTATGACGCTCATTTGCTGTCCCTAAAAATGAGGGTTCGGACCCGGCCGCGGAGGTGAAATTTCGATGGAGGCGAAATTGTATAGGCCAGAGCAAGGTACGGTGTTGGTGCCCGTAAAAGAACTCAAGGTGGTGGAAATTTCCCGAGCCCTTCAATGATGCGTCTATCATAGCCGGAGTCGATTTGGAACGTTAAATTTTCATAAACCGTAGTCAATTATTTCATTGCTGATACCTTTATCTTTTAGAATGTTCCACACGAGTTTCATGTGCACGTTGTCGTTGCAGCGATTATGTCGAGGAAGGCTAAATACAGAGGTCTGTTTTCCGCCTTAGCTGTTTCTGTGAAATGTGTAGGCAAGTGCAGGCTTTCATCTAAGCGTCAACCATTCTGAGCACGTTCTGAAGTTCTCCAAGTATCTTATTGCATTCAACCCATGTGTGTATATTTAATTTCATCGCCTGCATTGCCGGCAGCCTGTATATAACAGATGCTATCGTAATATTTGTGAAGGTTTTTATGTGCATGCAAACTGCGTTTCCTTAATAATTAATAATTGGTTTTTGGGGAAAGGAAATGGCGCAGTATCTGTCTCATATATCGTTGGACACCTGAACCGCGCCGTAAGGGGAGGGATAAAGGAGGGAGTGAGGGAAGAAAGGAAGAAAGAGGTGCCGTAGTGGAGGGCTCCGGAGTAATTTCGACCACCTGGGGATCTTTAACGTGCATTGACATCGCACAGCACACGGGTGCCTTAGCGTTTTTCTGCTTTTCCTTTACTAAAGAGATTCATTCTACTATGTCCCCATGCACGAAATTCGCTTATTTCTCATGACTGTTTGCAGTGCTTTGAGAAACATGATAATTGAAAAACACTGACCCCTGGCAGCCAGCGCCGCAATGAAAAAGTTCATAACAGTCTCTTAAAATATTCCACAGTCGCCGCAAAATTAAGTGTCATCCAAGAAAGTGGACATGTCCGGGTATGATAAAATCTAAGTGGAAAAATAATCACATTGAAATGGGATTCTAATTAAATCAATATACCACCGCATTCTATTTCGTGGATAACAAAGCAGTATATCACCGTACGCGCATGCTATAATAATACATGTAATTACAGAGACATGTCTACACAAAAACTCTCCTCGCTTGAATTCTGCCGATTAGCCATGTGTGTTCCACGATGATTGTTAAGAAACGGCGCCTCGTATTTACAGGAGCCCTTCTTGTCTATGCAGATCGTCATCTTTAAATACGCGCTGGGTACCTGATAAAAACTGCGCGGTTACGGTCGTGCAATCCTTGCACTACAGCTCGGAAACTTACTGCACCTGTGAACATTATTTCCGGCTGGCGCCAGAAAACAGAACCAATGACACTTAGCAGCTCTTTTAAGATCTCATAAAAGCGCATAAGGCAGGTACTCTCAGATCAAGAAAGGCAGTTTACCAATATCCCTCAAGTGAAAAGCGTACAACTGCTGGACCTTACCAGTGCTCCAACTGTGCAGAAACTTGGAGACTAACGAAAAGGGTTCAACATAAGTTAAGGACAGCGCAGCAATCCATAGAAAAAAAAAATTATAGGTGTCACTTTGAGAGACCGGAAGCGGACAGAGTGGGTGAGGGAACAAATGCGGCTTAATTACATTTTATTCGAAATCAAGAAGAATAAATGGGCTTGGGAAGGGCATGTCATGTGAATGCAAGATAACCGCTGATCCTTAAGGGTAACGGAGTAGATTCCAGGAGAAGGCAAGCGTAGCAGGGACTGGCAGAAGGTTAGGTGTCCGGATGAGATTACGAAGTTCCCAGGGGTTGCGTGGGCGAAGCTGGCAAAAGAGAGGGCTAATTGAATAGGCCTTTCCTCTGCAGTTTTCTTGCTCATGCTGATGATGGTGATGGTGATGAAAAGATCTCAGCATCCAAACATCCATGTGGATGCGCTCCTAAGATAACGAATCACATATCTCGTTAGCGAGCAAATATCCATGTAAGAGCGGTTACAAGATGTACTTTAAAAGGAACATGCAAGAAACTACAATTTTTTGTTGCTGTTGTTGAGAGAATACTTTAGTTCGGATTTTCGGGCTTGTTTGCGTTTATTCGGAACGAAAGATGATTTTATTAAAAAGCTGATAATTTTTTCCTCTGCTCTGTGTCAAACTATCGGGTCTCTTTCTTTTTTTATGCAATACTCGAAAAGTGACGTGAACTAAAGGAAACGCGGACTCTGCAATTGTTGGTGGCGAGCGGTGCGGCCTACCAGCAGCTGAAATGAAAGTTACCGACGGCCGGTCTTTGAAGGCATCGGCCGGCGATACCACTTTGTTTACGTTTACACCTGCGTTAAGATGAAGCCCGTTCCCGATCTCGACAACGAATTTCTCTCAGAGTACTCCGGCCGGCACTTGAGCGACCTCAGTCCCACAGATCATGCGATGCTTTTGAGGGCTGAGGCAGCATGGCTGCCTGGATATCAAGAATGTTCGAGTGGCGAGATAAGTCGGCAGTTTGGGCAGCAAACCAAGCTAGCGTTGCGGCAGCTGTCATCGCCGAGCCACCATGACGAATGATGAGTAGACAATGGTACGCACTAACATCTTTCAATTACGAAATAACAGTCCTCGTATCACTAGTTATG
Organism: Amblyomma americanum; assembly: GCF_052857255.1. Classification (NCBI taxonomy): domain Eukaryota; kingdom Metazoa; phylum Arthropoda; class Arachnida; order Ixodida; family Ixodidae; genus Amblyomma; species Amblyomma americanum. The sequence goes on along the minus strand of NC_135497.1, from coordinate 543,028,452 downwards.
CAGCCCAGCGTCTTGGTACGATCACGAAGCGAACACTCCGAACGGTGCGTTTGCTGACGATGAGTCTTGTGCAACATCTGCACGACCCAGGCGTTTTCCTCTGCCTTCTCTGAATAGTAGCTGTGATAATAAATACTCCCATTTATACCTTCGGGACGCTTCCCTCACGAGTAAGCAGGATAGCTTTTTTACAGAAAGACTTCTAGTATTGCGCTGTCGCAGTATGCTCGTGTACCTTGGCTGGGA